>NC_140964.1:69156611-69166611 GCF_056783735.1 Eptatretus burgeri
TATGTATATATATATGTGTATATATATATATATATATGTGTATATATATATATGTATATATATGTATATATATATATATATATATATATATATATATATATATATATATATATATATATATATATATATATATATATATATATATATATATATATATATATATATATATATATATATATATATATACATATATATATTGTTGTGGTTGAGGAAATTCGCAAACCACCATTCAGGTCCCATAGGTGAGATATCTCTGTAAGTATATGTGTAGTTAGCCCAAACCCGTTGTTTAGAGGGAATAAATGTCATTCATTCGGGCTGCGACCCTTAAAGATAGCCGTTTTTCTGTTCTATCTTTATTTTGAACCAACCACGTCTCAACCGCCATCACACAACAACCACCAACCGCAACGCCGCTTCACAACAACAACAACGCCAACAGCCACGACCTTTACCGTCACCACTCGCTCTCGCAATCATCGCATCACCACCATTCCAAGCGTCACCGTGGCCAGGGACCGCCACTTTGGATCCTCCACCGCCTTCACCTCTCCTTCTGCCGCCATTCCCGCACCGCTTGCGGGCACCGATCCTGAACTCGTACAGGGCGCGCGCCGATCAGCGGGTGCAAAAAGCGGCCTTTCCGGGGAAGACGGATCACCAATGATTCACGCCCACTTCTGTTCCGTCCTATCAGCGAGCGTGGGGCGATTTGGCCCCGCCTCCAGGCGCGTCGGAGTAGAATCGATATCGTATGCAAATTCGAGGATCAGGAATGATTCACGCCCACTTTTCCTCCGTCCAATGGGGGAGCGTGGCTCCGCCCCCGAGCTGATCCTGATCCAAAAATCTGCATATGGTTTCTCCTGTCGCACTATAAAGCGCCGAGCGCGGAGCAAAGCGGAGCGAGTTGGAGAGGTGTGGCAGCGACAGAGAGAAGAGTTTCTGTTTCGGGCTCGGGCGCGTTGTGGCGGCGGCGAAGCGTGGCAGCAGCAGCGCAGCAGCCAAGATGGGTGCCGGTCGATGGAGAGCAAGGACGAACAGAACGGAGCTCAAGTCAGAGTTGAGGGGTGAGAAGAGCGGGAGTTGGTGAACGCAGCAGGGACGCGGAGAGGGGCTCAGTGGCAAGCCAGAGGGCTACGTGGGGACCACCGCCGGGAAAAGGGGCGACGTGGAGGCCACAGCCAGGGAGAGCTTGCCGGAGCCAGTGCAGTCCAGAGTGCTCGGAAAGAGCGTCAATTCGCGGAAAAGAGCATCAACAACCCCCCCTGTTTCCCCCCGCGCTGAGATAGTGTAAGAAGGGGGCCCCGTTCCCACCCCATTCCAGGCAGTGCCAGCGAGGCCCGCGGAGTCGGGGCGCCGCCGCCATTTTGCGGCTCATCACCAGACGGGAAGGCTCGACGCGGTCTCGGCCCCAGGCCCGTCTGCCCCCTTGTCGTTGAGGGTGGCCCCTCTTTCTTTTGCTTTGGAGTATATGTGTTGTCGGCACCGTCTGTGAAGTAAAACTGTGTAAGTGTTGCCGTGTGCTCGCGTAGTCGGTAGTAGATCTGCATTGTGTCTCTTTTGTTGCATTTGCTTTTTGTGCAGAATTGTTGTGTTACTTTTACATTTGCTTTTGGTGCATAATTGTTGTAATTGTATATGTGTGCTTTCCGTTTGCCGCGGAATAAATGTGCTTTATGTTGAACTGTTTTTTTTTTCCCGTTTCGCTTCGTCTTTTCTTTAATTGAATCTCCATCTTACTTCACGTAAAGGGTTGGTCGTGGGCTAAATACGCCCGATAATCGGAACCGTCGCGGTTGACGATAACACCGCTCGGTTATCCCGATAGTAAGGAACGGGTCGCTTAAAGTGGCCCGTGTCCGAAGTCGACCTGCGGCGAGGTGCGATCGCCCGGTCTACCCTCCGTGTGGGTACTTAGGTAGGTCGAATTTGGCGAACAACCCTATCCCACGCGGGGGGCCGATTGGCACGATCGTGTTGAGGCCGAAAGGCCCACCCGTGACTAGTTCCCGGCGTTAGTCCGAGAGGGTCACGACGGAATTGTCCGTCCGGTGGGCGACGTTCCGCGATTCGAGTTACGTGGCCGCTCGCATGCCGACGGGCGCGAATCCGCAACACTGGTGTCAGGAGTGGGATACAAACCCATCCCCCTCCTCGCGGCATTGGTGTCGGAGAGCGGGAAAACGGGCTGTCCTGTCTCCAGCTAAATTCACGGGAATCGGTCCAGGGGTGAGAGGAGCGACCCCCGATTCCCTCCAAATTACGAGTGATTCAAATTAACCCTTTACGAGAAATAAGATGGCGTCTCAAGGCGAGCGGGAGCCGGGGGTATTAGAAATGGATTTAGAATGCGTAGAATCCATGGTCCAGGATGAAAACCCCGTGCAGGAAATGTTGGTTGTGCAAGAACACGAACTCCCCCAACTGAACCCAGAGTTCGAAATGGGCGCAGTGGCTGGGGTGGCGGACGAACGGCCCCCACGTGCGAATTCTCCCACGGATCGGTCGATGAAAATGTTTGAGGCATTGATGAGGAAAATGGATGAAATTAACGCAGACATGAAGACATGGGGAAAGGAAACTCGGACCGCGGGCGAGAAAATGGCGTCGCCACGTGGCGGAGACTCCGAACCAACGGGAGGGAGTGCAGCGGCTGTCAGGCGCACGGTCGGGGCGGGTGAGAAAATAATTTGGGAGACGTGTGAGACGAGACACGAGGTAAAGAAGGTATTAGAAAAATTAAAAGAAAGCCAGGAGGAGACAAAGGAGGGATTGAAGGTCTTAACGGTGGAGTGTGAGAAAAGACTTCAAGACATGACGAAGAGAGTTGATAAGCTGGGACTGGAGGTAAAAACGGAGACAGAGGAACTGGGAAAACGGGTAGAAAACCACAAGGGCAAGACGGAAGAACAGTTAGAAGCCAAAGCAAGGTCGGAGGGTGTGGAGATGAGAAAAGAATTAGAAAAGGAAGCTTCTGAGTTACAGAAACACCAAAACAAAGAGGGGGAATTACCAAAAGAACTGATAGTGTTAAAAGAGGAAAGGAAGAGAACGGAAAATGAAACGTTAAGAAACCACACTGTACAGATCGAACAGCTGGAAGCAAAGGCCAGATTAAAGAATGAGATGCAAGAAAGAGTAATGATAGAAGAACGAATCAGACAGGAGAAGGAAGTCGGCCAACTGAAAGAAATAACGAGATTGCAGAATGAGGAACAAGAAAGAGTACTGAAAGAACAAGGAATGAAACAGGAGAAGGAAATCAGCCAACTGAAGGAAACCACGAGATTGCAGAATGAGATGCAAAAAAGAGTAATGATGGAAGAACAAATAAGACAGGAGAAGGAAGTCAGCCAACTGAAAGAAATAACGAGATTGCAGAATTAGGATCAAGGAAGACAGTGGAATAGGAAATACAAAGAACAAGGAATGAGACAGGAGAAAGAAATCCGTCAATTAAAGGAAATGATGAGATTGCAGAACGAGGAACAAGAGAGACAGTGGAATAAAAAACTGAAAGAGTATGAATTTGAAACTGAACGACAAAAGGAAAAAAATAGGTTGGAATACGAGGAGAAGTTTAAGGAGCAAGGAATGAAGCAGGAAGGAGAAATCAGGAGATTGAAGGACACAATGAGATCGGAGAGGGAAGAACGAGAGGAACAATGGAATAGAAAACAAAAAGAACATGAATCTGAGGTTGACCAATTGAAAGAAAAGGTGAGGCTGGAGTATGAGGAGATAGACAAAGAACAGCGAATGAAACACAAAATGGAGATGAACCAAATGAAGCAAACCATGAAACTGGAGAAGGAAGGACAGGAGAGGAAACGAGGAAGAGTAGTGAGAGAACAGCGAATGAAACACAGGAAGGAAATGAGCCAATTGAAAGAAACAATGAGATTGGAAAACAAAGGGCAGGAGGAACAGTGGGTGAGAAAACAACAGCTATATGAGTGTGAAATTGAACAACTAAAACGGAGAGCGAGATTGGAGTCAACGGAGATTGAGGAGCTCCGGAGGGAGAACGAACAGCTAATGGGGCTCAGAGAGAAAGAACGACTCAGATGGGAAGGAAAAAGGAACCAGGAAAAGACAGAAATAAGGAACAAGGAGAGAAAATGTATAGAGACACGGGAGACAAGAGACGAGGTGAAAGTAATTGGGAGGGAGAGAAAAGAACAATTAAGACGGAAAGCAAGGAGGAGGTACGCGGAGATCATGAAAGAGCAAGGAGTGAAACAGAAGGAAGGACGGGAGCGACTTAAGGAGAAAGCAAGGTTGACTTACATAAAGATAAGGGAAAGACGCCAGAAAGAAGCAGAGACTAATAGACACGAGGGGACAACAGAAACTAATAAATGTACAGAGACACGGGAGATGGGAACGATAGAGGGAAGACTACACGATGAAGACGGGGTTAGAGACGAACACACACACACACGGAGGTAGTGGAGGATAATGGGGGTGAGCTGGTGGACTGGTTAGAGACCCGGTGCGAGCAGCGAGATGGTCTCCTCCAGGAACGAGGGGAGGGAGTGTGCCCCCTTGAAGCGAGTCACGACCAGGTGGGTTCGGTCGTGTCGAGCGAGTTCGGGGGGAGGAGTGCTGCGAATGGGTGCACGGAGAGCTTGGGCGGTATAGAGGCCCCGGAGACCCTTGTGGGGACACGAATCCCCAGTGTGGTTGTCCCGGTGTGTGTGGTGTCGAGGTGTGTGTTCACGAGTGTGGCGAAATGCGTGCTGCAACGCACGCATAGCGCGGGTGCAAGGGCGTGTGTGAGAGTGACAGGGTGGGTGACAAAGACCCCGTGTGTGGAAGCGACCCCGTGTGTGAGTGGTGTGGTGGCAAGTGTGCCGAAGGGCGTGCTTCCCAGCACGCCGTGTGTGGATGAAACACTGCGGGTGAGTGCCCCCGCGTGTGTGAGTGGTGTGGTTTGTGTGAGGGAAATGGCACGAGTGAGTGGAGCCACGTGTGCGAGGGAGGTGGCATGCGTGAGTGAACGGCCGAGTGCAAGGGAGACCGTGTGTGTGAGAGAGCGGTATGTAAGGGAGATGTCGGTGGGCATGTGTGAACACGCAGCCGCGTCTCCCGGTGTGAATGTGATGGAGTGGTGTATGAGTGTCGTGACACGCAGGTGTGCGTGGGTCGAATGGAGACGACAACGACAACAGAGGGACAAAAGCCGAGTAGCGGCTGTAGATGTTTTGCGCACCGTGCCGGGTTCACCCAGCAGCGAGCGCGAGGTCCGTGCTGTGCAACGCACGAGGCCCCCACGTGCTCGCTTGCGAGAGTGAAGTCCCGGTCCGGAAACGAGCGCGGTGAATGTTGCCGATCCCGCGACGGACAAAGTTTAGGCAGGATTTCGGATTTGGACCGGACGGGTTCTCCACGCGGGCGTGTGTGTGAAGCTCCAATGGGCAGAGCACATGTGTTCGCGTGGGGAACCCCTCGAGACGTGGGGCTTGTGTTTTTTTTTTATGTGCACGGTGACGTCATGGCTGCACGTGGGGTTGGAATCCGGCAGGAGGGGTATCCCTGCCGGATGGTACCGTCCAAGGAGGGACGAGGTACACGTGCAGCTGCATGACGTCACGGGCAGGTGAAAAGTGCGCGAGCTGTGAGTTACCGCGCTGGTGCTGCGCATGTGGGGAAAAGAAAAGCAAGCCTCACTTTCGGGTGAACAGGATTCCTGGGCAAGGGCTGGATAATCCCCTTGGCCAGGGCACAGGATGAAACTAGTTAGGGGGAAGGGTTAGCTTAGTTAGACCGGCTCCATGGGGCAGGGGTAAGTCCTCATGGAGCCAGTGGAATGGATTAGGTAGAGGGATTTTAGCGAGATTTAGGTTGGGAAATGGATTTATGGGATTGTTTGAGGACGGTGACAGACTGTGGATGTGTAGCGGGGACGTAGCTTAGCTACGTAGTGTTAAATGGAACGTGCTGTAGTTTAAGGGACGACGTGGGAGCACGAGTTAGTTCGGGGATGCAGATAGAAGGATGGCAAAATTCAGCGGTGTGTGTGTTGAAGAGTTGGTGAGTTGTGAGGTGGAGACATGAGTGAGTGAGGCCAGCGGGTCTGTGTGTGTGGAGTGAATGGGGAATGCATGGTGCGATGAGTGATTGGGAGGAGGAGTGACTCCCGCCCAAGGGACCCCGGGGTCAGTATAAAGTGAGTTCGGGGGTTAGTCAAATTTACAAAATGGAGGTCGTTTTGTTGTTGGTGTGAATGTAGGCTCGAAACCCGTTTGGAGGGGTGCAGGAGCCCTGTTGACGGGCTGGGAGCGTGGCTGCGAAAGGTGAGTATCGCTGAGTGGGTACCCCGGGCACCAGGCTAGTCGGCCGTAGTAGGCCAAGGGCCCATGGGGGGCCGGGATAGCGTAGTGGGCACGGGTGCGTCTGCTTGGTGCGGGGGCCCGGGGCGCCATGAGCCGCGTGGGCAGTGTTGTGGGCACGGGTGACCCTCGGAAAGGGGCCTGGGAAGCCAGCCTGCCACGTGTGCGTTTCAGGGGAGGTGCCATGGGGGGCACTCCCCGGTGTTTAGGGAGCTGGTAGGCTCGGAGGCAGTGTAGTGCCCGGGGGTGCCATAGCCGGAGATTCGGCAGAGGGTCGTGCCTGCCAAGGGGAGCCACGCGTCCCAGCCATGAGACCGTGTGAGGGCACGGAGAGAAAATTGGGGGGCGAGGCCCGAAATTCTGAGGACACCAACACAGGCGACGGGAATCTGGGTTTATAGAACCAATAGTTTAAGCAAGAGGCGCTTGTTGAAAGCCCCGGGGTAGTTTAACAGTTAAATGGATAGGGTAGAATAGGAAGAGTACCCCTCCGCAACATCCATCCCCTCGCTCTCGTTGTGGGCCGCTGGACCCACTTTGGGTTAGATCGCTGAAGTCTGGGGAGGCCATTCTGAGGCTTCGTTGGGCCTCGACACAGGACGCCAGCTCTCCCTTGTTCCCCTCCGGGAAGGGAACGTAGGGGTTGGGAGTAGGCTAGGTGACAGGATAGGTTAGCCGAACAAGGACAGTACAGGGGGTTAGGGAACGATTTATAGTGGGGAAGTAAAAATAAAAAAATAAGTTGGGGCTAAATTGGGGTTTGACAAATTAAGGGAGTGGGTATAGACAGTGACAGGCAAAGGCGATAGGTTGGGAGGGAGACCGTAGAGTAGGTCCGAGCCCGCCTTCCGAGTGGCCAGCACCACCGCACTCCCTCCACCAACCTCCACTGAACGGCGAAGGCTGGGCAGCTTCATCGGCAGCTGTTGTTTCGCTGCAAGTCCTGTGCCTGCTGGATCGGCTGCAGCTGCTGTGCTGCAAGGCCTGTACCGGCCGGATCGTCTGCAGCTGTTTTCTGCAAGGCCTGTGCCGGCCAGTTCATCTGCCGACTGTGTTTGCCTGCAGCGGCCTTGTTCTGCAGGCTGTGTTTGCCTGATCACCTTTGCCATGCCATGCCCACTGCCCCTGTTCACCAGCCCCGTTCAATTTTTGCTTTGCCCCCCCCCCTGTTCATTGCCATGTGCGCCAGGATCAGAAAGCAACAGTTTGCAAGCTGCGAGAACTGCCCTGTTGGCAGCTACAACACGGGCCTGCAGTGGCGGCCCGTGCACCGTGTTTGCGTCCATCCATTCATCCATCCATTCGTTGTGTTCATTGCGTGTACCACTTGAGCTGGCACGGAGACTGCGTTTGTGCAGCCCATGCACCGTTGTGGTTCACTGCGTTCAGTTCAAAAGGGAAGGCCTTGGACTGCGTGTGAGCAGCCGGCCACGTTCCCTGTCACCTGCATTGTTTGAGTCAGAGACTGCATGCGAGCAGCCTGGCTCCCTGCTAACTGCTTTCTTTTTGCAGAGTCCATTGATCCTGGGCCATGGCTTAGTGTAAAATTTGTAAGTTAAGGTTAAGATGTACTGTAAATATGAGTGCGCCCCCGGCATGTCTGTCTTAGCGCCGGCAATTTTATTTAAGTCGTCCGTGTGAGTGGGTTTGTTTAGTTAGTTCCTCAGCCCTCAGGTTATTTATTTTGGGGACACGAATACCATGAATGTCGCACTCAGGGATCTGTAGGTAAAATGTACTGGGGGAGAACTACACATGATGGCACACGAAAATTTGACGACTCGGGACGAGTCTGTAAAAAGGGGAGGAGGTAGTGTTGTGGTTGAGGAAATTCGCAAACCACCATTCAGGTCCCATAGGTGAGATATCTCTGTAAGTATATGTGTAGTTAGCCCAAACCCGTTGTTTAGAGGGAATAAATGTCATTCATTCGGGCTGCGACCCTTTAAGATAGCCGTTTTTCTGTTCTATCTTTATTTTGAACCAACCACGTCTCAACCGCCATCACACAACAACCACCAACCGCAACGCCGCTTCACAACAACAACGCCAACAGCCACGACCTTTACCGTCACCACTCGCTCTCGCAATCATCGCATCACCACCATTCCAAGCGTCACCGTGGCCAGGGACCGCCACTTTAGACCCTCCACCGCCTTCACCTCTCCTTCTGCCGCCATTCCCGCACCGCTTGCGGGCACCGATCCTGGACTCGTACAGGGCGCGCGCCGAGCAGCGGGTGCAAAAAGCGGCCTTTCCGGGGAAGACGGATCACCAATGATTCACGCCCACTTCTGTTCCGTCCTATCAGCGAGCGTGGGGCGATTTGGCCCCGCCTCCAGGCGCGTCGGAGTAGAATCGATATCGTATGCAAATTCGAGGATCAGGAATGATTCACGCCCACTTTTCCTCCATCCAATGGGGGAGCGTGGCTCCGCCCCCGAGCTGATCCTGATCCAAAAATCTGCATATGGTTTCTCCTGTCGCACTATAAAGCGCCGAGCGCGGAGCAAAACGGAGCGAGTTGGAGAGGTGTGGCAGCGACAGAGAGAAGAGTTTCTGTTTCGGGCTCGGGCGCGTTGTGGCGGCGGCAAAGCGTGGCAGCAGCAGCGCAGCAGCCAAGACGGGTGCCGGTCGATGGAGAGCAAGGACGAACAGAACGGAGCTCAAGTCAGAGTTGAGGGGTGAGAAGAGCGGGAGTTGGTGAACGCAGCAGGGACGCGGAGAGGGGCTCCGTGGCAAGCCAGAGGGCTACGTGGGGACCACCGCCGGGAAAAGGGGCTACGTGGAGGCCACAGCCAGGGAGAGCTTGCCGGAGCCAGTGCAGTCCAGAGTGCTTGGAAAGAGCGTCAATTCGCGGAAAAGAGCATCAACAACCCCCCCTGTTTCCCCCCGTACTGAGATAGTGTGAGAAGGGGGCCCCGTTCCCACCCCATTCCAGGCATGCCAGCGAGGCCCGCAGAGTCGGGGCGCCGCCGCCATTTTGCGGCTCATCACCAGACGGGTAGGCTCGACGCGGTCTCGGCCCCAGGCCCGTCTGCCCCCTTGTCGTTGAGGGTGGCCCCTCTTTCTTTTGCTTTGGAGTATATGTGTTGTCGGCGCCGTCTGTGAAGTAAAACTGTGTAAGTGTTGCCGTGTGCTCGCATAGTTGGTAGTAGATCTGCATTGTGTCTCTTTTGTTGCATTTGCTTTTTGTGCAGAATTGTTGTGTTACTTTTACATTTGCTTTTGGTGCATAATTGTTGTAATTGTATATGTGTGCTTTCCGTTTGCCGCGGAATAAATGTGCTTTATGTTGAACTGTTTTTTTCCTGTTTCGCTTCGTCTTTTCTTTAATTGAATCTCCATCTTACTTCACGTAAAGGGTTGGTCGTGGGCTAAATACGCCCGATAATCGGAACCGTCGCGGTTGACGATAACACCGCTCGGTTATCCCGATAGTACGGAACGGGTCGCTTAAAGTGGCCCGTGTCCGAAGTCGACCTGCGGCGAGTTGCGATCGCCCGGTCTACCCTCCGTGTGGGTACTTAGGTAGGTCGAATTTGGCGAACAACCCTATCCCACGCGGGGGGCTGATTGGCACGATCGTGTTGAGGCCGAAAGGCCCACCCGTGACTAGTTCCCGGCGTTAGTCCGAGAGGGTCATGACGGAATTGTCCGTC
>NC_140964.1:69171611-69296611 GCF_056783735.1 Eptatretus burgeri
CCCCTACAAATTGGGTATGCCTGAAAATCGGCGAAAATTGAAGGCCCCCTCGCGACCAGGTGAGTGTATCGATCCGAATGAAACTTTGCAGGTTCATAGTACGCAGTGAGTAATACAACTTTGCCTCAGGACATAATGGCCCATATTGCATAGGTCACGGGTCAAAGGGCAAAAATCGATAATATGCGAGAGCTGGAGGTGCCTTCGTGCCAAATGCTACTCCTCCTAGGGTTATGGTCAGATGGTCATGAAAATTCACACTCATCGTCTGGAATACATTGTGCATAAACGATTGAGACGGATTTTCGATTTATATCTTTGTTCACCAACAGCACCCCCTCGAACTTTGAGGATTTCCGATATCAAACCGCATTTTCGGTACTTTTCATTCAAATTGATATCGAGTAGTTATCAGTAGATGGAACTCTATGAAATTTGGTATGCATAATCTTAAGGTGATTCTCTCTCTGCTATATGACATCCATTTTTTTCTATATCTTATAGTTTCCAAATGGTAACCCTCTCAACCTGGGTGCCCGAGGGCCATTGAGCATTCCCGCTAAAAAAATCAAAGTACACTAGCTCCAAGACGGTTGAACCGAATCGAATGAATCTTTAAATGCTTATAGACTGTAATGAGTACTACAACTGTGCTCATTTGCATAATGACCTATCTCGAGTAGGTCAGGGGTAAAAGGTCAATAAGTGCATTTTTCGGGCGAAATTACCATTCAAGGCACCCTAGCTCCTACACGGGTTAACCGATACGAATGAAAGTTCATAGGTACATAGTACTCAATGAGTACTACAACTTTGCTTCAGGACATATTGACTTATCTCGGCTAGGTCAGGGGTCAAAGGTCAATGAGTGCATTTTTTGGGCAAAATGACCATTCAAATCCCCCTTGCTCCTACACGGGTTAACCGATACGGATAAAAGTTCACAGGTACAGAGTACTCAATGGGTACTACAACTTTGCTTCAGGACATATTGACCTATCTCGGCTAAGTCAGGGGTCAAAAGTCAATGAGTGCATTGTTCGGGCAAAATGACCATTCAAAGCCCCCTTGCTCATACACGGGTTAACCGATTCGATTGCAATTTCTTAAGTACTTAGTACTAAATTAACTCAGATCAGGGGTCAAAGCTCATCGGATGCTCGGTGACCCATGGCCGCCTACCCGCTTGTATACGTGTATGTATGTATGTATGTATGTATGTATGTGTGTATGTAAATATATATATATATATATATATATATATATATATATATATATATATATATATATATATATATATATATATATATATATATATATATATATATATATATATATATATATATATGCCTGGTGTTGGCTTAATGGTTAGGGTAGTGGGCTTGGGATCCTGGGGTCCTGAGTTCAAATCCCGCTCAGCTGTTGAATTAACACCAGGTGGGGTTTACTCTGCCTGTCATCCTTCCGAGGTCGGCAAAATGAGTGCCAGCATGCTGGTATACTGTGTCGGAGTGGCGACCCGTCCAGGATTGTTCCCAATAGCCAAGGAGACTGTTTCGGCGGCACCAACGCTCTGCATAGAGTATGGTCCTAATGGATGGATATATATATATATATATATATATATATATATATATATATATATATATATATATATATATATATATATATATATATATATATATATATATATATATATATCGGCCAGCCCTGAGGAGGGATGGCATATACATATATACATGTATATACTGTATGTGTATGTATATGTCACGCTGGATATATTTATACATATCTATATTTCTGCGGTTCTGCAAAACTGCATGCCTCAAGGGCAATGGCACCCAACATCCATTGATCCCCAGACAGTTATTTCATTTGTTTATATTTATGTATATATATATATATATATATATATATATATATATATATATATATATATATATATATATATATATATATATATATATATATATATATATATATATATATATATATATATACACATGTTTTTATATACACACATACATAAAGCTAAAAGGACATCCTTAGTATCTGAGGATGCTAATCAAGAAATTACTGTCTAAAGTTAGGCAATCCGTACTTTGAATGTATCTTAAAGCCCCTGAGAGAAAATCGTGATTTATTTGATGCCAAAACTATGCCGATGAAAAAAAATTTTAAGGTAAAAGTATAGACCTTATTTGGATTTTCCTCATCCTTTCAAAGTAAAATTCTGTCTGCCTGGAGTTTTGATGTTGGGAGCAGCAGAGGGCGCAACACTCACTAACAAAAGCCTAACATTAGTTGGTTGTGCCAAATGGAAGTCGTACTGCATTTATCCTTGTGGAAAGCAATTCAAAAAAGAACCTTAAGAAGAATGACTGTTTTACCGTTTCTTTGGATACTAGACCATAACACCGGATTGTGGAAAATCTGCACACGGTAGCTCGTTCCCAGAACAAGCATCTGCATTTCCTTCATCTTTTTCCACACTTGGCTTAAGACTGGAATAATTCCCACCAGGAGATATCAGTTGTCACCAGGAATCCAGTTTATAGTGTATGGTAAAGAAGAGTATTGTGCTGTATCGTGAAGACGAGTAGGATCAGCAGAAATAGTTCGTTTTGAGGAGGGGACAAGAAAGAGTTGATCAGATAGCATTGAGTTAGCTCAATATAGACGGACAATTAACAAATCGGTGAGGGAAGCTTTGACTGAACTCACAGGCAAGACTAGAAAGAAGGCAGAGCAAGGTCAACAGGCCTAACCCGATGCTTTTGTTTCTGCATAAGTTGCTATTGATGTCTGATGTTTTGCATAAGCTACATCACATCTCTCGGCATTTTAACTGATAATAGCTCTTGCTCAGTGCCTCTGGACAGTCTCTTCCTAAGAGCCTTTGGACTATGTATCTTCATTTGCTTTGAGCCTCTGGACATTCACCCACAAATTACTCTGATTCGCTAATCACTTTATACCTTGAGATAATTTGCATTTCATATAATTAAAAAAAAAATTATAAAAATAGGGGATTTGTGGAGGGAGGAGAGTGTGATTGCATTTATATTGGAGTAAGAAGATAAAAAAAAGCAGAACTGGAAAGACTTTTGTAAGAGGGGTAGAGAACAAAGGTATGAAGGAGACAGCGTGCAAAAGGTGGTGAGAGGAGGGAATCAAAAATTGCGTTTTTTTT
Organism: Eptatretus burgeri; assembly: GCF_056783735.1. Classification (NCBI taxonomy): domain Eukaryota; kingdom Metazoa; phylum Chordata; class Myxini; order Myxiniformes; family Myxinidae; genus Eptatretus; species Eptatretus burgeri. The sequence continues at coordinate 69,174,805 of NC_140964.1, forward strand.
CCCAACGTAATATGCAGACGTCTCTTAACTCGATTGACAGTGAATAGAGATAACTGATATATATATATATATATATATATATATATATATATATATATATATATATATATATATATATATATATATATATATATTGTATGCATGTGTGTATGTGGATATACAGTACATCGACAAAGTTTAGATTACAGTTAAACCCCCTTGTGTACCCATCCCCTCACTCCCTTCACTGACCCTACCTTCTCGTACCCAACTGCTGGATACTGTGTTTTTCCAAATTGAGAAGGTGGAGAAGTTTCTGGAAAATCTCAGCTCTGATTCTGTGACAAACCCAGATGGCGTCAGTGCATGTGTCCTAAAAACCTGTTCACCTGCTCTTGCTCATCGTCTTTCTCCTCTGTCCACGCGATCATTCTCCCTGGGTTAGTTTCCATCTGCCTGGATGTGAGCCAACATCACTGCAATTCACAAACATGGTGCAAAAACTGATCCTCTTGACTACAGGCCTTTTAGCTTGCTTCCAATTATTATAAGCAAGGTCATGGAATTTATCCTTACCTTTGAAATCAAATCCTTCTGTTTCTCTAATGGAACGATGTCAGACATTCGGTTTGGCTTCAAACACAGTCATTCTACCTTGGACATGCTACTTCTACTCTCCCAACAATGGCTGGAAGCCCTCAAACTCAGAGATGAAACATATCTCTTCTCTCTGGACATATCTCGAGCATTTGATGCAGTTGGGCACCCTGCCTTGATCTTCAAACTCTCTGCTTATGACATCCAAGACCACTACTCTCATTTGAGTTCATCCACTCCCTCAGCATGTAGCTCTTAACAGGATACTCTGATCTCTCCCTGTCAAGAATGGAGTTGCTCAAGGAAGGGTATTGGGCCCAGTCTTGTTCCTCATCGTCATCAACAATCTTTGATTCACAGGTAAATCATGCCTATCTTTTTGCTGATAATTCCATCCTCTGCCATATTATTTCTCATTCTTCAGACTGGCAGTCAACAGCTACTTCCTTCTCTGCAGACATTGATATAATTAGGAGTTGATCCAACACTTGGAATATGTTTTTCAAACTCAACAAATCCCACACACTCACCCTCTCTCCAAAACAACTGTCTGGCAAACCCTCCCATCTAATTCCTAAACAAATGACTTGAAAAGGTGATGTCACTCAACTTTTGAGCTGAACCATCAGCCATGATCTTTCTTGGTCAGGTCAGGTATGGGAGCATGCGCCGGAGCAGCACGTCTCTGGGTCCACTTTCCACCGGGACTCCAAGGGCCTCCGTCTGGCCAACCCCCAGGCAGATGCCTGGCCATCCCCATCTCTTTGGGAAGTTGATCAATCCTTGGGATGTTGATAAATCTGCTACAACCACAAGGCACATGGTCGGCCCATTGGCCTCCTCCACTGACGAGGCTCCCTCGCTGAGAGAATCTGGATCAGCGTCAGGAAAACGAGCTACATGTCCACACAGCCGCAGCTGACGCTCACGATTTACGCAGGCAACAAATCTCATTTGAGTCTCTCTCAGCAACTGCTCATAGGATGTAAAGTCCGACCTGCGATAGCCAATAATTCTCCGAAGACCTCCTGGTACCAAAGGAAATGTCTCCATCTCAGATTCCTGGTCAGAGTCCACTTCTCACATCCATACAGCAAGACTGGAAGCACCAAGGACCTGAATACTCAGACTTTCGTCCTCCCGCACAAGTACCGGCAGCAGCACTCCCCATGATCCAGTGAATTCATGACTCCTCAGGCCCAACCCAGACGTCTGTTGACCTTGAGCCAGCAGAGACATGAATAGCACTGCCAAGGTAAGTGAATCTCCCCATGACCTCAACATCCTCGCCACAAGCAGGTACAGACAGGATAGCAGCATCCACGATGTCTATGAAAGCCTGAGGGGACCCTTCCTTTCCAGATGGGGACAACAAGGGCCCTCTTCCAATTAGTTGGGATGATGCCTCTGTTCCATACAGAGCACAGAACTGCATACAACGACATGAGTACAGCATTTCCACCAGCCTTGAAGTTCAGCATGGATGCCACAAATCCCAATAGCTTTACCCCCATTTCAACCGGTTCACCGCATTCTATTTCCACAAATGAAGGGAGACCGCAGTTGATTAGAGGTTCAGCAATAGGGATAGTAACACCCCTGACATCCAAATTGACAGCTGGTGGATCAGCCTGGTACAGCTGTTCAAAGTAACCGGCCCAGCGGGCCTTCACTTTGGACTCCTCTGTCAAGAGCCCACCATCCTCTGCTCGAACTGCAGTACAACGAGGGATGGGCTTGGAGGAACGCAATGCACAAATTCCCTTGTAAGCAGGACGAGAATCACTTGAGCACAGGTGATGCTCTACCCCCTCACAGATTCCTCACACATAGGCCTCCTTGTCCACCCTTAGTGCAGGCACAGTTTTACGCCTCAGCTCCCTGAACAGCTCAGTTCGACCATTCAGCCTGGTGCTGTGACTCTGGTCAATGGTATCTAGTGTCCCTTGAGAAACAAAATTCTTCCTCGACCTTCAGTGAGTTCCAAGACATCCACTGGCAACATCAAGGACGGTGGTCTTGAAGTCACTCCACAGCTCTTCAGGATCCCAAAAAGCACCCAGACCCCCCCAAATCTCCACTCAGCCTGTTCCCAAACTCCTCAGCTGCCCTCTCATCCTTGAGCTTGCCAACATCCAGCTTATACTGAGATGATACCATTCTACTAGATTTCAGCTGCAACTTCAGAGTTGCTACAACAAGCCTCTGGTCAGTATTGAACTGAGCACTCCGGTAGACCCTGCAGTTCTGGATTATCCTCCAGTGACCATCAATGAGCACATGGTCAATCTCCTTTGCCACACTACCAGCGTTGGAATACCAAGTCCAGTGATGAGCCTGTGGGTGCTGAAACCATGAACCGGCCATCTTAAGTCCATGACTTCTTGCAAAGTCAAGGAACTTCGTGCTATTCTGGTTCACAGTTCCAGACCCATGGGGACCAACACATATCTCATAACCATCCCTATCAGTTCCAATTGATGCATTGAAATCCCCCAAGACTAGAAGAGTATCTTGCCTGGGGCACTGATGAACTACAGACTCGAGCAAGGCATGGAATAGGTCCTTCACGGTGAGATAACTCGCCTCAGTAGGAGCATATACAGAGACCATGGAAATGAAACCTAAGGAGTGACAAATCCTTCATCTCCTAATACGCTCGTTGACCGGTCTTACCTCAATTATCATTGGAGTCAGCTTATTGGACACAGCTACAGCATCTCCTTGGAGTAGGTGTAACCAATAGTAGGTGTAACCACCAGCCATGATCTCCCCGCAATCCGTTCTCCGAACCTCAGAGTGCTACAATACTGATATCCAAACGTTTGAGCTCAGATGATAACAGAGACAGATGATCACCCTCTCTTATGGATCGGACATCCAGGCACCCACCCGAAGGGATCGCCTCAAGTTAACCCAAGGAGACCGCCGTCTCGTGGATGATACCTCAGCACCACCCCGGCAAACACAACCGCATCTGACCTCGGAAGGTTACCCCATGGCTTCCCTCCTATCTTCAAAGATTGGGGGTTCTGAAGGCTTTGCCCCAATCCCGTCATCTGGTGAGCTGCCCTGCGAAGGGCAGCTGCAGAGGAGGGTACTCCCATGGAGTGGGTTTCCAGATTTATTTTTGCTTTTCGTAGGTTTTGCGAGATGAAGTGTTTTACGGTGGCTGAAGTGCAAATCCTGCCACCAACCTCATCATAAAAAGTAACCCAACTGCAGGAGGACGTCCGCAGACACGAGATATGGATTGCCGTTGGCTCACAAGGAGCTCCTCAAGCCTTTGACAGGTTTTATTTTTCAGCATCCTTTTTTTTTGTTCTGTGTCACGAAACATCCTGCTGGGTGTCCATATCATACACCCTCCTCACCAAGAAACTTGGTGGGGGAGATGGTTTAGTTGCCAACAACCCGACCATGAAACAGGTTAGTATACGTTTACATGGTACCTGCAGCAGCAAGTCTCAGATCCGAACCTCACCCAAGTCACCCACAACCCTAACCCCAAGCTAACCCTTACCCTAACAGTTTGACAACCTACATGGCCTCTGTGCAGAAAGACTGGATTTAGGGAAGTGAACTGGGAGGGGGTTACTCGAGGAACACAAACTACTGGAGGAACTCAGGGGTGCAGAGAGGCCCAATCCACTTCCAGCTTTTGAGCTCCTGGCCAAAATAAAAATTTTAAATGATGACATGAAAAGAAAATAACACAATCCCTTTCCCTTGATTCTTTTATCACAAAATAAGACCATCCCTCCTCAAAAAAATAGTGAAATACATTTTGAATTTTTTTTTTAATTCAACACATATTATATGCTTTTCTAGCTCTATTCTGTGCAAAAGCGGTAAGTATTGAGGCGAAATCTAGCTTTTGTGCAATGTCACAGTTGATATTAAGCATGACTAGTCCACTCAAATGTTCTTGTCCCAAAGTTGAAGAGTAATTGTTCTTTTCCTGATTCAACAAGTAGAAGGTGTGTTCACCTGAAGTCACTGTAGCAGGCACACTGATAGGTATGCAATGCAATTGTAATATTGGGATGCACCCCAGAGAGTCCAAGTCTCCTGCAACAGCCTCCATGTCCAGATTATTTGAACAAAGAATGCTCCAGGCAGCTTACCAACACTGAGAGGTTTTAATCACTTTTCACTGCATTTTAAAACACTCCAAGTGCGACGGTAAAAACTGTGCTTCTCCACACAAAACCACACAGTTACACCAGAGAAGAGCCGAACCTCCCTTACCTCTCACAGTGGAGATGACACACGTTCACGCTTGGTAGCTAATACGGCTATGGAACGAAACTCCGGATCGTTAACCAACTCTACAGCAGGCAAAGTGGGTTTAACGGGTAGTTTGGAATCCCAGAGAAATCTTGGCCTGGACCATCAGAAATAGATGGGAGGGTTTGCCAGACCTGATGACTCCATAAGGTCACAGGCTTTCATGGAACAAGTGGCTCGGTCTGCCGGGTTAATGTCAGTTGCCACCTAGTCCCATTATGGAGGTAATGAACTCTTATGGATCCTTTGAACAGGGTTGGCCATAAACACATAGAACCGCCGAGATTTGTTGTTTATATATCCGAGCACCACATGACTGTCCGTGTAGAAAGAGATGGAATTGAGTTCTATGTCAAGCTCGTCAGTGATGACGTCTACGAATTTGACAGCCAGAACAGCGGTACCGAGTTATCAATGAGGAACACTTGTCTGTAGCAGTGCCAGCCTTGCTTTTTTTCTGCAACAAAACTTTCAATGACTGCACCATTGCTGTTGACGAGCCGCAAATAACTGCAAACAGCAATTGCCTATGGTCGATGTGTCTGAGAAAACGTGCAACTCACTGCATGAATTTACAGACATTGAATGAGGACAATAAGCACGCACAATGCTCACAGTGGTGATTGCAGTGGGAGAGACACACCAGTTGTCCCATTGTTTCTTGAAGTGTTCGGGAAGTGGTTCATCCCATCCAAGTGCAGCTCCGGCATTGTTGGATAAGGTCAGCTTGAGGAAAATGCCAGGGGGATAGAAAAGGCCCCTTTATATGGTATGTGCCATGTGGAAAACAAAAGAAAAGAAGTGACATTCCATGGCTTGTGTAAAATGCCAGATGATAGAAAATAAGGCACATTAATATTTAAAGTCTTTAATAAAAAAAAATGTCCTTTTGTTGGTGTTTTGTATGTACTGTGTGCTGTTGAGATAGCCAGTGGTGTGTTCAGTTACCAAGCAGCTACTTAGCACTTGCCAAGCCAGTGTGGGGGAAAAATTTATATTAAGGTATTTTAAATTGTAACAAATGGAGTTTCAGAAATGTAACTTTTATGCTGCAAATTGAATTGGCTGTCATTTCTGACCAAAAGACTTTTGCCCTAAATGATAAGAAACGTGTTGTTCTGGAGCAGAGTGACTGAGCTGATAAATGAACCTTTGCTTAGAAAATGTACGAAGTGGCTTTTTGTCTAAAAGACACGTCTACAGTCTGGGTGAATATCCCCCAACCTCTCTCTCATGGAAGTATAAAATGTTTTGAAAGGCACATTGTTCTCAGTGCAAGCACGTGAGGAAGTATAGTTTCTCAGTGGCTTGTACTCCTTGGAACTGACCAAGTACCAAGTTAGAATAAAACTCTCTGATGTAATGTAGAAGTGAATTGAATCGGGTTGGTCGAACTGTTAACTTAAGTAAGAATAAATGAAATAGAACCAAATAATATTGCAATCAAATGGGAATTCTTAAGTTCATTGTACAAGGGTGAGAAGTGTATGGTGTATAATTCGGAAATAAATTGTTTCACAAGGAAGGACTTGTTTGGACATCAGTTTTATCAGTGTTGATAGGGTTTTTGTAGGATTTTATAATCAAATCGGACAAACGTTAAACTCTGTCTGAAGTCAAATAGGATTCCACAATCGGCCAGTTAGAATCCTTCAGGAGGACAACGATCACAACAAGGTGGGTTTTAAAAAATCCACATCACCAGCTTTTCCTTATCAACGCTTTCTTAATGCAATGTTTGCTTGAGTACTTCAGCCACTTGGCAAGCGCTCTACAAGAAACTTGGTAACTAAACACACCCCAGATTCATGACATGGTGATGAGGATAAACATCCATAGCATCATTATTTCAGCCATATCGATGAATTTGTTCCTCAAGTGGTGGAGTGTGAGGAAGTAGGGGAGGGGTAAAGTGGGAAGAGGGATCTGACGTTGCCCAGCAACACTGGGTACCCCTGATAGTACCATTAAAGGTGCCTTTTCTATGCTCCTGGCATTTTCCCCAAGAATATCATAGGTGATATAGGTTGTGGTCAAGTTTCATCAAAATTGTGTGTGGTTTTTGAGAAGAAAGCAATAACCTATTTTGGGGGGGGGGGCACCCCCCCCTCCATGTAGGAATTTTCACTCACTGTGTTAAAGTTGCATGCAGAGAAGCTGTTCCATAATAAAGGGAGGGGTGCTTCATGCTTCCCTTGATTGCTGCAGGAGTATCTGCTTCTAACAACACTGCCATTGCATACTTGTACCGCACAAGAAAACTCAAGCTAATAGCTAATAGAAAACTCAAGACCAGATTATTTGGCACATTGAAGGAGTCAAAGAGTTTGCTTTGGCCCAGAGACTGATTTGACTGGTCATCCAATACAGCACAAGTTTTCAGAAAGTTTTCAGGATTACCAGCGATGAATATGTTAACAAGACAGATTTTGGAACAAGACCTTCCTCTGGATCCACTACGACCACAAATATCTGTCCACCTGCTAATCACCGAGGGTTGCTCCTTGCCATGCTTTTGAAGCCTATCCGATACTCTCTCAGGGTTCAAAGAGTTTCTGATAAATTGCCTCCCTGCTGGTCTGATGAGGATAGCACAACTGTCATGATGAAGTGCTGAACATTGACGGGTGGTGTCGCACTGAGAACAACGTAATGTTATTTGACACTCCTTGGCTGAATGGTCAGTTGACAGAGCACATCTGGTACATATTTTCCATTGGTTAAGAAGTTAGGAGTCTGGATTGCAATGTTTTTGCTTTGAATATTCTGAAATGCTCAAGAGGATATTTGGTCCTGTGAATAGGGCATAATTGTTGTGGATCTTCCATTCGACGATGAATGTGCTGATTTTCGGAAGGTGACGCGACTGCTGCGGTCAGTTGCTTGACAATCTGTGGCTTCAGTCTTGCTTACTCTGATCCTTGGACGAGTGTCACGAGTGTGTGGAGATTTCACCTTAGTAGTTGAAGAACATGATCCGTATTCATATCCAGAGGAAACCATCAGACTGAGGTCATTTTGAATCTTTGCATTGTGCCCAACGAAGGATGCGAGCATCAAAAATGGCAGAAAGGTGACATTGTGGATTTCTTTAGACTTGAAGGCCTGCATCCTCCAATGATCCACAAGGGCAGGTGGAAGCTTCACTATGATTGGCTTGAGGAACAGAAATACGTTTATCCAAAGCTGCAAGTCCAGGAAGGAAACCATCGTTTTTAGCAGCCTCGATTTCCTCAATGGTGTTGCTAAACTTATGCAATGTTTTTTTTTGCTGTCATGCGGACCGACTTGAGGCAAACGTTCAAGCTTGTTTAGCAATGAGTGTGTAACTGCGTCATCGCTGCCAAATCTTTCTTGATGGGGATTCCAGACATGCTCCAAACCGACATCAGGGTTAGAAATGTAAGCTCATTTAAGATGCTCTACGAGTGCTTTGGATCCTGACCCATCAGTCATATGTTGAATCATGAGGTTAAGCTGTTCATTGGATGCTAGCCGTATTCCTCTGATCATGTTCTGGAAGGCCGCACACCTTCTTCTTCTTCTTCTTCTTCTTCTTCTTCTTCTTTCGGCTGCTCCCGTTAAGGGTCGCCACAGCGGATCATCCGCATGATCCGCATATTGATTTGGCACATGTTTTACGCCGGAAGCCCTTCCTGACGCAACCCTGATCGCCTCTTACGAAACACAGGGATATGGTACACCTATTTTAACCAGGGTATACACCGGCCCAGTACACTGGTACTCACTTCGCCGACCTCGGAAGGATGACAGGCTGAGTCAACCCCCTGGTGTATTAATTCAGTGGCCCAACGGGGCTTGAACTCAGGACCTTTTGGATCCCAAGCCGCTGCCCTAACCACTGCGCCAACACCAGGCTGGAAGGCCACACACCATGTCCTGAATTTCTCAGGATTATTGTGAAATACAGAAATCCTGTTTGAAACTGAGTCTCGATGAGACAGATAGTTTACACAGTCCTGCTTGACAGGCATCACTGTTGGCATGATTGATGGCTTGACGTCTCGACCCAATAGTGAATGGCTCGACACTAGTAATGTTGCTTCCGGATGTGTGGTGTATGTCCTCGCAGCATATGCAGGTATAGCATGGGTGCACATTAGATTTGGTGAGAAATAATCTGAACGGTTGTCGGTTATAATCCCACTGGACGGTGCCATATGGTCAGTTTATGCATGGTGGGATACAGAGCGGCAGAGCCGGACCCAGATTTGTGACCCACAAGTTCATTACAGGGCATGTTAACACAGTGGGGGTTGATATGCAACTGTGACACATAGCATTGGAGAAGGATGACGACACGGCGGTTGTGTGTAAGGGATTAGTTGGTGCCTGGTGAGTTGCGTACGATAGACCAGAAGCTGACATAGTGTTACACTGAGCAAACAGAACTTGCCTGTTGGACACGTTTAATGTCAATGAGTTCTCTATGGATGCTGTTGTTGCAGAGGTGAAAGCAGGTACCTGAAATGACACTGGTTTGAGCGACATAGCTGGGTCAGCACGTAGCCGGGTATCTGGCTTAAATGACACTGGTTCGAGTGACATAGCTGGGTCAGCACGTAGTCAGGTGTCTAATGGAATACCTTCAGTATTGTCTTCAGATAGAATGGATGGTGGTGGAGACGTGGCATTCCTGGACAAGATTCCCACTTTCTCTGCAGGTGAAGGTAATAAAGCTGCCAAATTATTGTTGAATTTGCCCCAACACAGAAAGTCAGACATCGCTTCCAAACTGGCCTGAGTTACGGCAGCTTTTTCCTCCCGCTTTAGCTGTTCGAGATGTATGTGTTACTGCATAGCTTTCGATCATTGCTGCATCTGTTGCTGTTTTTGCTTTGCCTGTTGTCATTTTTGCTCTGCCTGTTGGTGTTTTTGCAATGCCTGTTGCTGCTCGAGATCAATCTGTTGCAATGCAGCCATCAATCGTTGCTGCATCTGTTGCTATTCGAGTAACAATTGAGCCTTGTTCGATTTACATCGCATGGCAACTCTGACAGAGGCCTTGACTGCTTCTAGTCTAGTCTTAAACATGAGCGAAGACCTGGAAGAGTTGGACAAACCCTAGGTGCCAGCGACAGACCACGTGTGAAGCGAACTCGACATGGCGGCTCTGTCTGCATGGTGGCGAGACGAGCATAAAGTCAGGTTTTTAAGTTCCTGGAACAGCCTACGTGTCCAGATTATTTGAAGAAAGAATATACTCCAGACAGCTTATCAACACAGAGGGTTTAATCAGTTTTAACTTTACTTTAAAGCACTCCAAGTGCAACAGCAAAAACCATGATGCTCCATACAAACCACACTGTTTTACCAGACAAGGAAGAGCCAAACTGCCTCACCCCTCCCAGTGGAGATGATGGAATGCATGGGCAGAGCATAAATATTCATGAGGCAAAACATGAATATGCATGAGGCAAGACATGGGTAGAACATAAATATACATTTTATATTCAAACTTGGTTACATCACACTGAGTTTGAATATTTCTTGAAGCAATTCCTTTGGCTTGCTATCCAATTTAAAGTGTTTGTGTCAGTTAAAAGCTAGATGTTGTGGTATTTGTGAATAAGCATTAGTAAATGCCTATAAATGAGAGAGCAAAATTGACGGTTACATGTTATAAGTTTGCTGAAGCACACATCGGTAAATTGTAATATAAACTGCTTGATGTAATGAGATAATTTTGATTGTAGAGGGCAGTTTTGTACTGTAAACTGCCTGGTGAGATTCGTAAAGGTGCTGGAACGTTCTCAGACGAAACTTCGATTATGAACGAGAATCGCTTTTGCTGGAAGGCATGGGATTGTTCTGTGCTACTATATAAACCCACAAGAGGGAGGTGTAGAGAGATGGGTAACGTGTGACAAGATGTGCGTTTTGATCGTCCCCGTGCTGGATTTAACTCTGATGAGTGAATGAGGTGTTAGTGTCCAGAACGGTTGTTAATGTGTGGAGCCGATTATAATCAGGTTGATTGAAACCCATGAACATTGTGCATCGGGAAATAATTATTTTTAGATCTTCAATCATCCTGGATGTGCCAGCGTATGAGAGAGAACAACGCAGCAAGACTCAATTGTTCAACAGCCCTGGTGTACGAGGTGAACACGCGCGAGTTGAGCCGGCAGGACAGGCACACTGGGCAGAAACAACTCAACGTGGGAATCGGAGTTGGACATTGTATGTAATGTTGAACTTCCTCATTTGAATTTGTATCTGTTTATTTGAAATACAAGTTGGAGAAATGTTATGCTGTTGATGTTGTCACTGTAAACATCACTCAGAAGTCACAGACCCCAACTGACAAAGATCCATTCGATTGGTAGCTGACCGGGATGATCGTTCAGACTTGTTTTGTGGAAAGCTTGGATTGCAATCGTTATAACGGGCTGGGTTTGGCACCACAAACAACATACGTACACTAAAGGGAAGGAAACCCCAAGGTGTGTATACCACCTACAGTGTGGAATTTTATTGAAAATGATTAACTACTCATAAATCATGAGAGAATCTGGCCTCAAGATTGTCCTCACAAATTTATCACCTTTAATCTTGGCCTATCGACAACAAAAGTCGATGAATCAGAGGCCGAGGTCATTGGCTATGATGATGGACAAGCTGCCAAACTTTACGGCATCCAAATTCTAGATTGCTACCCCAGTGGGAACTAAATCAGTGGTGCCGCCATTCCTCCATGATTGATTTCCAGTAGCTAGAGCTGAACTTACCACCTCTATTTAGTGATCAAATAAAGATAATAATGAGAAATTCTCACACATAAATGCAGAGCTATGTAAATCCTTAGTCAACTGGATGTATAACTGTAAAAGGCACTAAAATGCAACAATTCTTCATCTTTCAACACACCCTTGATCCAGCACCAGACACTAGTAGTGGTTTGTTTAATCAGCTGATTTAAGAGGACACGTTCATCAATTAAATCACGTTCATCATGGTCTAATCTTGATACTTGCACCATCAGAACCGATATATTTTTATGAATATTTATTGACATTTTAAACTATTCATATGACAAAAATTATATAAATCAACAAAAAAATGTATGTGTTTTACCAAATCACATCTACCTGCTTAAATTTGTATTTTATAAGCTCAGTGTCACATTTTTGTCTGACAGGGAGGCACTAAAAAACAAGAAGTCGCAAAACTGAACAAATGCCAAAAATATTAACAAGTACCTAAATTTGAGGCCCCCTTTAAGCTTGAGGTCCAGGCCAAATGGCCCTCCTGTTCCCTCTGATTGGCCCTACCCTGGAGGGATCAGAGAAGAATGAGCTTGACCACATGAGACGGTAGAGAAAAGAGAGGCCATGTTTGACCTGTTTGTGATGTGAAAGCTCCAAGCCTTGTGCTTCAGATTCATCTTCAAACATTAGATTTCTGATTGAAGAAATGCAACAAATGCAGAGCCGTGTAACTTATCACGTTCTCATGCAAATCTTATTTATCCCTACAAAACGTTGTAAATAAATGTAAAGATGGAGTGCAATTTGAGACCAAGCTGACGAGAAAGACTGGCTGATGTGCAAAATATTCTGTAATCAATGACTCAAAACGCAAACCAGCTGGACATTCATGTCGCCAGCCCTTGGCTTTCGGGATAAATACATCACATGTCTATTTGAGAACAAAGGCACAAAGTTCTGACGTTTCGACCACAGAGTGATCGTCATCTGGGACTAAGTGGGCCATATTTCCCAAGCTTTAAATATACCCCTCAAAAGGGGTAATGAGATGCAGGTGAGGGATGGGGATAACATTGGAGGATGAGTGGAGAAGATTGGCAAGACTAGGGAGGAAATATGAGACAATTGGGGTGGGGTGGGAGGGGAATTGAAGGATTATTGGAAGGGATATGAGTTTGGCTTCAGGGTTTTTTTTCCCTATTTCTTGTGCAAATGTGATAACGATGACCTTACCATATAAATCAAGCAGCCTTTGACAGACAGGTGCATCAGCCATCACCAACTTCTCCCCTCATTTCCCCATTTCGTCACATACCTATTCTGGGATATTCAAATGTTTTGGCGAGTCCGCGAATGTGTGCCTTTATGGTATCCGAATTCTAGACTGCTATCCCAGTGGGAACTAAATCAGTGGTGCCGCCATTCCTCCAGGATTGATGTCCAGCAGCAGGCAATGTGCTGTGTCGTGTGATGCGGTGAATATCTGGTAATGAAAAGCCCAATAGTTGTGCTCTGATTAAAAACAGAAATTTCAAATTTCGTTGCATCAAATGTTGCAGAATGCTTGAAGTTTGGTTGCTAATAAAGCTTGACTAAATGAAGAGGTTGGGATGCAGTTTAATGCTTTTCAGATTTCTTTACTTCAGCAGGAAGTGCCAGAATGCTTGGCACAATATTGTGCAAATTACAGAATGCATCTTGACTTTCCAATGCTATAATTTTGCTTCTGGTTTTGTTTTATTTCAAAATCTTAGTCCAAACAGATTTATGCCCATGGTGTCCTGAAATGCTAAAAATCGATCCTTTAAAAGCAGAAATGATTGTAAATTGAGCATTGTCGAATATGCCCCACTACAAGCTTCAGACTTGGTCATCATCTATATCTAATATATAAAGCTCTTTCCAACCACTCACTCACTGACTAATTGACTCAATGACTGACATTAAAGATCGGTACATTCCAGGTGACGTAGAAAACTGAAATTTTGCATGCCGATGGACATTAAAGCCAGTGCACCAGTAAAAAAAAAAAAATCACAGAATCGTCGGACAACATCCATAAATGAAAAAATATGTAAGTGAATGACCTGAGACAATGGAGAAGCATGATAACTTTGTGGGCCAACAGACATTGAAGCTGTTACACCAGGAAAAATCACAGAACCATTGGAAAGCATCTGCAAATGAAAACAGAAATAAATGAAAAAAAAAATGAAAAATCAAATGCAGGTGAGCGACCTGGGACAATGGGGAAACACAGTTCGTCTGCTTATACAATGTGTAAGCACACCCCGCTAGTATAACAAGCTCAAATGAGCTAAGATCCTCGTCCTCTTAATGATGACGTCATAAAAACGAATATGACGTCATTGTGATGTATCAGGTTTGCGATAAATTATCTGTGCTAATGCCTGGCTTGATTCCCGCAAACAAAATTCAAACATCTTGCCTAGTTTCGGAGATAATGGTATAGGCGATTTTCATTAGCGCCGATATGACATCAACTTTTTTTTTAGGAAGAATTTCCAAAATCAGAGATTGTTACTGCCTGCGCGCGGGCTTTCTGCATATACATGGCAAGTTTCACGAAGATCCGATGAAAACTCTGGGTTGTGAAATAAAAAATGTCAAAATAGGAATGACGTCATAATTGATATGACGTCAGAGTGATGTATCATATGTGCGGTAATTCATCTCTGCTTATGCCCTGTTCGATTCCCGCAAACAGAATTCAAAAAGATTGCCAAGTTTCGGAGATAATTTTTTAGGCGATTTCCATTAGCGGAGATATTTTGACGTCATAACTTTTTTTCTAGGAGGAATTTTCAAAATCGGAGATGCTTACTGTCTGCACAGGGTATTTTTACATATATATGCCAAGTTTCAGGAAGTTTCGATGAAAACTGTTGGCTGTGAAACAAAAAAGTACACAAGAAGAAGATGATGAACAACAACATGAGTAAGACTTAGAGATCCTCCACAAGGATCTAAAAACAAAAAACACGGACCATTCCTGAAGCCTCAGTACATGTCTCTTAATCACGTACGGTACTGTTTGAACGTCAGTTACACACTGACGACACATTGTCTATCAGTTATGTACAAGGGAACATATTTTTTAAACCTTTCGACTTTTTAGATTGCTGAAGACTTTTGAACTGTTGAAGACCCATAGACCTTCGAAGACCCTATAAAACTGCTTTTAAATATTATCTCATACATTTCGTTATATAAATATTTATGTGGTAAACTAGAATCTTTTTCATAGTCAGCTTCACAAGATTCATCCAGATAGCCTAATTGCAAACAGGAGTGGTAATGGTTGTACAGTTACTGCATATCTGGATGTGTTGGTTTGACTTGGACAGAATGGTTTTAGTACAAGTGTATATCATAAAGTTGATGATTTCAGTTTCCCGGTAGTCTTGTACACCTTTCTAGGTAGCTATGTACCAATGAAAATGGGTTACAGTCTTTTCTTCTCAGCTACTTAGATTTGCAAGCCTGGTGTTGGATTTGTGGTTGAGGTGACTGGCTTGGGACCTTAGGGTCCTGAGTTTGAACCCCTGTCAACCGTTTAATTAACACCAGGTGGGGTTGACTCAGCCTGTCATCCTTCTGAGGTTGGTGAAATGAGTACCAGTGTACTGGGGTAATAACCATTCAGGGTAACCTGTGTTGGATTTGTGATCTGTCTAGCATTGTACTCCTTGCCAATGAAACTCTTGCCAGCCCAACATTGCTTTATGGCATGAAAGGAATGGTGTTATATTATGATGATATTACTTAGATTTGCAAGAATTTGTTCAGTAAAGGATGATTTTGTGGAACGTGCTGAGCTTTTTTAAACATCATGTTAAACAGAGGATATTTGGCTGATTGTTTGATCAGGTCTTGTGAGAAAGACTCCATTGTCACCATTTAAGTTTGGTTCGTTTTCATGTAAAAAAAAGTTTCTGATATTGCATTTGATATAATACTAATGAATTAATTATTTTAGTGAGGTAAATTCTTCAATTACTATTAATGATTAAACATATACTGTGTGTAATATATATAGATATATATATATATATATATATATATATATATATATATATATATATGGAGGTACTTTCAGTAGATAAAAACTAAAATAAATAAATATTATTCATAAAAGACATTATAAATCAGCATGAAAAAAATTTGTTGGTAGTTGCTGGGATATGCAGTGCAGCATGTTAAACTCGGCTGTTAATGACAGTTTGAATATTTGAATGACAGTTTGAGTTGATGGTTGGATGGAGGTGCTGTGTAATGGACATGTCTGCAAGGTAAAGTGTTTATCGCTTAATATATTGTTACGGCTGTGGAAATTCGCAATACACCATAAAGGGTCCTGAGATCAGTTATGACGCTAAGTTTATGTGCAGATAGTTCCCCACCGTTGATTAAAGGGGTTTCGTGTGATTCATCGGGCTGCGACACTTTGAGATAGCCGCTTTTCTTTTCTATCGTTATTTTGAGCCACCATTGCAACAAACCTCCACACAAACAACCGCCACCACCAACTACGCCACAATGCCAACCACGCTCACACCACCCCCACAACCACCACCACCAACGTCGCTCTCAAGAACCGCTTCCGAATGGCAGAACAAAAAGCACTCGTGAAGCCTGTGGGGTTTTTTTTCCCGCCTGTTCTTCCCCGCGCTTGGTGTGGGGGAGGTGCGATCCGAGCGGGGGTCAAAGGACATGTAAAGGAGGGGTCTGATTTTGGGGGAAGAATTCCCTGGCCCCGAGCCAAAACTGACTTTCCTTGTCCCCCACACGGCGTGGGGAGAGGGGAGCGAGAGGGCACGCCCCTTTTTGGGAAGCTTCCAGAAGGGAGGTGGAGCCAGAAACGGGGCGGGGCAAAGGGCGGAGCCCCGCTTTACAAAAGGCGAACAGACGCGAGGCTCGGGGTCTCTTCTCGGTTCATGCTGGCTCGTTCGTTCTTGGTCTCGTGGTGCTGGTCACCCTGTGGGTTTCTCTTCTCCTTCCCTTCGTTTGGACCTCTTCGTTTGGACTCTTCGTTTTGGGCTTCTCTCTCTCTCTGGTCCTGAAGCCCCTTCTGCCCTTCAGTCTTTTGCTTGTTTGGTCGTGGGTCATGGAAGCACCAGCAGCAACGCGGAGAGAGAGCTCGCTGACCAGGCCAGGGGCCCGAGGTCAGGCGCGGCTACGCAAGGCCGTGGGGAGTCGACATCGCGACCTGCACACCGTCGCGCCACGAGGGTGCGGGTAAGACCCTTCGGTCTCACGGGACCCGTTCGGTCCTCCAGGTCCCGTGCCATAAAGGTTTACGAACCCCGTCTACCTCCCTGCCTATGGGGAAGGTTTTTCTTTGTTTTTGTATGCATGCTGTGGCGCCGTGTCCTGCCAAGTAGAAACTGTGTAAGTAACTGTGCATGCAAATTGATCCTTGCTTATAGTCGGTCGTATTGCTTTTGTTTTCTATTTCTTGCTTGTATATTGCATGACTGCCTTGCTTGTGTTGTGTGTGCAATATGTGCTTTAAACAAATGTCCTTGTGTGAAATGTATCCCGTTCATCGTCTTTTTCCTTTTGAAAGTGCCATTTTGAATCGCGGAATAAATTAGTGGAGGGTTTTGAACGCCCGGTAAACAGAATCACATCCGTCGAGGCCGGCAATAACACCGCTCGGTTATCACTGTAGCACGGAACGGACCGCTTAAGCGGTTTGTGTCCTCGGCTGACCTGCGGAGAGGTACGATCGCCCGGTCGACTACTCGCGCAGGTACTAAGGTAGGTCTAATTTGGCGAGCAACCCTATCCTGCGCAGGTGGGCAATTGGCACGATCGTGGTGAGGTTAAACCCCCACCCGTTACTGGCTCCTGGCGGTAGTTCCCGGAGGGTCACGACTGAATTGTCCGTTCCGGTGGGCGACGTGTCGCGATTCGAGTTACGCAATCGCTCGCACGCCAGGCGGGCCAGAATTCGGAACAATATTATCATATAAAGTGATGTATGATTAAAGTTATCTAAATGTAGTAATACATAAAAAAAACTAAATTTTCAATAAGGATATGGCATTGCTGTGTTGACAGACTGTCTGGACACAACTTTGAGGTTGTGGGTCCATATATGTTGAGTAATCTACTGATGTGGACCTGTGACCGTGGTTGTGGATCCGCCGTTTCGAGAGGTTCTAGGTTGAAGGGATCGAAACCTCAATTGAAAAACGGGGCCCAGCTGATGATCTGGGGAGTTGGGAAATCAGTCGATTGCTTATAAATTCAGGTTATAACTTAAAATAAAGGAGCTTTTGTAAGTACTTACCAGGACATGATATATCTGTTTGCATGTATATGTACATGTGTGTGTTTATCTTCGAATATATATATATATATATATATATATATATATATATATATATATATATATATATATATATATATATATATATATATATATATATATATATATATATATATATAGTCGTGTATGTTTGTTTGTCCTCTTATCACTCGAGAACTACGCATCACAGAGCAAAACTAAAGGCATATTCAGAATCAGCACGTGACAGTGGTACTACAGCACACCTTAGATGTTTTTAAAAAACGGAAAAATTTTTTTTTTTTTTTTTGGCCGTTTCGATTTTTCTTCTGCAATTGATCGATTTTCCGCATCGCGACTTTTTTTTTATTCACAACCTGATCAAAATAAGACAACGACAGACCAGTGAATGTTTACAAAGTTTCTGATCAAACTTGACTTTCTGATTTTAGATGCCCCAAAAAAGGAAGAGCTCCATTGGTCCCAAAGCAGCTGCAGCTCAGCGAAAACACACTAAGAGACAACAGGAGACTGCAGCGGAGCAAGATGTCAGGCTAAATGAACAGGCACAGCGGCAACAGCAGCAGCGACAAAATGAGACTGAGGAAGAGTGTGATGCAAGACTTGAGGCAATGCGTCACCGCACTGCAGAAGCGTGAGCACTGGCCCGGGCACAAGAGGACAACAATGCCAACAGGGTGGCATTCACGTATGACCCGGCTGACCCAACAACTCTTGCAGACATCGGCCGAATGGACTAAGTCTATACGCACTGCTCTGGTTACAAGTTCAAGGGAGAGACCCATGGTGTGTGCTGCAGCGATGGCAAGGTCGTCATTGAGCCCTCTTCTGCCCTTCCTCCCTTGCTGAAGGTACTTCTCTCAGGTGAAAGTCCCCTCAGCAAGCACTTCCTAGACAACATTCGGACGTATAATGGCAGCTTTGCGATGACGAGCTTCGGGCACAAGGAATCTGAAGTCCAGGGCTGGAACCCGAGCTTCCCGATCCAAGGTCAAGTGTTCCACCGCATTGGCAGCTTGCTCCCGCCTGAAGAGGGCCAGCCAAAGTTCCTACATGTCTACTTCCTGGACTCACACCAAGGAGCTGGCTGCCAGGAACCACAGCAGCCTCAAACCACACATCCTTGAGATGCTCACAAAGTGGTTTTACGAGAATAACCATCTGGTCCGTGAGCTCAAGACTGCAAGAGATTTACTTGCAGAAGGAGGCAACTCTGAAGAGTCCAGGAGGAATTGAGGAGTCTGCATCAGGAGGAGAGCACACACGCCACCACAATGCCCAGTCTGCATCAGAAGTCACCATCCTAATGGACAATGAGCCAACAGAACCCAGAGACATTGTCCTCAGACTTCGCGATGGGGCATTTAAAAGGATCAGTGAGCTGCATACATCTTATGATGCACTCCAGTATCCCAGAGTTTTCCCATTTGGAACAGATGGCTACAGCATCCATCTGCTGACCAGGACTGCTACTGGACAGGATGGACAAAAACTCACACAGTTGCAGTACTACAGCTACCACATCATGGTGAGAGAGGGCAACCACATACTGCATATGCGACGACTCTTTCAGCAGTTTCTGGTCGATGTCTACTGCAAGATCGACACAGAGTGACTGGGCTTTATCAGCCGTGAGCTAAATAACTTGCTTGCTGATAACTATGACAACCTCCGTGACAGTCTCATGGCTAGTGATGGTGACCCTCACAATGTTGGACAAAGGGTGGTCCTTCCAGCAAAATACACCGGTGGGCCGAGGTGGATGCATGATAAACAGAGTGATGCCATGGCCTATGTGCATCGCATGGGAAGGCCTGACTTCTTCATCACAATGACCACAAATCTCAAATGGACTGAGGTCCAGGAAGACCTCCTGCCAGAACAAGAGCCTCATGATGGCCCAGACATCATCGCCCATATCTTTCATCAAAAGAACAAGAAGCTCATGGAGCTACTAAAGAAGGGAGCTTTTGGGAAGATGAGAGCCTTCCTGTACACCATTGAAGATCAGAAGCATGGTCTTTCTCATGCCCACATCCTCCTGTGGGTCGCTCCAGAGGACAAGGTCAAGCCAGAAGACATTGACCTGTTCATCAGTGCTGAGATTCCCGACAAGGAGCAAGATCAATTGCTGCACAAGATCGTCATGGCACACATGATCCACGGTCCATGCGGAAACCTCAACCAGAACAGCCCTTGCATGAAGGACCACAAGTGCTCAAAGGATTTCCCAAAGCCATTCCTGCAGAGCACTGAGCAAGGAAATGACAGCTTCCCAAAGTATCACCATCTCAAGTGAGTGAGACTGGTCACACCAGTGAGATAAAGATGTGCCAGCAGGGAAAATGGGTGGTACAGGTAGTCACCAACCAGTGGGTGGTACCCTACAACCTGTTCCTCCTCTGCCAATTCAATTGCCACATCAACGTTGAGATCTGCTTCAGCATCAACAGCATCAAGTATATCACAAAGTATGTCTCCAAGGGGACCGATTAGGCAGTGCTTGAACTGCAGCGAGCCATTGAGGAGGCCGGAAAATGTCAAGTCGATGAAGTAGCTCAGTTCCGGAATGCACACTATGTCGGCAGCAGCGAGGCAGTCTTGAGGAGCCTGGACCACCCAATTTCCAAGCATCTCCCTCCAGTCTTTGGCGTAGCCATCCACCTCAAGAATGGCCAGCGAGTCTACTTCAATGTGGACAATGCCGTCGAGAGGGCACAGCAATCACCACCAGCCACTACGCTGACTGCCTTCTTCGACCTCTGCTGTCATGATGATTTTGCCAAGATGCCCAAATACAATGAGGTGCCCGAGTACTACACGTGGGGAAAGTCACGCAAGAAATGGGCCCGCTGCAAGCGAGGAGAGGTGGTCAAAGGTCCACATGCAATCTGGAAGGCTCTGGTAATTGGCCGCATCTACAGCATCAGCCCGAGGCAAGGTGACTGTTATTATGTTCGACTTCTGACTGAAGTCTGTGGCTCTTCCTCCTTCACTGCTCTGAGAACTGTGGATGGCCAGGAATTGTCCTTCCGTGAAGCCTGTCTCGCAAGGGGACTCCTGGAAAATGACCAGCACCTCCCCCTTGCTATGGAGGAGGCAGGCATCAGCCAGTTTGCGCCAAACCTCAGGAGTCTCATGGCAGTCATCCTCACCACCTGTTTCTCTAGCAATCCACGCACACTCTGGGAAAAGTTCCGTGACCTCCTCTTTGAAGACTACCTGTTCCAGCACTGTCACAATGTTGGCAATCCTGATGCTGACAACAATGAGGAGGTCTACAACCTTGCACTTTGCTCCCTCGAGGACAAGGTGATCATGATGAGTGGCCGTCATCTCAGTTCGCATGACCTACCTACACCAAAGAAGGGGACAGAAGATAGACTCAAGAAAGAGTACTTCAGGGAAGTGGACTACAACCAAGAGCAGTTGGCTGTCCAGGCTGATGACCTCTAATAGCACCTGACAGATGACCAGTGTCAGGTCTATAATGCAGTCCTTGAACTGGTGCAGCAAGGTAGCATCATCAATGGCAACAGGAGCAGCAACATCATCTTCCTCGATGCACCGGGAGGCACAGGCAAGAGCTTTGTCATCAACACAATACTGAAAAAGATTCGCTCAGGAGGCAAGATTGCTCTTGCTACTGCGTCCAGTGGAATTGCCGCAACACTGCTCCAGGGAGGACGAACGCTGCACAGCACTTTCAAGATCCCACTAAAAACGCACCTCAAAGAGCAGCCAACATGCAGCATCAAACGTGGAACAGCATTGGCCAAGGTCATCAAGGGTGCTGCTGCCATCATTGTGGATGATGCCCCGATGACTCACAAGTCAGCCTTCGAAGCTGTAGACTGCACACTGCAGGACATCACAGGAGTCCAGCAACCCATGGGGGGCATCGCCACACTGCTCTGCGGAGACTTCTGGTAGATCCTTCCAGTGGTCAAGTGAGGCACCAGATCCATCATTGTCAATGTCAGCCTGAAGACGTCCCACCTGTGGCGCCATGTGACTGTCAAGCACCTGACCACCAACATGCGAGCTCACCTGTCTGGCGATGAAGGGGCCACAAACTTCTCCAACCTGCTCCTGGAAATTGGCAATGGACAGATCCCATTTGTGGCCGAACCAGACAAGATCGCAATTCCTCCTGGAGTGGGCAAGGTCGTCTACACACTGGAGGAGCTCAAGGCTGAAGTCTACCCTTGCTTGACCACAAATGGAGTCAGGTCTGAGTGGCTGGCTGAGCCCACAATTCTCTCTCCACTGAACACCAATGTCAACCAGCTCAACAACTGGCTCATGGGAGAGTTCCCTGGCAATGAGAGGATCTACAAGTATGTGGACAGTGCCATGTGTGACGAGGAGGCAGTCTTACCCTGTTGAACTGTTCAATTCTCTCAAGCTGTCAGGAATGCCACCACACCTCTTCAAGCTGAAACTTGGTGTGCCTATCATGATCCTGCGAAACATGGAGTCACCCAAGACCAACAATGGCACATGCTGCATCATAACCCGCCTGCATGCCAATGTCATTGATGCCACCATCTCCTGTGGACCACACAAAGGAGAAGTCGTCCTTCTGCCGAGGATCCCACTCAATCCATCCAACTCCGAGCTGCTCTTCCAGTTTCACCGACTCCAGTTTCCCTGCAAGCCATGCTTTGTGATGACGATCAAGAAGGCTCAAGGTCAGACATACAAGGCAATTGGTGTCGACCTCTCTGTCCCGTGCTTCTCCCACAGACAGCTCTATGTGGCTGCCTCTTGGACAGGCAGCACAGTGAAGCTCAGCATCCTGGTACCCAACAGTCAGACACGCAATTTGGTCTACCCTGAGTCACTGGAGCACTGATGACGAACGCTGACAACGACAAAGAAATGTGAAATGTGTCCAAATTAAATGTGATGTATAAATGTGATATACAGTATATTAAGCAGCACAGTTTACCGCTTTCTTATTCCCATTTTTTCCCCCGGGCAACGCTGGGTACTCCAGTTAGTACACACACACACACACACACACACACACACATATATATATATATATATATATATATATATATATATATATATATATATATATATATATATATATATATATATATATATATATATATATATATATATATATATATATATATATATATATATATATATCTTATTCTTCTTTCGGCTTGCTCCCGTTAGGGGTCGCCACAACGGATCAAACGTCTCCATTTCGCTCTATCCTCCACATCTTCCATTGACACTCCAACCACCCGCATGTCCGCCCTCACTGCATCCATGAACCTCTTCTTTGGCCTTCCTCTTCTCCTCCTGCCTGGCGGCTCCATCCTCAGCATCCTTCTCCCGATATACTCCGCTTCCCTCCTGTGCACATGTCCAAACCATCTCAATCTCGCCTCTCTCACTTTGTCTCCAAACTGTCCTACCTGCGCTGTCCCTCTAATATACTCATTCCTTATCCTGTCCATCCTCGTCACTCCCAACGATAATCGCAGCATCTTTAACTCTGCCACCTCCAGCTCCGCTTCCTGTCTTTTTATCAGCGCCACCGCATCCAAACCATACAACATAGCTGGTCTCACTACCGTCTTATATACTTTCCCCTTCACTCTAGCATCTACCCTTCTGTCAAAAATCACTCCTGCAATTCTGCTCCACCCACTCCATCCTGCCTGCACTCTCTTCTTCACTTCTCTACCACACTCTCTGTTACTTTGGACAGTTGATCCCAAGTATTTAAACCCATCCACCTTCCCCACCTCAACTCCTTGCAACCGCACCATACCACCACCCTCCCTCTCATTTACGCACATGTACTCCGTCTTACTCCTACTGACTATCATTCCCTTCTCTCCAGTGTGTACCTCCACCTCTCGAGGCTCGCCTCAGCCTGCTCCCTGCTCTCTCCACAGATCATGATGTCATCCGCGAACATCATAGTCCATGGAGACTCCAGTCTGATCTCGTCCGTCAACCTGTCCATCACCATTGCAAACAGGAAAGGGCTCAGAGTCGATCCTTGGTGCAATCCCACTTTAACCTTAAACCGGTCCGTCATTCCTACCGCACACCTCACCGCTGTCACACTGTCCTCATACATATCCTGCACGATCCTCACATACTTCTCCACCACTCCCGACTTCCTCATACAATACCACAACTCCTCTCTTGGCACCCTATCATAAGCTTTCTCTAAATCCACAAACACACAATGTAACTCCTTCTGGCCTTCCCTATACTTCTCCATCAACATTCTCAAAGCAAACATCGCATCAGTGGTGCTCTTTCCTGGCATAAACCCATATTGCTGCTCACAGATCGTCACCTCTCCTCTCAACATAGCTTCCACTACTCTTTCCCACAACTTCATGGTGTGGCTTAACAACTTTATCCCTCTGTAATTTCCACAGCTCTGCACATCACCCTTGTTCTTGAAGATCGGAACCAGTACACTTGATCTCCACTCCTCTGGCATCCTATCACTTTCCAAGATTTTATTAAACAATCTTATTAACAACCCCACCGCCATCTCTCCAAAGCACTTCCATGCCTCCACTGGTATACCATCTGGGCCAACCGCCTTTCCACTCTTCATCCTCTACATAGCAGTTCTCACTTCATCTTACTGATCCATCCCACTTCCTGATTCACTATCTACACCTCTTCGAACCTTCTCTCTCTGTCATTTTCTTCATTCATCAGCTCCTCAAAGTACTCCATCCACCTTCTCAACACACTCTCCTCGCTCGTCAGCACATTCCCATTTGCGTCCTTTATCACCCTAACCTGCAGCACATCCTTCCCAGCTCGGTCCCACTGTCTTGCCAATCGGTTTAAATCCTTTTCCCCTTCCTTTGTATCCAACTTCTCATGCAGCTCATCATATGGCTTTTTCTTTGCCTTTGCCACCTCTCTCTTTGCGTTGCGCCACCACTCCTTGTACTCCTGCCTACTTTCTTCATCTCTCTGGCTATCCCACTTCTTTTTCGCCAACTCCTTCTTCCTTATACTTTCCTTTACTTCCTCGTTCCACCACCAAGTCTGCTTATCTTCCTTCCTCTGTCCAGATGTCACACCAAGTACCTTCCTCGCTATCTCCCTCACCACTTCGGCTGTAGTTGCCTAATCATCCCACCCATCTTTACCACCATCCAACACCTGTCTCGCCTCCCCTAAATGCCACGCAACAGTCTTCCTCCTTCAGCTTCCACCATCTGGTCCTTGGTTCAGCCCTCACTCTCTTCCTCAACCTCACCTCCAAAATCATCCTACAGACCACCAATCGATGTTGTCTAGCTACACTCTCCCCTGCCACCACCTTACAGTCTCTAATCTCTTTCAGGCTGCATCTCCTGCTTAAGATGTAATCCACCTGTGTGCACTTTCCTCCACTCTTATACGTCACCTTGTGTTCCTCCTTCTTGAAATACGTGTTTACCACTGCCATTTCCATTCTTTTTGCAAACTTTACCACCATTTGCCCTTCCACATTTCTATTGTTGAGACCGTACCTACCCATCACCTCGTCATCCTCTACCCAAGGCCACAAAGGTCAAATTTTCAAAGTTGTGGGAATCGAACCAGGTTTTCGACCTTCTTTGACGAACTAACTCCAATAAGCTATAGCACGTATCCTGTTTCCTTATTTTAATGCCCACAACATTGTTTTGTGACCTTTAAAGGTTATGCAAAGGTCAAATTTTGAAAGTTGTTCAACGAAACTGGGGTTTCGACATTTTGCAGCTCATAACACTGAACAACAAATTTCAAAAATTTTTTTTTACTGGAGATGTGTAAAGTGATTCAGACTAATTTGGGTACGCTGATTTCAAAAATCATAACCGTTTTGCTGTATCACGTCAGGATTTTCAGGAACAGAAATATTCCCATTGCCTAGAAGTCAGGATTTCAATGAAATTTACATACGTCTTTAACATGTCTATTTCGTACAATTGTTGTTAACTTGTGTTATATTTCTTTCTTTCAGATAAAGATGAGTAGGCGTTCCTGTACCAATCATCCTGACAACTTCTGTTATGTCTGTGGTCGGTATACCAAAAAAGATCAACAGCGAAGTATATCTACAGCAGTGAAAATGAAGGCCGCCTACTTTCACTACTTCGGGTGTAAGGTGGGGGATCAAGAACAGAGCTGGGCACCACACATCTGCTGCACAAGCTGTCACACAACCTTGACTCAGTGGTTGGTGGGCAAGCGCGCGAGCATGCCATTTGCGGTGCCCATGATATGGCGTGAGCCGCAGAATCATCATGATGATTGTTATTTCTGCTGCACAAGCATCGCCGGCTTCAACAAGAAGAATAAAGGTCACATCAAGTACGCTGACTGCGTCTCTGCTCGTAAACCTGTGCCTCGTGATGACGAGAACCCCGTTCCAACACCTCCAGCTGATCAGAACATAGCTGTAAGCAGTGGTGAAGAGGATGGTGATGATGAACCTTTTGAACCCGACACTCAAGAATCACACCTTCTGAACCAGGGAGACTTCAATGATCTTGTAAGAGATCTCTCGTTGTCAAAGGCGAAGGCAGAGCTGCTTGGATCAAGGCTGCAGCAGTGGAATCTACTTGAACCTAACACCAAGATATCCTTGTTCAGAACACGTCACAGAGACATGGCTGAGTTATTTGAGATGGAAGACACGACGACATTCTGCAGTGACATCAATGGTCTGTTGAAAGAACTTGGGTGTGATCACAATCCTGCAGACTGGCGCCTCTTCATCGACTCGGGGAAGAACAGCTTGAAGGCTGTTTTGCTCCACAATGGCAACGAGAAACCATCAGTCCCACTGGCTCACGCGTTCGGCATGACAAAGACCTATGAGACTATGCGGCAGCTGCTTGATTCCATCAAGTACAATGACTTCAACTGGCACATCTGCGGAGACTTGAAAGTGGTGGCGCTGTTGTTAGGGCTGCAGTCAGGCTACACGAAATACATGTGCTTCCTTTGTCTCTGGGATAGCAGAGACGACAAGAATCACTGGACGAAGAAAGATTGGGAAGAGCGAAAAGAGCATGTACGTGGTCGACACAACGTGAAGCATGTCACCCTTGTCGACCCAGCCAAGGTTTTCCTTCCACCACTCCACATAAAGCTCGGCTTGATGAAAAGTTTTGTACAGGCAATGGATCTGAATGAGCGTGGGTTTTTCCCTATGTGCTGGATGTCATCCTCAAGGAAAAGTTTGGCAACACCTTGTCGGAGGCCAAGATCAAGGCTGGTGTCTTTGTTGGACCGCAAATCCGACAGATTATGAAGGACGAAACTTTTCCGACAACTCTAAACCCCAAAGAGCTGGCAGCGTGGAGGAGCTTCAAAGCTGTGACGGACAACTTCTTGGGGAACGAGCGCGCGGACAACTATGAAGAAATAGTGCAGCAGCTGCTGGAGTCCTTCAGGAAACTTGGCTCCAGGATGTCCCTGAAAATCCATTTCCTACACCAGCACCTGAACTTCTTCCCTGACAACTTGGGAGCAGTCTCGGACGAGCACGGCGAGCGATTCCACCAAGAGATTTCACTCATGGAGACGCGTTACCAAGGGCGGCACAACCCGAACATGATGGGCGATTTCTGCTGGTTCCTGCATCGTGAAACTGACACAGAGCAGCACAAACGCAAAGCCAAATGCCTAAAGCATTTTTAATTACATTCTAGTGGAGTTTTTCTGTAATTTCTATAATTTTGAAGCATTCATGATGAAATAAATGAATAAATGAATTTTTGTAAATTTCATTGAAATCCTGACTTCGAGGCAATGGGAATATTTCTGTGACTGAAAATCCTGACGTGATACAGCAAAACGGTTATGATTTTTGAAATCAGCGTACCCAAATTAGTCTAAATCACTTTACACATCTCCAGTAAAAAAATTTTGTTGTTCAGTGTAACCTGTCACCCGTACCACATCATGTTGATCATTTTTATAACTTGGTCAAAAATTATAATCACATTGTCTCATCCTTGACTTCTGAAACAATGTACATCTTCAAATACCGCTCGTGAACCATTGTCATCTTCAGACTTGTTGGTGCTTATTTTCTTTAGACTGCTAAAGACCCTTGGATCTCTGAAGACCCTTTAAGACCCTTCCCTTTAGATGCTGTTAGACATTTACATCCTTTAGACCCCTCAATACCTTTTGACCCCTTGAGATCCTATTGAGACCGTAAGACCATATAGAGTCCAGACTCTTGAAGCCCCCTAAGATCATTAAGACCCCAAAGACCATTAAGACTCATAAAATCCCCCAAAAACCCAAGACCTTTCAGACCTTGAAGACCCCTAAGACCCAGAAGATCCATAAGAACATGAAGACCCTAAGATTCTGAAGACTCACTAAGACCTCAAGACCCTAATACCTTTAAGACCCATTAGACCAAAAGACCTTCAGACTCAAAATCCTTAAGACCCCGAAGGCTCTTTCACACCTTTTAGACTCCAAAGACACGCAATACCCTTACGATCCCCAAGACCCCTCAGACCTTGTAGACCCGATAGATCCCATTATAACCCTTAGATCCCTGAGCCCCTATTGACCCTTAAGACCCCTATAGACTCCCCCAAAACCCTTTTGACCACTTTTACCTTTCTGACTCTTTTAGACACCTTTCGACCATTTCGCCCTTTAGACCTGTTATACCTTTTAGTCCTCTAGAACCTTCAGACCCCACAGACCCTCTAGACTCGAGAGTCTAGACTGTTACACCCCTTAAGTCCTTCAACTCCCTTTGGATTCCTTAGACCTTAATACCATTTGAATCCCTTATGGATTACACCATTCAGACATATTAGACATCTTGGGCCCTTGAGCATTTATAGCTTTAGACCACTTCAACCTCTTTGCACACTTTTAGACCCCTTAGGGCTCAGACATTTACATGCTTTAGAAGTTTCAAGTTTCGACCCCTTAGACCCTTTAGACCCTACCTTCTATTGGAATGTACTCTTTAGAGTTTAGTCCTTTGAGACCATCTCGGACCTTTTCGGCTCATGCCTCACAAACATCTATAGTCTTCTTGCAAACCAAAGACTCCACTTTTTTCACCAAGTAAAGTGCAAACACTACCCACCCAGAGGGTGGGTACTCTGCAAGTGAACAATAAAGTCACCTGAACAAAGTAGACACACCTGTTACCAGACAACTCTCTCGATAAATCTACATATGGCACACCAATAAATGTGCATCAAAGAAAATGTGGCATGGTGTAAAATTATTGCAGAATTCAAATACACCAGGGTATGCGTGGAGTTTAGTCAAAAAGTCTGCAAGGGAAACGTCAACGAGAAAGTTCGCCCGCTGGAAAGATTAAAATATTGATACAAGCCAAATGGTTGAAAATAAAACAAGAAAACAGATGGGTTGTCACAGCCAAGTTTCATCAGAAATAGAAAATTCCCCACCGATGGCAAACATTATGTGGTATAGCCTCACAGCACATAACTTGTTTGGAATTAATATATTAATAAAGTGTATTATCTTACAAATAATTTCAATGCAGGAGGAGGCAATGTTAGGCCTTAAGCCCATCAACATCTGTGCTAGCATTGCCAACTTCAGGTTGTTTGTCCATATTATATGCTTTCCAAAGGCTGAACATTAAGCAAGGAAGCAGCACATACCATTTTTAGTCTTTGTTCTGACTCAGTCAGGGTTGGAACCACTGACCTCCCAAACTCAAAGCAGATGCTCTAAGCCTCTAACTATTACACCTCCGAGTCTGGTTGACACCGTTTTTCGAAAATTCCCAGAAAATAACAAAAGTGCACTTCTTTGACACATTTCTATATTATGTATTTTGTATTCACCATATGTATTAAAGTTATGGTGATTAAGTGCTGAGAAAACGGGACTGTAATATGCCAGGTGTTATGGATTCAAATTTGGTGAAAACAGTGCTTTTAAGAAATCGAATTCTCAGCTGAAAGCGAGATACTTATACTCTCAGGAGAATTGCCATATCACAATTGGATTGTGTATTGAAACCAAGCTAGCTTACTCATGACCTTCAGGCTACCTATGCCACCTGGGTTTTTTTTTCTGCAGGTGGTGCTCATCTGAATTTTGTAGTGGACTATTAATTGCATGCAAGGTAATTTGGGATGCACACTGAAACTCCCATAAAACTAGAGAGTTCATAGAACACCTGACCCCACACAGTCTTGAGGAAATAGTCATGGGAAGGGTCTTTGAAGCTCTTGCTTTGCGTTTTGCACGAAACAAACAGTGCTAGGCACCGCCATATTTGTCCGAATGCTGAATTTCACAGTTACTCTGCCCTCAGGGCATGAAAGGGAATAAATATTTTGTCCAAGTACTGCTAAATGGAAGGTTTTTGAAAGTGCCAATAAGGCGATTTGTGTTCTACAGTGTTCAAGTGTGTAATTAAATTGGAATAAAATGAAGGTTTTAAAGGCTGTAGGAAAAAAAAAAACTTTTTTCTCAGAAGTTTACCAACACTCATGTCGTCTTTTACACCACCTTATTTAATGCATTAAATTAGTTCTTTTTTGCCTGTTGTTCGTGTCCTTGATGACGTCCCTAAAAACAGCACATTTCCTGTTTGGAATGATTTTAAATTTTGTTTGACTGCCAGTCAGAGAAAAAAAAAATAACTTCACTCCTCTCCGAGCATGTGCGATTGGGATGAGATTCCATACATTTTGCCAATAAACGACTTTTGAAATGACGTAATCCACCCCAAAATGCTCAGTGTGCATGCGCATAAACCCAGAGCAACAACGGTCATCAGGGCAGGGAAAGTATTGGTACCTAAAATGTCTCACAAAGCTTCGAAATAAGATGAAAATACTTGGGAAAGTACCTGAGAGAAAGGGGTGTGCCTCTGCATCATGAAATACTTGGACAACTTTCTGATCAACTTGCCCAAAAGGTTGATATGTTGCAGCCCATACTGAAAAATCTTCCAACAATGTTGGCCCATGCAAGACCTATGGAGAGTTGTGGACCAGCACCCTCTACCAGACCTCCCCAATCATCCCTGTCAGTGAATGGACTTGGACCTTGCAGGATTACCTCGTGTAAACATGGCAGGCTTGGTGATTTATTTAATGGAGTCTGCAATTGGAAAGATGATGTCGTCATTACTATCATCCAGGCAGACATCCCAGAGGGAGACACCATATCTGATTTGGGTGCTTTTTAACACTCATGTGAAGGACATATCTGTGGCCAGTCAATGTACAGGGTAAGTTTAAAATTATGATATTTACCATTGATAATGTTGGGGAGGAGAAAGGGGGGAGGGAGTGGGAGCTCTAGTCTAGGGCTGTGTGCCATTAAAAAAAAACAAAAATTTGGTTTGGTTCTGGGGCCATAAGAGAAATACTGGATTTTTGCATCTATTGGTAAAAGGAAAAACGACTCGGTTATCTCCACAGGAGGTTTTCAAAAGGTGGAACGCAGCCCTCCCCTCCAAGGTCTCAAACCATTGTGTGTGTGTGTGTGTGTGTGTGTGTGTGTGTGTGTGTGTGTGTGTGTGTGTGTGTGTGTGTGTGTGTGTGTGTGTGTGTGTGTGTGTGTGTGTGTGTGTGTGTGTGTGTGTGTGTGTGTGTGTGTGAGAGATATGTCTCATATAATATGTATAATATCCCTGGTATTGGCTTAATGGTTGGGGTTGTGGGCTTGGGATCCTCGGATCCTGAGTTCAAAGAGTTTAAATCCTGCTCAGCTGTTGAATTAATACCAGTTGGGGTTTCCTCAGCCTGTCATCCTTCTGAGGTCAGAAAAATGAGTACTAGCTTCCTGGGATGATTGAGCCATTCAAGTATCCTGCATCAGAGTGGTGATCTGTCAAGGATTGTGCCCAATAGCCCAGGAGACTGTTTTGACAGCACAAATGCTCTGCATAGAGTATGGTTCTGATGGAT
Source organism: Eptatretus burgeri (assembly GCF_056783735.1). NCBI lineage: Eukaryota > Metazoa > Chordata > Myxini > Myxiniformes > Myxinidae > Eptatretus > Eptatretus burgeri. The sequence continues at coordinate 69,206,667 of NC_140964.1, forward strand.
GGATGGATAGATGGATGTGGGAATCAATGTATACATAATATCGACAGAATCAATCAATCCATCGGGACCATACTCTGTGCAGACCATTGGTGCTGCCTCAGCAGTCTCCTTGACTATTCAGCACAATCCTGGACAGCTCACCACTCCAACACAGGATACCAGAAAGCTGGTACTCATTTTGTCAACCTCAGAAGGATGACAGACTGAGGAAACCCCAACTGGTATTAATTGAACAGCCAAGCAGGATCCCAAGCCCACAACCCTAACCATTAAGCTAACACCTCCTCTTTATATATTTCTGTGAGTCCAAATTACATGAGGGAACAGAACAATTACGGCTAACCATTTTGAAATTGCCACTCCTTTATCTAAATGGTGAAAATCATTCGGTAGATTTTTATTCGGTAGAGCACCGACTTCAAAGGGCCGATCTCTATATATAGTTTTTGTTATATGAAACTGAGCGATTCAGAAAACATCGATACCTTGTCAATAGCGGAGCGAGCGTATCGGTGATACCTGCGACACCCGGTGACCATCGTTATGATCTCCCAGGACCACCTATAGTCGCAGTTAATGGCAGCCCGATCGCCACATATGGGAGATGACACCTTTCCATTGACATTGGGATGCATCGGCACTTTACCTTTATATTCGACATTGCACAAGTACAACAACGAATCATTGACGCCGATTTTCTCTGCGAGTTTGCACTCTTTGTCGACCTAAAGAACAAACACCTCTTCGACTCAACCACATTGGCTCCTGTCCATACTGGGGTCATAGTGCAAGGAGCTCCACATCTATCTTTCATCAACAACAGGCGGGATTTTTCGGACTTACGGTCTGCGTTCCCAGCCCTCACAGCAGCACAGGTCAGGCACGCACCCCGTTCACATCATGTACAACATCATATGGAAACCCATGGACCAGCAGTGTTTGCCAAAGCTTGTCGGTTATGCCCAACATGCATCATGGCTGCCAAAGCCCAATTCAACACCCTTCTCCAACTTAGGATTGTCTGGCATTCGTCCAGCAATTATGTGTCGCAAATGCATATGGTACTGAAGAAAAATGGTGAGTGGCGTCCATGCGGCGATGACTGTGCGCTCAACAACACCACCATCCCTGACCAGTACCCTATCCCACCCATCAATGATTTCTCCTTGACACTGGCAAGGGCCAAGGTGTTTTCAAAGATCGATCTGGTGAAAGCCTATCACCAGATCTCCATGGCAGAGTCGGACATTCCAAAGACGGCCATAGTCACACCTTTTGACCTTTTTGAATACATGAGAATGCCGTACAGACCTTTCAGCGCTTCATTGATGAGGTCTGCCAAGGCCTGGACTTCACGTTCATCCACCTGTATGGCATAATCGTTGCCAACCCTTCCACTGAAAAACATTCCCAGCATTGCCATGCCCTTTTTCAACGGCTTCTCGACTGTGGCCTCATCGTCAATCCCGACAAGTGTGAGCTAGGACGGACCGCCACCGACTTCCTCAGCTACTGCATGTCGGATGAAGTGCATGGCTTGCAGCCGCTCCGAGACAGAGTCCACGCTATCAAAGAGATTCCACGACCAATGACAGACAGCCCGATGGGAACACTTGGGACTGTTGAACTTCTAGCGGCGGTTTGTGCCACATTGTGCACACAAACTGCAATCACTGCACACCAAGCTGTTGCTCAAGTGAAATTCGGTGCTTGAGTGGAAGGATGCCTGTGAGAATGCGTTTACAAAATCAAAAGAAGCCCTCGCTGCAGCTACATTGGTGACATTTCTGCAACCTGATGACAACCACCAGCATCACCACGGACACCTCGGATCATGCGGTGGATGGAGTTCTGCAGCAATTTGTGGATGCTGATTGGAGACCGATAGCATTCTTCTCTCGCTAACTTATGCCTGCCAATACTCGCTACAGCATCTTTGATAAAGAACTGCTCACCATCGATCTAACTGTGAAACACTTCCGGAATTTTTTTCGAAGGTTGACATTTCTGCATGTTTATGGACCACGAGCCACTTACCGGAAGGTTGCACAGTAGCAAAGATTACTTGCCATGTCAGACTCGACACATGTCCTTCATAACAGTCACATAGGATATCCGACATATTGGAGGACTTGACAACATGGTGGCAGATGCTCAATCCCGTTGTGGCATCAATGCAGTTGAGGAGACCATTGACATGTGGTGGATGGCACTGGCACAACCAAACAATGACACGGTCCAGGCATTGTGGACTGCAAGTAACACCATGAAACGAGATGATGTTCCTTTGCCAGGTAATGAACTCACCCTCCTTTGTGACGTGTCTCCACAGTGGGCATCGATTGATTGTGTGGGATTTCCACAGAACTATTTTGATACCCTCCACAAACTGTCACACCCAGGGATGTGTGCAACACATTGTCTCATATCGACATGTTGTGTACAGAGTCACATGCACAAAGATATCCGGATGCGGACGTGTTCCTGTATTGCTTGTCAAACTTCAAAAATCACTGCCATGTGGCAACTCCTTTACAACCCTTAGATGAGCCATCAGATCGTTTCAACTATGTAGGCCCACTGTCACCTTCATGAGGATTTTGATACCTGTTCACATGCGTGGATCGGTTTACCTGATGGCCTGAGGTGATACCCATGGTGAACATGACGACAGAAGACTGCACCTATGCATTCCTCTCCGTTTTTGTGCCCCATTTTGGTGTTCCTTCCACCATTGTTTTAGATCAGGGATGTCAATTTGAGACCAACCTCTGGAGTTCCTTCAAGAATCTTCTTGGAACAGACCAACACAGGACCAGGGCTTACCAACCGCAGGAAAACGGCATGGTCGAACGTTTTTACTGCCAGCTTAAGGATGCTCTCCATGCACATCTAAATGGTCCCAATTGGACAGATGAACTTCCCGTCGTACTCCACAGACTTCATTCCACACTCAAGGAGGATCTCAACTGCATGGCGGCAGCATTTTTCTATGGCCAGCCACTACGACTGCCTGGTGAGTTAGTAACACCATCAAATACACCATAATTTGTGCCAGATTATTTTGGGCACCGTCTCCGCAGCCGTATGCTGCAGTTACGACTAGTGCCTCCTACCTGGCATGGCCAACACAAGGTGCGCATACCCGTCTGTCTCACTACCGCTACAAATGTATTTGTAAAACATTATGTGGTCCACACGCCATTACAAAGACCTTATGATGGACCTTTCATGGTAATCAGCAGAAAAAATAAAAACCTTTGTGAAAGACTGCCGTAGTCATCGCAAAACGGTCACAGTTGACCGTCTCAAACCAGCTTCCCTTGAGTAGCCATTTACACGATACGGTAGACCTGCACCACCCCTGCTCACGGCTACTGCTCCACCATCGAGAACCATGAACCGGAGGCGAGTCGTATGGCCACCGGCCTACCTGCGGGATATCATTTCAATCAATATAAGGCGAAATTAAAAACAAACAAACTCGTTGATCATCTGACAGATCATGTACCCGACATGCTAGTTTCACCTCACCCCAAAAACAGACATGAATCATGTACCTGACATGTCGGTTTTCTAACCCCAAATAAATATGATGTGGGTCATATAGCTGACACGTCACATACACACTCACTAAACCTATTAAAAATACAATCCACAGTTCTAAGCAGATATATAATAAATGTATGGCGAAATGTATTTATCTCATAAATGAAAAAAAAGAAAGACCCAACACGGTGCATATGAAAATGATTGCCTCTGCCATCTTTCTATGTACTGCAGATCTTCAGTAAACATTGAATACACAGATTTACATACATGGGAGATGTGGACTCTCCAGGCCCCCTGGTCCAACTCAGTGGAAGCTATAAAAACTCAGGATCGACGTGGGGAAAATGATCGATTCAATGAATGGTGCAACAGTCGTACATGTAGAAATGTATTTTTTAAAGTGGTAAAAACCACTTCATTATTCGGTGTATCCTTCCTTCCATCCATCCGTAAATAATGAAGAAGAACAACCTTTCCAACAAACTGGGTTTCTTTCGTTTCTCGTTTGTTGTTGTTTCGTTTTTCTTGTGTTGTTGCTTAGTTTTTGATTTGTTGTTTTGCCTTTTGGGGAAGTGACCGTCAGTCCCCCACCCACGGGGCCACTTTTTAAGTGGTGCAGCAGTTTCACCGCTCTGCTTCCTTCAGTCAAGGGTGCGATTTTATTTTATTTTCTCGTGATGTTTGACAAAATGATAAATAATAAAATAAAAACCAATGTCACCCCGAGGGTGACCAGTATCTTGCCAAAATGTGAACATGAGTGACTTATTTATTCGATTAAAGTTACTCAAAAAATATGGGTTTCGTCGACCTTGATGCTTGACCTTTTTGTGACCTTGACCTTTACCTTTATATTTTCGTACGGTTAATGGTATCTCTCCAGGACCGTTGTACATGAAATATCAAGAGATTTTGATGAGAACTGAGGAAATAAAATTTTCATGAAAAATCCGTTTTTTCGTCATGACGTCATCAAATGACGTCATAACGACGAAATTTTTATATACCTGAAAAGCACTCTTCTTGGGCTTCAATTTCAGGTACTACTCGATATTGTTAGTCAAAGATTTAAAAATGACCTTCATGAACGTCAACTTCGACCTTAGGCGCTAACCACGAAGGTCAAGGCCGATCACCACCAAAAATTAATCAGCTGAGCGCCTATCGATATACTATATATCCACCAAGTTTGGAGATGATCCGATAAAAATTACTCAAAAGTTAAGGGTTTCGTTGATTTTGATGTTTGACCTTCTGGTGACCTTGACCTTCAGTTTGTGTGTCGAAAGCTATTGCGCTCACGAGTATACATATCAAGTTTGAGAGCGATTGCACGAAAACTGTGATCTACAGAGCTAGTTGAAACTTGAAAATCAATTGTAACAAAAAAATAAATACACAAACAAACCGACGAAAAAACATCTTGCAAAACGCTCTGCGTTTGGCAAGATAAAAAGGAGGCAGGGTCAAGTGTCCGACCAAAGCGGGATGTCTTGGTACCCAGTCATCACTGCCAGCAGTTCAAAAGTGGCAGTTCTAATGATGTCTATTATTAATTACATACACAACAGAACGAAAACACCACACAAAATACACCACACAAAGCTGCACAAACACCACACAAAAGTCCTGGCGAGAGTCTGCAATTTCTGATTGCTCTTTTTCTTGTTTTCTTTGTTGTTGTTTTCTTGCAAATTTACCCAAACAAAAAGAATGCTTCCACAAAATGTGGACCATTGTGATTTTGGTGTGTGTGTGTGTGGGGGGGGGGGGTGTACGAACAAGGCACACCCTCATCCCTCCCCTGGGTACAGGCCTGCATTTATACAATGAAGTAGGGTGTGTCTGCTTGTTTGTCTGTCAGTCCACAAATTACTCCCTCGATTTGGGGGCTAGCCCCACCAAACCTTCTGTAGAACCTTTTGGGGCCACAGTGGGTGTTCTAAGGTGGGTGCCAGGTTTCATAAATACTGAGATACAACTATTATTATTCATTATATATCTATCTCTATCTCTATCTCTATCTCTATCTCTATCTCTATCTCTATCTCTATCTCTCTCTCCCACAGGTAAACACATTCACGGGATCGGCATGAGCAGTTTCACCATTTACCGCATGTGGAAACATGCGTTGGTTCGGTAATATCTCAATAGAATTATGATTTTGCGTTTCCAACCAAATATCTGTAGTTTTTGGGGTCCCTGCCCATGTCCTAAAGGTGGTAGAAGTTTTCATAAAAATTCTGAAAACATATTTTTTTAATTTGGGCTTCCACCCATGTGGGACTGTCAGGCAGTAGCATGATATTTCAAAAAGTTGTGCATGAGTTATGATAAAATTCGGTGTACAGATTGGTTAGGTGACAAGAACAAGCCGATTAGATTTTGGTTTAAGGTATGGATTCAGATCCGTCCCATAAGTGCGATACAAAACGTAAACTGTTCAGCCTGGTGGAGACATGCACTCTACCCAGTGCCATTCTGGTTACTGTCTTTTTATTGTACAACAGTATAACATGGCAACTCAATAGCTGCACAATGATAATAATAATAATTAATAATAGTATTCATTTTGTGTTGTAAAGGCACATAGGGCTGCCGAGGCAGTTTCATTGTCAAGAAGTACAGTCTTGGATGGGTCACCACTCTGACAGGTGACCCCAAATGGTTATTACCCCAGCACCAACAAACTATCCAATGGGACCATACTCTGTGCAGAGCATCGGTGCTGCCGACGCAGTCTCCTGGGCTATTGGGCACAATCCTGGATGGGTTGCCACTCCAACGCAGGATACTCGAATGACTCGATCATCCCAGCAAGCTGGCACTCATTTTGCCAACCTCGGAAGGATGACAGGTTGAGTCAACGCCACCTGGTATTAATTGAACAGTCAACAGGCGCTCAAACTCAGGACCCTAAGGTCCAAAACCAGCCACCTTCACCACTAAGCCAGCACCGGCATAGCTGCACATTAAATGTGTTTTTATTTCTGCAAAGTACAAAGTTCCTCAAATTCTGGCAGGACATTTCCCACCCACACAACACCACTGAACTTCGGAATCGCTTGTTCTATCTACATGTTCTGAAACATTTTCCTCTAATATTTTGTAAAAGCATGTGCATATATATATAAAAGACAGACCCCTAAGACGCCTATCACAAGACCCCCTGCTGACAGTGAATAATGAAATTGGGCCAAAGAGATTGAGGCAGCCCTGGGTGGCCTTCCCACTTTAGGACATTGCTCACCGATTTGATGGAATTCCTGCCATATATAACGGCTTGACCTTATAAAAACCTACCGAAGGAAATCCATGAATCTGTCTCTGGCACTCCACATACCCCCAAGTGATGGTGCCACGTGTATGAAACTATAATCGTTTACAGAAAATACTTTCCCCCAATTTCCATTCCAAGTTCCATCAACTCGAGCCAACTTCCCCAAGGTGAAGCAATTATACTAAGGTTCTTCAGTTTTAAAGCCGGAATCGCCGACATATATCGAGGGTGGGGGGTCACCTAAGTGGTTTTTGTTGTCTCCAATTTTCCTCGTTGATTATTAAAGATCGCATGAGCCACAGACGGCTTCAAAAGTTCATGCAGCTTCTAAGAGGAGACAATGAAATCTGCTATACCTCCCTAAATGTTCGCCCTCAGGGAGGAAAAGAGGAAAACCGCTTAACGGAGGAAATGGCCCATTAAAAATGATCCTCTCCCTTGCACGTGACGGCTGGTGTACATCCCATGCACATTCCCAAAAACTGCAACGTCTCTTCGTGCTGTGTACATTTGGTAAAACGATTGCTGAGAAATGAACATGACTGTCAGGAGCATCTTCTATTAATCATGGATGTGTTCTCATACGAAGTGACGGCAGTCGGAAGCCACACTGCCCGCAGCTCAGAGACAATCCCCAGATGTCTCACCCTTTCCACTTTCATTGTTCAAGCTGAGCCTTTGACAATTTGATGCCGTTTCTGATGGCCGAAATAATACAGAATACTACTTGTTTTGTACTCGTGCTATGTCCCAAATGTGAAATGCAAATAAATAAATATAATTAACATTGCCATACATTAAGGTGTTTTCTTGAGTGTTTGTAACTCCCAAGTCCACCATTCCTCTCCAAGTCCAGCCATCAGCATCAAGATATTGAGGACGTGTTATGACGTTATTATTCGATTTTATGGCATATCACGTACATTTTTTATTTCGTCCTCTGATGCTCCACATTGAGGACATACCGGATATGGATGTGAGATAAAATGGAAGAGACCCTATTGCTGTGACATGAACTTCATATTCGACTATCTCACTGGTTTATCAATGAATGTCAAGAAATAAAAAACCAGTGAAAATGCAATAATGGGAATATAATGAAATACAGTAATTTAGAAGGTAATTGATATCGCTCCTTATGAACAAACAGACACTGTCACGGATCGTTACCCTTTTGCATAAACCTGTTATCATAATCATTATAATCATTTATTGAACAGTGATGGCTATTCCTAAAGTATAAAAGGATGTTGTAAATCATACTAACCTTACAACTTATACTGAACTCTATCTTCATGGCAAACTTCAAAATAGGTGTTTACCTGGAATAAGAACCTTATTAACCTGAAAGCTATTGATGGATTATCCGACTTCCCGGATCATCAGCTCTACTTCCCGGATCATCAGCTGTACTTCCGGGATCATCAGCTGTACTTCCCGGATCATCAGCCATTCTTCCTGCATCAGCTGTACGTCCCGCATCATCAGCTGAACTTTCCGGATGATCAGCTGTACTTCCTGGATCATCAGCTGCAATAAGCTCTGTTCTTCATTGAGGTTTCGACCCTTTTGGCCCAGAACCTCTCCAAATGATGAGTTCACTGTTTGGAGAGGTGTGGGGAATGGGTCCACCTCAATCAAACGAACATCTCAGCTGTGTCCTCAGTCATTCAACTTTGTAAATGTAATGCAACCTCCCTTTCCATAACTCTTTGCATTACAGCTTTACCTATGTAGATGCTTTCCTTTCTTGCTGGAAGTTTACATGTATTATCAGATTTTATTTGATTTTTAAGTACCATACTTTTTACAGAGTGTGTGTGCTGCTGATGCAGTTTATTGGAAAGTGTTATACTGGGTGGTTTGCCCATCCTTGTGTTGTTTGTCTGTGCTCTATCCTTTGACATGCTGAACGTCAGGCAAGGAAGCAGCTCCCACCATTTAATAGTCTTGCGTATGACTGGGTTTGGGTTTGAACCATTGACCTCCCACTCCAACTGTATTATCATAAATGTATATTCACACACATTTTAAGGTGGAGAGGTGTCTACAAATGCTGAACTGTAAGCACTATGCACCTCTCAGCTGACATCAATGCTTGAAATAGTTTCATTAATTAATTGCTGTGAATGATTAAATACATTTCCTGACTTAATGACAGCCAAGAAAGGCCAATTTATGGTAATTTAAGCAGATACCCACAGGTGGCTCAAGACAAATCAGCCAGAAGGAAACAAATGGGAAAACGGTGCTTGGTCCATCATGTCGGTGCCAAACTTTATGGTGATCATTAATCCCAAAAAAAACACTTCAGTATCTTAAGGTTTAACATGGTTAATGATTGGAAATAGAAGAGAGAAATTAATTATCTTTTCTCTCGTACACCCACAGATCTCTTCATTGGATAATAAATATCCATATTTTTTTAATATTGAGCTTACGTCAAAGGAAAAACGAACTGTTCCAGAAATATTTTCTCCAAGCCGGTCCACATCGCAATTCCATTAAGCTTTCCAGCCAAAACCGTCACTTCAAGTTCGTGCCAAACTCAAAAAATCCCCTCATGGAGGAAAAAAATGATAACCTGACTCAAGTTCCCATATGGCTTCGCCTCCAAAGTTTTCACCATGGTGGTGGCGGCATTTTTGATTTTCCAGTAAAAACAACTGAATTTTTTTGTAAACTTTTCTGTAATTATTTAAACTATAGACAGACATTTAATGTTATAAGTTTTCATGAATTATCACATTTTATTTGATTTGATGTACCATACTCTTGACAAAGCGTTGGTGCTGCTGGTGCAGTTTCTTAGCTGGAAAATGGCGTTTGGCCCATCAGAGACCAAATGCCATTTGGATCAATTGTCTATCAATCTGGATCAATTATATATTGTTGATACAATTGTTCCAGAATAAAAGATACATGAAAATTTACATCATTATTATTCAAATGTTTTGAATCTTGAGAGAAAATCCTTTAAAATAGTCTCCTCTCTACATCGGTGCATCGGAAAAGTACATTACCTGTGGATGTGGTGACATTTAAACTGTGGCAAAAACATGCCCGGTGAATCATGTAATGAAATCATTGCGAACATTTATATGTCGCATAATCCACTGGAGTAGTCCAACATGATGGCGTAAAGGTAGGACAATTCCCTTTGAAATGTCTTTTCCTGCCTTGTTGGGTATTTTATATGAGGGCTGTGTCAAAAAACATCAGCACGTTTATTGTATTGTAAAACAAAGGAACATGTAAGAAAACTGATATTGCTATTAGTAACTGGACATACCACATTACTTTTCTACCAAATCTCCAGAACGATCCACGCATTTCTGCCAGCGCTGCACGAGCTTTATAATCCTGCTGCAGTAGAAGTCCGTTCCCTCACTTCGCTATGCACGGCTATCTGGACTGCCTTGTCAGTTTCATCGTGCTGGCCTCTCATGTGATCTTTCAAATGCCCAAGCAGATGGTAGACCGAGGGGGCCACGTTCGGATTGTACAGGGGGTGGGGGAGCACTTTCCAGCCATTCTTCCAAATTTCCTCCAATGTCAGGTCTCGCATTATAATGTTGAAAGATGACAGCTTTTTTCATTAGGCACTTTACCTGAAGTGCATGTTTCAGTTTCTTGAGTGTCTGAATATATCAAGCCACATTGATTGTTTCCCTCTTTGGGCAGGAAATCAACCAGTATGCATCCCTCGGCATCTCAGAAGATGGTACTCTTTTGGCCTTCTTTTTTGGAGATGTGGAGTGATGCCATTCCAATGATTTGCTGCTTGGTTTCTGGGTCGAAAATGTTGGAACCAGCTTTCATCACCAGTCACGATATGGAACAGGAAGTCATCACCCTCAGCAGCATGTTGTTGAAGCAACTGTGATGTCACATCCATACATGCGTTTTTGTGTTCCTCAGTAAACAGATGGCGAACCCATTGAGAACAAACTTTTCAATATCCCAAAGTCACCATCATCACCTGTAAGGAAGGACGTCATATGCCAAGCCACATTGCGATCACACTGTCACCTTTCAGTCCTCACTGATGAGTGCATCAACCTTCTGCTCATTGCATTCAGTCATGGCGCTACTTGGCCGACCACAGCGTGGCTGATCGCTAATGTCCATGTTTCTGTCTTTGAAGTGTTTCACCCACCCTCTGACATTGCTTGCGCCCTTGCAGGCATCTCCATACACCTGACTCAATTGGCCATAGATATTTGCAGTGGCCATAAATATTATCTCCATACACCTTGCCATGATCTACCTTATCATACCATCTGCTGTGTTGCCATACCATCATCATTCACCTGCTGTGTTTTGTCCTTTAAGCCACGTGAAGGCTGAAGAGTTAGGTTGCAAGCCAATGGGCCACCTGCTCGCTCGTTGGAAGCCAATGAAGGCCGCAAAGATTTTTGTTTGATGTAGGCTACATGGTTCCACCTGAACAATGTGGATGCATGGGCCTTGTTCATCATTGTGGTGTGTGAGTTGTGGCTGTGTGGGTCTTGTTCACCCTATGCTACTCAGTTGAGCACGCACCACCCAAAAGTTCTGACTGGATTGTCCTTCGTCCTAGACCCCCTCACATTCCATTCTCACAGTGTGACCACTCCTTGGCTTTTTTCACAAGATCATAGCTATTCGTTGTTCACCTTGGCGTCTTGGTTTTCTATAGGTTTTCTTGGCATATAGGTTTTCTATTATCATCGCTTTTCCGAAACCTTGTGAATTCTTGGCTTTTTTCATTGGCTCACCTTGGCATTTATGAAAATGAAGAGTGGTCCACACTGCATTCTCAGTCCTTCCTCTATGCCACCAATGTGCCACACCTTTCTGTGTGCCCAGCGATGAAATGTCTCATATGTGGTGTAAACTCGGAGCAGGTTTTGGCAGGAAAATGCTCAAAGTGTGTGAGCTAAGGAGGCAGGGGATGATGCAGCCAGAATGCAGGAATGTAGCAATCAATATTCAAGGCGAAGGTGTGCAAGGGCGAGAGGTGAAGGATGTGTGCATGTCTGAACAACAAACACAACAGGAAAAGTGAAGGATGAAAGAAATGGAAGCAGTGGAAGAAAAAGGTAAAGAGGAAACTGGATGGATAAGAGTGTGTGTGGACTGCTCAAGCTTTCAGATTCAAAGATGACAACCAAGACTCAGTGACAGATGACCAAATAAACTCTCCCAAGAAGCTGTCATGCACCCGCTTGTTCTACTTTTATGCCCAGTTTACCATCCTCTCCTCCTCCCCTGTTCATGACCTCCCCACCTCACTGGGTCCTTGATGGGTTGGTGGCCCAGGGGACACCTCTTCTCCACCTGTGATTGGCATCTTGCCACCATTCTGTCCACAAACAACCTGGAATTGGTCCCCCAGGGGTTTGGCATGGTGTAGTGCTGAAGCTACCAGTGGGCACCCTGTCATATCAATGGTGATAATGGGCCCACCTGTTGTGCAGTCCTTTATCAGGGGCCCACCACCCAGTTTGAGGCGGTTTCTGTGGAGGGTAATTATAGTGCAGAGAGCAGGGATCAAGTGCTTGCGGCGCTGTAGGCATGGAGCAGGTGATTGTGGAGCATGTTGTATGCCCTGTGTAATGTTCAGAAGACGCAAATTGGATACGGTGTCTCCATCCAACTCTTTCATTGTGCAGAGGCACACCACCACACCCCAGCTTTCTCTCAGGTACTTTTCCAAGTATTTTTGGCTATTTTTGAAGCTTTGTGATGCATTATAGGTAATTATCCTTATTGTACATGCATGACAGTAGTTTATATGCCCTGAAAATCGCTGTTTTAGGGGTTTCTGCCCATGCGCACCAAGCATTCTGGGACAGATTACATCATTTCAAAAGTCCCGAATTGTGGATGAATAATATTTCTGAGGCACTATTAATGGCGCAACAACTTTGAGCTCAATATTGCGTGATGCGAAGCCAGAGAGATCAAATGAATTGAGTAATTCACTCAGGTAATCAGTTGCCTCGTTTTCATTGATGACCTTATTGCTGGACTTGTTCAAATTTTTTTTTTTTTTTGAAAATCAACTTATCGTTTTTTTTTGTGGGCAACTTTTGCAAGAGTTCTTTATTTGTCTCCTTGGTTTGCAACTTTTTTGGATAAAGTATCGCTCCTCTCAGCCAGTCTTGATTGATGTAGTTGTTTTCAAAATCCGGGTAAACAATGTCTTTGAGCTCTTCTTTTGTTGTAGTAACCATATCCAATTATTCAGGAATGTTCATCTGTCAATTTTCTGTATTAGCTTCTCATACAACCTTTCCAATTTTGATGAGAAGTTCTGAAAACTGTTCCACTTCTTGATCAATCTTCAAGTGGACTCTCACATTGGTTTTAAGATGCAGTTTTTGCATGTGCCTCCAGAGATAAGATTTTTTGAGGCATGCCTTGACCTCATTAGCACAAGTCCCACATTTGCCAATTGACAAGGTTTGCTGGAAATCCCCTGACAAGAGTACCAGCGCAACCACCCATTATTTTTACATACATTTAGCTTATTTTGAATGTCTCGCAATGTCTTGTGTATGACTCAAAAACTTTCTCGTTGGCCATTGTGCATTCGTCCCAAACAATGAGTTTGCAATCAGCATCTCAAGACTTGATGCCAGCAAATTCCGGATGAGGGATACCCATTACTCGGCGTTTCCATGTTTTGTTTGGCTGCTTAGTGCAGTATTTTGGAATCTCTGAATACAACAGTGTTTTTGCAAAGTCGTCATATCTGCACAGTTCGAAGGAGGAGGTCAATGTGGAGCGAGGTTGAGCTTTTTCCATTGCATAACCTGAGGTATAAGTAAATGCATTGACCATTTTCCAAATTAATGCTGAGTCTTACCACTGGTGAGCCTTGAAGACCTTTAATAGATTGGTAGCTTAGTAGCTTATACATCCTCAAAGCTAACTCATTGCTGGAAATGTAGCGACCGGTTTGATACATTTCAATTTCATTTCTCCCAGCTTGCGCACTGAAGACTGCTTGGTCACTTCCCTTGTTTACGGCATTTACAGATATACTTAATAGGTTTAACAGATTGACATAGGCCATTGCACATAGGGGTAAACATCCCTCAAGTGCAATTTATGTGCAACAAGGATCGGGATTACGTGAAATCAATTTATATGAGTTCCAAATCCATATCCGAGTCAGAATCACCTTATTCCCACGTGCACTCTGTGATCCTAAATTTTTAATGGACGGTTCACCAATAGCCATCGAAACTAATGGTAAATGTTACCTAAATGGAAAACATACTTGTTACAAAATATTATATTTGAATAGTTAAGTTGCTGTGTAAGTGGTTGGAAGTATTTTTGCAATTCATTTATGACATAACCTCACTAAAAATCAAGCAAAATCATTTTGTTTGCCAAAATATTTTTGGGTTGAAAATAGGATGAATATGAAAAGATTTCATTTGATAACGTGTAAGAAATGTGTTCGGTTTGAATGCAAATTCAATTGTTAAGACTTTTTAAAGTCAGGAATATGTTGCCTGAAAGTTGTTAAATGTTTTATCTTTAAAGGATGATCAAATTCCATGTTACAATACTGTGTAGGTGAACATTCTTGTATCCAGGCATTTTGCAATTCGGAGCCCCAGGGACATTTTGCAAGTTTTAAATGTTGTGGTTCACCAATTCCTCTGCATACACAACTGAACTGTCACTACTAAATGTACTGTACTGAAATGGGAGATGCTTAGCAGGCAGACACGAAGCGGAGGCACAGTCGAGCCGGGCTGTGTTGCACGATTGCGAGCAAGGGCGTACTGTGCCCGCGGCTCCCCTTTATTCCGTACTCTGTACACTCACGAGCCGGCCGACTCCAGCATTACTACGACGCCTCAGACGGCGTGCACACCTCATATCCCTTGCCGACCCCCACGGCCACCTCCCATCATCACGCCCACCATGCAACATCACCATGCCCTTCCCCATAGGCCCGCAGACTCCACCACACTCCTCCCCCCTAAAACTATGATTATTAACTGATTATCATTATAAGAAGCATGCAGAACACGAAGGACTTCGTATAATAATCATGGAAATAAAATGAAAATAGCAAAGTATAATAGCACACCACATCATATAATGTGTCGATGCGAGCGAGTGGAGCAGCAAAGGTCAGGTCTGACCGCGTTACCGATATGAAGCAGCAAAATGAGAAGCACAGCAGCATTATGCAGCAAAAACGCCCCCAGGCGGCCCATGCTGACATGACCCTGGCCAAGGTCGTAACGACCTCTCGAGCCAACCTCCTCCGGCCCCATCAAACGCCTCTGGCCCCCTCCCCCCAGGCAGACCCGACGAAGATAAACATCCCGAGGCCGGCAGCCCGCTATCTGGAAGCCGTGGCGCCAGCCTTCGACCTTGGCCGGGGGCACTGAATAGCGCCGCTGGCTGCATGCATTTAATGCGCCAAAACAACTCACGCACCACCATCAGTGAGTTGTGTGTTAGCTCTCATACGAGCCTCGACCAAGGTATACAAAAAAAAAAAAAAAAAAAAAAAAAAAAAAAATCAGTCGAGACGCCAACGCCCGTCCCAACGGCCTTGAGCGAACACAGCGAGTTGCGCTCGCAATCAGAGGTGGAGGTAACGCAGACCAGGGCACCAGTCTTGGTTCCGAGTCGATCTCCGAGACCCCCACGGCCGCTAGACGGGAGCAACTCCACTTAAACCACACTGCAATCATAGGCCCGTTATAAATCATTACGAATAATATTCGAAGCATCGCAAATTCATTTTTCCGTACAGCGCGCTTTTTTGATAAAATCCCAGCACATGACAAAGCAATTACCTGCGGCCCGGGACAGTGGACGGCCAACTCAACCTTTTCATTTGCCACCACCGCCCCTGAAGCCCCTACATCACATTGATCATAATCCAACTCCCATTTAATGATCTCCGCCACATCCACTTTTACACGAGAACTGCTGGCATTTATTTCAACAACGTTAAACTGCATCAATAGAGCAAGGAAAAACACATATGCCATGAACAACAACCCACAACCCGCATCACGAGTCCGCTCCTTGGTTGTCGACTCGATGTTGTGACTCGCGACTCCCTCCAACGCCACAGGCCCATCGTCACCTGTCGAAGCTGCCTGCATCACACCGACGCGCATTGCCTCACGAACCTTGCCACAGCGCGGGAACTCATCGCGAGCGAAGCGCGG
The DNA here is from genome assembly GCF_056783735.1 of Eptatretus burgeri. Taxonomy (NCBI): domain Eukaryota; kingdom Metazoa; phylum Chordata; class Myxini; order Myxiniformes; family Myxinidae; genus Eptatretus; species Eptatretus burgeri. The sequence goes on from NC_140964.1 coordinate 69,222,702, forward strand.
GAACTCATCGCGAGAGCTGATACGGCTCTCGCCGCCCGCCAGAGCCTTGCCCTCGGCACTCGATGAAGGCCTCGAAGAGAGTACTGGCACATCTGGAGGTACGAACCGGAGACCCAGTCCGAGGTGCGCAAGCCAGTCTCGACCCAACAGGGGGGGCCCCTCCCCTCGTACAACGAACACCGAGAGCCGGGCGCGTCGATCTCGGTAGCGCACTGAGACGTCGGCCCTCGCAAGCGGTGCAATCGCCTCACCGGTGTACGTGTATAACGACAAGGCCGTCTTGACCAGGCGAATACCGCGAAGACCACGAGCCGCCCGCTCATCCATGACCGACACTGCAGCCCCGGTATCCACGCAAAACACAGTAGGTTGGCCATTCACTTCGACCTCAACCGTGAAAGGCGTCGTCATCTCCGAACCAACGGAAAACAGACTCAACCGTGGTTGCATCTCCCGCTCTGGCTCGCCGGCATTGTCAGGCCCCGGTTGCAGGCCGATCTCCAGGTCACCGGGGTCCTCTCGCACCTCGTCATCCAAGACCCCAACGGAGGCCCCCGCCATCCGACACACACGCTTCAAATGTCCCACCTTGTGACAATGCAAACACACGGTGTTCTTATACGGGCACATTTGTCGCAGGTGTGGACCCCCACACCCCCAGCAGCCGCGGAAAGTCCCTTCGCTCCAGGTGCGACCGTGCTGCGGTGCCCCCTCGCTCCAGGCGCGACCGTGCTGCGGTGCCCCCTCGCTCCCGGTGCGACTGTGCTGCGGTGCCCCTTCGCTCCCGGTGCGACCGTGCTGCGGTGCCCCTCGTCCCGCACCGCCAGGCGCGCGTGCGACCTGCGGCACTTGAGCCACCGCTCGGACTCCGGGCTGCGTGACTCGCGGCACTTGTGCGATTACCGCATTGACTTCGGGATTAGCCGCCATACTCCAGCTGGAGCTACTCATTGCGTCCTGGCCAGCAATGGCACGGACATCCGTGAGCGTCTGCTCGACAGACGAAGCAGTCACGACCGCCGAGTCGAATGTGATGTCGGTTAATCGCAGGATAGCCACTACCATCTTTGCGTCTCGCAGACCAGAAATAAAACGATCTCTGAGCCTTGTTGGACGCTCCTCTACCGTGAATTTGCAAGGCACAGCCGAATGCTTCACTCGTGCCACGAAGTCCGCAACGCGCTCCTCGCCACCCTTAGCGAGATGATCGAACTGGAACCGCGCGAGATGTAACGACTTCTCTGGCGCCAAGTGGGTCTTCATTTTCGTCACGATGTCCTGAAAGGTTAGCACATCATCACTGGGTCTATTTGGAGCCACCAAATCACTCAGCAGGCGGTAGTGCTCCGTTGATAGCGAGGCGAGCAAGATCGCCTTGCGTTTCTCTTCATCCTCTACATCATTCGCCCGAAAGTAGCAACCCAACTGTTCAGAAAACAACTCGAACTCATCTCCCCCGAACACGGGTACACGTCCGTGTGCCGTGCCGCGACCTTCCGCCATGTTCCGTGAGACACTTGGCTCCGTAGCTTGGAACCGCCCTTACACACGCCGATCCGCCGATCCTCGTCGCCAACTGTACTGTACTGAAATGGGAGATGCTTAGCAGGCAGACACGAAGCGGAGGAACAGTCGAGCCGGGCTGTGTTGCACGAGTGCGAGCAAGGGCGTACTGTGCCCGCGGCTCCCCTTTATTCCGTACTCGGTACACTCACGAGCCGGCCGACTCCAGCATTACTACGACGCCTCAGACGGCGTGCACACCTCATATCCCTTGCCGACCCCCACGGCCACCTCCCATCATCACGCCCACCATGCAACATCACCATGCCCTTCCCCATAGGCCCGCAGACTCCACCACACTAAACATTTGTTTTGTCGATAAATGTATGCTTGTGGCATGATGTCTGTAGGTGGTGGATGGAGTATTTCTTCTCTTTTTATTTTCACAGAACTAGTTGTGGTTACAAGAGGTACACTTCTGTCTCATTCCAATGTCAACATTGCATCATTATACCATTTGCACTGTGTGTGGTACCCTTGCTTGTCAGGGTCCCCTCCCAAAAGTTTATGTTGTCCCAGAACTAATGTGGTAAAGACGCCATGTTGAATATCTGGTGAAAGAGCATCGTCTCCAAAGTAAATTTATCGTTTTGCTGAAGCTGTTTTGTGCTCTCGCAGTGTTGCATGAGCAATAATGTGCCCCAACCCATCAAGGATTCATATCAGCTGAGCAGACCCTGTCAGGTGGTGAACTGCAGTTGCCAGAGCAATATATTTGGTTATCAGTGTTTTGCATTTCTTTGCCAAGTAGATTGTGTCTTGCAAAATTGACAAAATCTTGTGATGACACTCATCTGACACACCAACAAAGGTTGAAATATCTGGATACAATGATCCACCAACAACCTAAGCCAAGAAATTATGAAGCTGGTGTGGCACCACGTCGTTGGCTTTATCTATTGGCAAGTGTGATGCAGTTGGAGGTTCAGGTAGTGTTGGTGGTCAGTGATTAGTGCTAATCAGTAAATTCATGACTGGAGCCATTTTCATGACTACAGTGTCCACAGATGGTCATTTGTATTCGGTTTGGAGGTGGTGTTTGTTGTTTCTTTTTCTGTTGATTATCATCTTCCTCATCGGTGGAGCTTTCAGCAGATGTGGAGTTATCAACCACAGCCTCTGCCAGATCTTCTACTGAAAGGATATATCGCTCATTTGACAGTTTGCTGGTGTGAAACTATGTTGTTTTTGGCCCCATCTCTCAATGGTAAAGAATCACTTAAATATATTAAAAAATTCACGTATCCAGATCCAGATCTTCACCAAAATCAAGTCGATTAATCACACGCCTCATCTTTCTGACACCACATCCAAGTTCTCCACCAAATTTCGTCCAAATCCGTCTAACTTTTTGAGATATTCTGTTCACAGACAGACAGACAAATACACAGACAGACAGGCAGACATGAAAACATAACCTCCACCCACCTTTGGTGGTGGAGGAAACAAGAAAGAGCAATTAGAGATTACAGACCCTCGACAGTGCATGGGTGGTGTGGTGTTTGTGAGTGCTGGAGTGTTACGTAATTCATAATACAGTACACAGAATTAATACATTCCACTGGGTAATCAGTAGCTAATTAATCAACATACTCATGTTCCAATTGTACCTATTTAATAGATACGCAGTACTCGTTCTGATGTGATCTATTGTTATTTTCATTTTATTTTTGTTTACATTGTCGAGGCTCGTATGAGAGCGAACACACAATGCACATAAAGGGGTGCAGGAGACAAGATAAGCGGGAGAGGGAAGGACAAAACAGTGGGGAACAGAGACATGAGGAGATCTGTGGAAGGGAGAGGGATGGGATGGGGAACACGAGGTGTACAAGATGGACACCACAGGGACTTTCGGGAATGAAGGCAGGGAAGGCAGGGAATTTGAATGAGGTGGGTTTGGGGTGGATAAACGTGGCGAGAAAAAGTCGTGTTTTTGGATGGGAGAAGATAAGAGGTGGTGGTGAACAGGTCTTTTGAAGACCTGGAGGGAAGAATGGGATTGAAGAGACTGTGGGAGTTTATTCCAAAGGCAGGAAAAAAGGAGGAATGAAAGTGAAGGTGAGCAGTGATTCATGATTTTGGTAGTTTTACCAGAAGGTGGTTGCTGGCGGACCTTGAGCGCCCTGCGGGAAAAAGGGGGGGGTGAGATTGGAGAGGAGATGGTAGAAGACAGAAAGACCACCGACCTGCCTGCAATGAGAGAGTGAGAGGCCCAAAGACTCAGCCTCATTGCGGGAGATGCCAATGATCCTAAATGCCTTGGTTTCGACAGCGTGAAGCCGAGAAAGGTGAGAGGCAGGAGTACCAGCCCAGAGGGGAGAGCAGTACTCCATCAGGCTGTGGAGAAAAGCTTTGAATGTGGTCAGTCGCTCAAGTGGGCCGAGAAAGGACTTTGCACGATGGAGGATTCCCAGTCGGCGACTGGCTTTGGAGGCCAGGTTGGAATGTGGCTTTTCCAGGAATGATCATGGCAGATAGTGAGATCCAGCAGCTTGAATGAAAGGACTTCTTCCAGAGGATTGTTGAGAAAGTAGATGGAGGTCGAGGGGGGGGGCGTCCAAATGGGCCTTTCAGAGAGACATAGTTTGAGTGTGAGAATTGTCAGGATTGAAAGACATGTTCCACGTGTTGGACTATTTTATGATTTTGTCCATATCTGCAGAGAGTGAAGAAGCTGCTGCTTGCCGGTCTGAGGGATGACAGATGGTAGGGCAGAGGGTGGAGTCATCAGCAAAGAGATATAGAGGATTTTCCAGAGAGATCATTGATGAAAATCAGAAAAAGAAGAGGGCCCAGAACGCTGCCTTGAGGAACTCCAGCCTGGACAGGAAGAGGGGATAAGAGAACTCCATTTAGGGCCACACGGTAGCTGCGACAGGAGAAGAAGTCTGCGAGCCATGAGTGGAGATGGCCTTGGATACCATAGGAAGAGAGTTTGGTGAGCAGTGCAGGGTGCCAGACCGTGTCAGAAGCTCACGATATGTCAAGGGATATGGCTCTGATTTCACATCTGGCATTGAGTACCTCCATCCATTTTTGGGAGAGCAGAAGCAACATATCCAGGGGAGAGTGACCTGGTCTGAAACCAAATTGATGATTTAAATCAAGTCACTGGAGAAGAGGAAGGTTTTAATGTCTGAATCAATGATGGATTCCATAACCTTGGTGATGATTATGCGAAGGCTGATTGGGCTGTAGTTGCAGGGATCTGTTTTTGCACCTTTTTTATGCAGGGCAGTGATGTTTGCTGATTTCCAAGCAGATTGCAGATGACCTTGAGCAAATGAGAGGGTGAATAGAACAGAGAGAGGGTGAGCAAGAGCAGAGGAGCAGGTTTTTAGGACACGTGGGCTGATGCCGTCTGGACCGGTTACAGAATCTGGGTCGAGGTTTGACAGCAAGTTCTCCACTTTGTCAGAAGAAAAGGACAGAGTGCAGGGACAGTTGGGTGCGACTGGGTAAGTTGGTTATAGAAAGCAATGGGTTTTGGACGCAAGATTTAGATGCAAACACCGAGTTTAGGCATTCAGCCTTTTCACGTGCAGCATCAGCAGAGCGGTCATTTGAAGTAAGGGAGGGGATGGAGGGGGAACATACACCAGGAACAGATTTGATTTGATGCCACCAGGATTTGGAGGGAGAGAGGTTTGAGAGTTCAGACTTGAGCTTCGAAGGATGTTGTTTTCTGGCTCTCCTGAGGGGAGACACACTTATTCAAAACTTTATGGAAGGAGCTGAGATTACCCTCAGTTGTGTTTGCTTTCTATGAGGCAAAGGCAAGTTGTTTCAGGACAACTGCCCCACCACAAACTTCAGGGAACCATGGGTGGGAGGAAGGGTAGGAAAACTGAAGACGATAGGGGATACATCTGTGCGTGAGAGAGTAAGTTTCTTTTAAAGAAATCCCAGCATGAGGTGATGTTGGAGAAAGTATCGATGGGAGACCAGTTTCGAAGTTTGATGGCTGCTTGGAGACCCTGCCAGTCGGCTTGAGTGGAATACCAGACTCGTCGGCACTGAGGTGGTTCTCTGATAACAGCCAGAGAGATGTCCACTTTGACAAGCACGTGGTCAGAAGAACCGACTGGAGCGGAGGAAGAACAGCGGATATTTTCAGCGAAGTTTGTCAAATTCAGATCCAGAAGAGATGGAGTACCATTGGTTGAGATCCGGGTCGGGAAATTGACCAATTGAGTCAGTCCCAATGAGTCACAGAAAGCTTTTGCTGAATTGCCATGACAGGTGAGAGAGGTACCCACACCTGGCCAACTGGCATGATGACAATTGAAGTCACCACATATGAGGAAGAGAAAGTTCCAATGAGAAGATAGAAGTTGGTCCACGTTTTCAGATAATGAGGTGAAATGGAGTCGTCACTGTTTGGTGGACGGTACAGTACACATATAAACATGATGTGGGAGTGGAGGGGAAGCCGTAGCCAGAGTTATTCCTGGGGGTGTGGAGGAGTGAGGGCAGTGCACGGAGAGTGAGGAATAGAGTCTTTGATAAAGAGAGCAACTCCACTGCTAAGATGAGGCTCAGCTCTGTCATTCCAGAGGAGGGAGTAACCAGGGCGATATACGAGGGAGTCAGAGACTTCTTGAAACAGGAAAGTTTTTGTTCGGCAGATTATGTCTGGTTTGTTAGTGGCAATCTGTATGGAATGATCTGTCAGGTTTGAGCAAAGGCCCTGGATGTTTGTTTAAGGTCCACACCGTTAAGGTAGAGGGAGGGGAGGGTGAGGGTAGGACAAGAGAGTAGGGGGGGGCTAAGGGGAGTAATTGAAACGGTGTGGGGGATTGCATAATATCTCAGGGAGGGGGGCGGATGAGGAGGAAGAAAGGCTCTGTGGTGCTGGGTTGAGGTACAGTGATGAGTAGTATGAGAGGGGGCAGAAGGCAGTTGAGGATTTGAGGAGGTGGAGTGATGAGATGGAGGCAGCTTTGTGGATGTGAGGGGGGGGCAACTTTGAGAAGGGTGAGTGAGGGAGGTGAATGGTGGGAGAAGGGTGAGTGGGGAGAGTTTAGGGAGAAAGGTGAGGGGGGAGTTTTTGAGAGAGTTTTTGAGATAGGTGAGGGGAAAGGGGGAAGAGTGTGATGGTTTCTTTGAGAGGGAAGGGTGAGAGGGGTAAATTGGCACTGAAGTTGGAAAAAAAGAAAGAGCGATTTATGGAAAATGAACATGCATTGCAAACTGGGGTTTTAATTTTTTTTAGTTCAGAGATGTGACTGAAGACATTACTTGAGGGAGGCAATAAAAGCGAATCGAGAGAATGGAAAGAAGAAACGTTGTAACAGTTGGATTTTTTGGACAAGGCATGAAGGGAAGGTCGAATTGAGAGCAGTCTGTTGAAATAGAAAAAGAGTTGTGATTTATGATACAGTAATGAGAAGCACACGTGTGAAAGAGGAAGAAGAAGCATTATAAGAGATCGTTTTTGTTATTATTTTTATTTTTATTTTTTTATAAAGATTGCATAAGATTCGGTAAAGAAAAGGTTGAAGAAAAAATCATGAGGTGAATGGTGAATTTGGATTGGCAAATGCAGAGGGTGGAAACAGTTCCAGCAGAAACACGTGGTTACGGGAGGTGTACCGTTAAAAGTGAATTGTTTTTTTTTGTTTTATTTATAATAAGAATTGTGTATGATTCTGAAAAGGAAAGGTTGAAGTGAAATTGTGGAGGTGTACGGTGAATTTGGATCAGTAAACGCAGAGTGAAACTGATGGGTCGATTAAAAGTGACAGGAAGATGGTAGAGACAGACACGTGGTTTCGTGAGGCGTATCGTTAGAAAGGACACAAAGAAAATTATCATTTTTTGATGGATTTTTGAAGATAAGGTAAGATTAGGGTAGGAATGGTGGGTTGTAGGAAGAAATCGTGAAGGTAGTGGTGAGAGTGGGTCAGCTCAAATGGAAAGAAGATGGTGTGCCGGCAAGAGGAGAAGGAGGAGAAGGAGAAGCTGAAGAAGCACTCGTGGGTATGGAGGGAGAAAGGGTTTTTGCTTTTTTTGTTATATATTTTTTTAATTTTAAGACAAACAGAGTGTGTAGTTTGGAGGGAGAGATTGGGGGTGGTGGGAAAAGTGGGGAAATAGGAATTCATGGTAATGGGGAGAGAATACAAATAAAAATGATCGTACACCTAGACGGGGAAAACTGGTCGGCCTCAAGGAAACCCGACAAGACAAGGTCGACAAAAACTCACAAAAAGCACAATTTTTGAAACAAAACAGAACTGGGAACACACAGGAACATGCAGGTAACAAAATAAACAGTTAAAACGTGCCAAATAACGACTGGAAGCTTAACTTTGAGAAAGTCGGCAGAGACCACTGAGAGAACCAGCCGTGGCCTCAAAACCCGGAACCGGGAATGTTTTGAGTTAATTTAGTTGCAAGCAAATACAATCAGTTGCGTCGCTGATGGGAATATTAAGGAGGAGGGGGGAAGGTGTAAGATGGAGGGGAGGGAGAGAGGAGGGAGGGTAGGGTGAGGGGAGGGAGAGGAGAGTGAGGAAGGAGGGGAGAGCGAGTAGAGGTGGGGGAGAGAGGAAGGAGAGGAGAGTGAGGAGGGGTGGGGAGTGAGGAAGGAGGGGGAGGGGGAGGGAGGAGCAAGGGAACACAGTATGAGGGGAGGGCAAGGTAAGGAAGTGTGAGGGGAGGGACCGTATGGACATAACCACCCTCTGGACACATCCGGAGATAAGGATCATCCAGACATAACAACCGTCCAGACATGTGTGGAGATAACCACTGTCTGGACATAATCACCTTCTAGATACGTGCGGAGATAACCACCGTCCGGATATGTGCGGAGATGACCACCGTCCGGATATGTGCGGAGATGACCACCGTCCGGATATGTGCGGAGATGACCACCGTCCGGATATGTGCGGAGATGACCACCGTCCGGATATGTGCGGAGATGACCACCGTCCGGATATGTGCGGAGATGACCACCGTCCAGATAAGTGCGGAGATGACCACCATCCGGACACATGTGGAGATAACCACCATCCGGATATGTGCGGAGATGACCACCGTCCAGATAAGTGCGGAGATGACCACCATCCGGACACATGTGGAGATAACCACCGTCCGGATATGTGCGGAGATGACCACCGTCCAGATAAGTGCGGAGATGACCACCATCCGGACACATGTGGAGATAACCACCATCCGGATATGTGCGGAGATAACCACCATCCGGATATGTGCGGAGATAACCACCGTCTGGATATGTACGGCGATGACCACCATCCAGATACTGTACATATGGAGAAAACCACCATTCAGATACTGTACATTGGGCGATAACCACTGTCCGGATGATACATGCAGAAATAACCACCGTCCGGATACGTGTGGAGAGAACCACCGCCCGAATACATGTGGAGATAACCACTGTCCAGATACATGTGTAAATAACCACCATCTGGGCATAACCACTGTCCAGATACATCAAGGGAAGGCAGCGTCAGGGGAGGGTAGGGTTAGGCAGTGTGAGGAGAGGGTCCATCCGGAAATAACCACTGTCCAGAAATGTATGGAGATAACTACCATCCAGATATGTTTGGAGACAGGGGGGGGGAGTGATAGGGGTGGTGGCAGAGACAAAGTGAGAGAGGAGGGGAGAGAGAGATAGGGGTAGGGGAGAGACAGAGACAGAGGGATTGGAGAGGGGGAAATTCCAGCAGATGTGGTCCAGTTTAACGACACACACACACACATTGATGAATCGCCCTGCCTGTGAAACACTGGGACAACAGTTTATAGCTCGGTCAGGATTCAAGCCCAGGCGAGCGGCTTCGAGCGAGCACGTGTACCTTTCAGCTTTCCTGCCGTGATGTGATTCATTACTTCACAACTGAAAACATTTTTTTACTCATTGTGATCACATAATATATTTTTCCTTTCTTACCTCCAGTACCGAACCATGGTATTGCCATTGAAGCTTGAAGAACGCGCGCAAGTGACTTCACCAAGGAATCCACCAAACGGTGGAATAAACTTTTAAAAACGAAACGTTTCATTTTTATCTGTATTTATCTATGCCACAGTAATGGGTCATGTAACGGAAGATCGTTCAAAAAGGAGAATGTCGCGGAAATTTTTTTTCTCATTTTCAGTGAGCCAGCCACTGCCTGCTGCACCGCAGAACATGTGGCAAACACAGGCGAGTAGCCCTGAACTTTATTCAAGTCTATCTATATGCAGTATTCAGTGATGATGCGAATATTGCAGAGCACTCGCCAAGTGGCTGAAGCACTCAAGGAAGCACTCTGACAAATCAGTTGATAAGGAACGGCTGGCTTGGCAAGCAGTGATCATTATATTAAACACCTCCTGGAGACGCTCAAGCAACATCCGAATTGGACAACTGAACACTTCTCTAGTAGTTGGAACTGCTGCCAAGTTCAATTCTGGAGCTTAAATTTTGTAATTCGGCTTAGTTTAAGAGATTCTCGAGGTTATGGCATGTGTGCAAATGAAATAAAGTCACAAATGCTGGTGTCTCCTGGCATTTATAAGCTTTGCAATGTATCCAGCAAATATGAGTTAAGAAAGTGAAAAAAAAACAACTTTATTGTGAAGATGTCGGTATGGCCTGTTCCAAGTCAAGGCATGGTTGATTGAGCAGGCCAAATGACATGATGGCTTCAGGCCCCAGTGAGGTTACCCAGGAAATGCCTTCAGATCCCACAGATAGTGAGGTAGCTGTGGATGTGCCTGATAAAGGATATAATTAAATAAGGCCATTAATTATTTTCAAAAGGAGTGTTTCAATTAATCCAAACATCTAATATTCAGTCATGCACTTCCTTGGAATCCCATTCGTATGCATGCAGTTTCAGGCTGCCAAGTTTCATGGCTTTGGAGTGTTATGGAGGACACACACACACACACACACACACACACACACACACACACACACACACACACACACACACACACACACACACACACACACACACACACACACAGGTATATTTGCAAGTGTACTTGCAAATAGACGAGGGTCTACTGGTATAGACGAGGGTGTGCAATCAGGCCTTGGATACCTATTTGCTATGTACATGTAGTCAATGACAAACATGACACAATCCTGACAATGGAAATTAGACCTCACCTGTTTATTCTCAACTCCATCCTCTAATCAAAGCCGAGCTCGGCAAACTTGTTTATATTTTCCCTCATATTTTGAGAAATACCATTGTGTCTGTCCAAGTGTTCACAATCCCAATTACAAGCTGAGTTTTCAACACAAAATGCATTTGTTTGCATTCATTTGTGTTGAAAATAAAATCATTTAACTTAATGTCATTGGTACGACATGGAAGCTTTCATAGCTGACATTAGCTATGCTGGTCCGTAGTCAAACTGATAAATAATAATAATAATAAATGTAATAATAAAATTGTTCCCTTTCAATAAACTTTGATCGCAGGACGAGGCTATTCGGCCCATCAAAGCGTGCGCTATTATTACCAACATATGGTTGTTTGTCCGTGCTCTATTGTTTTAAATGCTGAGCGTCAAGGAAGGAAGCAGCATGTACCATTTTTAAAGTCTTCGGTATGACTCTGTCGGGGTTCGAACACTCTTACAATTGAGCTGTTTTGTCTGCATTAAATTCTCAACCTGACCACAAACTGTCAGATTGATGCTTTTTTGGGTAGGATAGGATGTCCCATCACAAGGGGACCCATCCTTCTGATAGACTTTAAGCTGCAGGGTGTCCAATCTCTTAGCATGTGCAGTGGGTGTTAAAGATCTCTCAGTATCATTTGCTGAAGAGTAGGTGAGTAATCACGGATAACCTGAATGGATTCCTAATTCCTGTTGGCTCCTGGTGCATGTCAGAGATGGCCAGTGAGTCCATAAAATGTTTTTACTTTGGCCAAGATCCGCTCCATATGATCCGCCGACACTTTCTCAATGGGAACAGGTGTGAAGAGGAGAGAAGCGGTGCAAGTTGTTTGGTGATAGATAGTCAATAAAACTTCTATGTTATCCCTCCAAGGTTGAATAAGATTTGTCTGAAGTCGATGAATCCTTTCTATAAGTCACTATTGTGAGTGCAAAAGCTGTTGGCAACATAGTTGCTGGACTGCAGTGGAAGCAAAACAAAAACAGCAGTTGTTGGCATCATAATCGGAAAAAAATGGAAATTAATAATTCATTTTGTAGATTTTGTGGAGTCGGCATTTGCATTGGTTCACGAAGCAAATGGTCTTGTTAATAGCAAACGCATCACAAATACTCCGTGGTGGATTCTCAATTCTTCATATTGCAGTAATGAACTAGAAGGGCACTCAGTGGAGCGCATACCTCCGCCATGCAATGTCTAAGCCACGAGAACATATCGGGCCAATACATTTTTGAAATATCATGCTGTACAGGACAATATCGGTTTAGCCCTATCTCTCAATGGTGATGTATCACTTAAAAATTCTAGTAGTCTGATCCGGATTCGGATGTTCACCAAAATCGAATCAGTTTGTCATTGTCACACACCGAACCTGTCCACAAAATTTCATCCGGATCTGTCAACAACTTTTTGAGATTTCCTGCACAAAAACAAACAAAGAAACAGACAAGCCGGTAGGCGACGAGGGATTCGCGAGGATCGAAGCGCTGGATACGATGCTTTTCATTCTGACCGATCCACCGACGAAGATTCATTGCCAAGACGTATTGGTTCACATTCAATTGTTCCTCTGCCTGGCAAGATTTTTCCTATTGAGTATTTTGCCAACTGGCACTCCTCATAAAAAATGACGGTAAATAGACACCCTATTTTTGAAGGACTACCATTTGAAAAATAATCGGTTTGCTGGTTTGTGCTGTGGAGTCTCGCGTTGCAGACAGACACACACACACACACAAAACCCGACAATAAGGGATATCTCATATATATATATATATATATATATATATATATATATATATATATATATATATATATATATATATATATATATATATATATATATATATATATATATATATATCGAATCCAACAAGCCAGGAGGCGACATGGGTGGTCGCTATATAATTGCATACTAGTCATACAGTTTTTGATGGATCGGGCTGAAAATTTTTGACAAAGAGGTTGATTATAGTGCGCATAAAAGCGCGGAAGCCGATTTTTGATTTTCGAAAAAAAAAATATATAAATATTTTTCGGATTTTTTCAAAAATTTCAAGTCCCGTTGCTAAGCAACGGTGTCGTCAATAGTAACGGTGCTCAAAAGCATACAACTAGATCCTGGTATGAACCTTCCAGTCAAGTTTCATCAAAATCTGTTGACTCCTCTGGCCTCCAGAGCTGTCCATTAAGGCCCAGTCACACCTTGACGTTTTCGCCAACAATGGCAACGTATCAAAATGTATGTAAAATGCAGGCTTACGCTGAACTTTTGATGTTTTTTTTAAAGGTTCGGACATATTCATAACGAGTTGGTCATATGCATAACATATAAGTAACGGACACAGAACGTTTCGGTGTCTTATAGATAACTTATTCCAACGAATGCTTAGCCTTTGTCGGCGTTTACAACCTATGCCCAACGATAGTCTAACTTATGAATAGCGCGCTGCATGTATCGCCGACGAACTCGTGACGTAGCCTATTAAAAACCTGCCGCTCAACGATTCAAATCATAACCGCCGGAGAAATGGAAGTGTCAACATCGCAGTCACACCTTGGCGATCTTGCCAGCGTATGCCGACCTCTGAAAAATGCGTCTAAAACGCTGGCGCACGTCGAATACGGTATGGGTAAGTTTGGTATACGTGAATAGAATGCTAAAGTACGCTATCATACGTCGTAGTAAGTGGAGTACGTCTTGTACTTTTAAACGTGTTAAACATTTTACGACGTACTTGCCGTATGCCTCACACGTTCCGCATGCAATGGGAATAACTAGTACGCACGATATGCGATCGTTGGCACACGTCGACAAAAGTTACTTGTAAATTACTCATAAGTCGAAACACGTCAATGCAATGGTTAGCATCAGTGTTCCACACTCCCTGGTTTTTTTTTTTGTTTGTTTGTTTTTCTTCGGTATGACAGTGATGTTGACACTTCGATTTCTAGTGCGGTTATAATATAATATAATTAAAAGGCTGCCGCTCAACGATTTAAATCATAACCACACTCGAAATCGAAGTGTCAACATCACCGTCATGCCGAAGAAAAAATAAATTAAAAAAACCATAACGTATTCAACGTGTGCCAGCGTTTGACAAATTTTTCAAAAATCGGCATAAGCTGGCTAAAACGTCAAGGTGTGACTTGGCCTTTACATACATACATACATACATACATACATACATACATACAGACAGACGGAAAACCTGAGAATAATGGTAGTCTAGCGACCACCAAAAAGGGGTGAGAACATAACCTCCTTCACCTTTGGTGGCGGAGGTAACTGGAGAGTTCATAGAACACGATACTCCACACAGTGTTCAACTATACACTTCAATTTTAATACAATAATGATTTTAAAGATGGTTTAAAAAAGATCCGGAAGCTTAGCATTATTGGACAGTCATAAATACACCGGGACGGAGCCAGTGAGAGGTGCATCTGGTGCTCCCCTCCATAATTCCCTTAGGGCACACCTGGTGCACGGCCTCTTTAAACCCCTCGGGGCACACCTGGTGCACAGCCTCCCTAAACCCCTCGGCGCACACATGGTGCACGGCCTTCCTAATTCCCTCAGGGGACACCTAGTGCACAGCCTCCCTAAACCCCTCGGGGCACATTTGGTGCACGGCCTACCTAAACCCCTCGGGGTACACTTGGTGCACGGCCTCCCTAAACCCCTTGGGGTACGCCTGGTGCACGGCCTTCCTAATTCCTTCGGGGCACACCTGGTGCACAGCCGCCCTAAACCCCTCAGGGGGCATCCGGTGCACGGCCTCCCTAAACCCCTCGGGGCGCATCTGGTGCATGGCCTCCATAAACCCCATGGGGCACATCCGGTGCACAGCCTCCCTAAACTCCTCAGGGCGCATCCGGTGCACGGCCTCCCTAAACCCCTCGGGGTGCATCCGGTGCACGGCCTCCCTAAACCCCTTGGGGTGCATCCGGTGCACGGCCTCCCTAAACCCTCCTTGGAGTATCCGGTGCAGCCTCTCTAAACCCCTCGGGGCGCATCTGGTGCACGGCCTCCCTAAACCCTCCTTGGAAGTATTCAGAAGATGATTTGTGTTTTACAGTGTTCAAGTACAGTATATAATTCAATTTAAATAAAATAAAGATTATTAAAAAATGTATAAATAAATTAATTAATTAATTGCAGGTTTTACTTCCATTTTCTCCAGTATCTATTACACCATCCTATCAAACACATTAGACCTTAGTTATTTTATAACTTGGTTTACACAGTTCTTCAGTTAAAATGTAGGGTCAGTAGGTCAAAACATAAATATAAATATAATTTCAATTTTTAGGAATTATAAATTTTTATGATTTGTTTTCGGATGTTCCATGGAAAAAACAAGGGTAGGTGGGGGGGGGGGATATAAATCCCAGACCAGGAGGATCTAAGAAAACATTGAAGATGGAAGACCATTCAAATGCAGGATGCCCATGTTCACTGTTTCATCTGATGTGAAAAACAATAAAGAAGGATTAAAACTTGTTTTTACAATATAGTCTGGCATGTTTTTCTTATAGAAACCTATTGGATCATCAAACAAATGGAAACAATGCTGAGAAAATTACTGTCCAAGTCGTCGATGTGTGCGTGCACACCAGTGCATAGTGCTGGATATGATTTTAAAAAGGTGTCTACAAGGAGTCAACATGCTCAAAACGGTCAATCAGAACCACCAGCTCTTACTTTTCAGTGGGCATCTGATCGTACAGTCTCCCCATCCCCATGAGCACATCAAAGGCTGATTTCTGGTCCGTTGAAGGCTGAATATCAGCATCTCGCAGGGAAACTTTGACGTACTTGGCACCGAAATCTTTCAATACGAACAGCGGTGTACAACTTTCGACGGAAACAAAATCGGCACGATTGAGAGGAGCCTGCGAATCATCCCTGCTGCTGCACTGAATTGATGCAATAGTTCGGTCAGAGTATTCGTCGTCAAGATGTTGCGTGATTAAATCACCAATACAGTCACTCAAATTTATACCGCTAACATACTTCTTAACAATCACTTTCAACCCAGAAACCACAGTCAATCTGAACCACGCTGGCCACTGCTCAGACGCCATGACCGAAGACTACTGCACAATTTGGTTAAAGGTGACTCGGCATTTTGGTGCACACGCGCGGAATTATATTTTGAAAATAAATGCCGACGTTTACATTTCGGGTTTTGAAACTTTTGCACCTTCGGCGGAAAATTTTGAAATATAAAAGGCGAAAAATGTGTTTTATATTTATATTTCATTTTGGCAAATATACCGTCGGCGGATCTGTAAACCAAGTTATAAAATAACTAAGGCCTTACATGAGTTATTCATGCCTATTTGTCTCCTTTATGACTTCCTTCAAAACTAAGTTTCCTCTTTGGAATGATTTTCAGTTTTGTTTGACTGCCAGGCAGACAGAGGAGAAATATTATCTCACTCCTCTCTGCGTGTGTGCGATCGGGATGTATTCAGAGCCAATGCACTGTTCAACATCAGCTTTGTCTTCCAATTCATGTTCCGATTCGTGTTCAAAATGCAACATTCAATATAAATAAAATGTTTCTTGATCATAAAGTGATAAAACTGATGAGACAGACAGAATGACCAACTGCTTAACCCCGTTTTTAACTTCATTTGTGCGGGGTAAAAAAAAAAGGACAAGATTGTATGCACTTAATCCTTTTGGGATTTACACAAAGCACATAATCAAACGAAAGACTAAAATACTGCATTGGAGTTATCAGACGGAACACAAATAAGCAAATGCAGCAATGCCAACCCTCCCGATTTCATCGGGAGGCTTCCGAAAATTCACCCAAACTCCCGCCCTTACGATCACTATCCTTATCCTCCCGAAATTTTGATATTTTTGCACTGTTCACTAATCAGAATGTACTAGTATGAGAATTGAATGAAAAGCATCGTCTGCTACGTATAGCATGTGGTAACTCCATAACGTTCGCTGCTACCAAATTGTACGTAAAAAATTGCAAATTCAAATGAGGAGCAGCGAAACATTGGGTCTGGATCTCGCTTATGCGATCATGCACTGAGATTTAGTGCATGCGGTTTGTGTGCAATACAGTGCATGCGGTATGTATGCACAGTGTATATGCATGCGATACGCTCACTGCATGCAGCTGGGCCCGTACCAGCCCGGCGGTCGCGACCACCGTGCGGTGTTTAACAGCCGCTAGAGTTCTACGAGTCGCGCTGCAGCTGTGGAACATCGACTTCGAAGTTACCGATGCTTCAAGCCCTCGATGTTGATTACGAAATGGCAGAAAAGAAGCTTACGAAGACCAAGAAATGGTCTCAGAAGTACAAGACCGAATACAGTCTCCAATACCCGTGTATTCGAAAGTCTGAAAGAGGAATTCATCATGCGTATTGTACAGTATGCAGCGTTGATATTTCAGTTGAGCACGGAGGTCGCGATGATATTTGGAAGCAAACGGCACACAGACATTGCAAAGGAGAGATCTTCGAGCACGAGTACCGGTACACTTCTGAATTATTTCACCAAACAAGGGACAAGCGAGGAAGAGGATGTTACCCGAGCGGAACTTCTCTTTAGTGGATTTATTGTGGAACATAACTTGCCCATATCAGTCTCAGATCATGCTGGACCTCTATTTCAAAAGATGTTTCCAGATTCAAAAGTTGCTTCAAAGTATGGATGTGCAAGAACAAAAACTTGCAAGATGTGCAAGATGTGCAAGAACAAAAAAAAAAAAAAAACAAGAACAAAAAGCAAGAAAAAAAAAAGAAAAAAAAAAGAACAAAAAAAAAGAACAAGAACAAAGAAGAAAAAAAGAACACTGGTCAACAATTTTTTACTTTCTGAATGTTGTCTAGATTTCTACAAGTGAATTAGGGTATTCTGGCACTGCTGAATCAGGAAATGGCATCCGTTTCTCTCCATCAGGTCAGGTTTTTGTGCTAAGTTGATTTGAAAAAAAATCAGATCTTGTGACAAAATCAATTCCATTTTTGTGGCATTATCAGCTGATTTTTGTCAACACATATCATCCTAAACATGTTTTTAAGAAAAAAAAATGTTTTGCCAACAACATTTATTGATTACATGATAGAAACATCGATTACTGTCATCTGAATGGTGGGCATTGATAAAGGTAAGTACAAGTAAATTGCATGTTGCGTCACCACTGTTCAAACTTCAGGGCTTGAACTTCCGTTTCTTCGAACTCCTGGAATGTTCAGCGGCAGGGAGGTCTCTCTTCAGATTCCAACAGTAGTCAGCCATCATGACTGCGTCCCAGCGACCCTGATACCTGGTCTCCATCTCCTTCATGTCCTGATGGAATCTCTCCCCCTGCTCGTCTCTCATTGAACCCAGGTTCTCAGGAAACCGGTTCATATGTGAAAATAGGTAGTGCATCTTGAAGCTCATGTTGCAGCCCAGGTTTCTGAAAGCAGTCAGCATGTTGTTGACAAGTTCTGTGTAGTTTCTGGCCTTATTGTTGCCAAGAAAGTTCTTCACTACCAAAACAAATGTATTCCACGCTTCCAGTTCCACTTCGTTCATTGAGTTTTTGAACTCTGGATCTCTGATGAGCTGACTGATCTGAGAACCATCAAGGATGCCAGCTTTCAACTTCTCCATGGTCAATCCTGGAAAAGCCTGGCACAAGTAAGTGAAGCAGTCACCATCTTTGTCCAGAGCCTTGGTGAACTGCTTGATTAAGCCGAGCTTGATGTGCAGCGGTGGGAAGAGTATTCTGTCTCTGTCCACCAGAGGGTCGTTGATGACGTTCCTTTCTTTGCATGGCACCAATTCCTCCCGCACAGGCCAGTCCTTCTTCGTGTAATGCTGAGCACGGTCCCTACTATCCCACATGCACAGAAAACATGGGTACTTGGTGAAGCCAGACTGTTGTCCCAACAAAAGTTCACCATCTTCAGGTCAACACAAATTAACCACTTATGCTGATCATAACCAATTTTCTCCAGCACGTACTTCACCGCTTCATACTTCTCCTTCAGTGTAGTCAGTGAGCGATGGGTACAGAGGCAAACTGGTTGCCGTTGTGTAGCAGAACACATTTCAGTGATCGCTTGCTGCTGTCAATGAACAGTCTCCAATCTTTGGGTTCGTACTGTGGCACTCCAAGCTTGAGCAGAAGCGCATGTCATAAATTAGGCGCATGTAGGTATTGTACATTCTTCAGAGTTCGTTATTTCAAGAAATACAACTTTTTTGTATCACATTATTACAAAATCTGCCCCATTAACTTTAGTTTTGATCCACGAACTTTATGCTTTGCCTCACCAATTTTTGGAAGATTTTGAGGTTTTATGACTTCAAACTGATCCCTTTTTGACATAATCACCTAGAACTATCGTACCTGAATACTTCTTGTCATTAAAATAATTATTTCCAATCAAAACAATTATTTGACATGACATTTTACCCCCACCAACTTCTTCTAAAATGCTCCACACATGCGTACATGTGAACAAAAATGTAAAAAACGACATGTGGCCATATCTCAAAAACTTGACCTGATTGAACAAAACTAATGTGAGTTTTGGATTCAGCGCATCAGATTCGTCCTAAATCAGCGTAAAAAATGCAGACAACAAATTTGTTGTTGACCAGTGTAATTGGTGAGTTGTCAAATGTTACTGCTTCATCTATTGCCGATATTGCTAGACTCGCTCCATTTAGCCTAGCTACAGACGGTAGCAATGACAGTGGTGAGGCCCAGCTATATCCTGTCCTGATTTTAGTACTATGACAACAGTGCTGGGATTGTGAAGCAAGGTTTGCTAAGTTTGCCTGCGTGCAAACAAGATTCCACTGGAGAAAACATTTTCAAACTGCTTGATCATGAGTTCAGTGACAGGGAAAATTCCGTTGGGAAATTGTGTTTCCTTTTGTGCTGATAATGCCTCTGTCATGGTGGGCAAGCACAAAGGAGTCGCTGCTTATATCCACAAACAAAATCCAGAGTGCTACATCATGGGATGCCCTTGCCATATGATGCACAATACGGCCAAGAAGACGGCTCAGGCCTTACCCATTGAATTAGATGACTTTCTCATCGATATTTACTACTACTTGGACAAAAGTAGTAAACGCGTCAAAGGAGTGAAAGCACTGCAAGAACTCTGTGATGCCCCGACACACAAGATTCTGAAGCATGTCGCAACAAGGTGGCTGTCCCTTGGTCAGTGCCTAGACAGGCTGATTGAACAGTGGGAACCACTTCGCCTCTTCTTCAAAGAAGAAGTACGAAGAAAAATGCAACCAACTGTAGCCAAGACTCTAACAACGAGCAAGAAGGACGGCACTGTATCTACTGCCAGTACTGGCACTGCAGGATCAAGCACTAGTGGAGCAGCATTCACCACTACCACTGCAGTATCTGCTGCGAAGAAGACAGCAGGGACAGCACCAAAACCAATGCTGAGAGCAGGTAGCATCACTGGCCCTTCATCACGTTCATCTACAAAGCAGATCCCTTCAGAGTCGAGAAAGACTGTGATAGTCCCATCTACAGGCAAAGAAGGACCCAAGTTAAGTTCTGCTTTTGCCAAATCACTTGATAGAAGCTCAGCAAAACCTTCAAATCAGAGGTCTTCTTCCTTGGCTGCACCTACCTCAAGCTCTCTCCTCAAACGTAAAATTGGATCTGGTACTACGAGTCTGACCTCTTCTGCTGGCAGTAAACACAAGTGTGATCGCCCTGCGGCTAAGTGTACTATGAGTTCTACAACTAAAAGCGCATCTTCCTCAAACACTGTGCAGGAATCTAGAGAAAAACGTGTCAACAGGATGTTCTTGTCTCCACAAACAAAACTCTATTGTTTCTTCCTTCGATATGCTAACAAGCTTTTTGAGAAGGGGAATCTTCTGCTCCAAAGAGACGAACCCTGTATTCATCTCCTGATCTTGGTCTTCTGGTCTTCTGAATTGAATGGTCTTCTGAAAGATATCTTCGTACGGTTTTTGAAACCATCGGTGTCATCGGTTCCTCTGGTAAATGTACCCTTCTCTGACAGAAATCATCAGAAGAATGATGAGGACCTCATGATTGGGAACGATGCCAAACTGTATATAAGGGAACAAAGGAGTCTCAAGAAATCCACCTTCACTCTGAGTGAGTCAGACATCCAAGGTTTCTTCAGTGCAGTTCGCTCATATTATGTGAAAGCCTGCAATTACATCTTCAAAACCTGGCCGCTAGATGATGAATTAGCCAAGCATGCTCAGGTGCTGGATGTTAAGCTACACCAAGAAGTGGGGTTTGACTGTGTGGAGTTTTTCATCAAGAAATTCCCCTGTCTGTTCAGTGGCGGTGATAGTGACATAGACAGTCTTGAGAGTGAATTCGCTCACTACCAGGCAGACGCCTCCATAGCTACAATTGCTACTGAGACAGTGAGAGTGGATGAGCAGTGGCATCGGATTTCACAGCTCACAGATCCCTGCACTGGTGCCAAGAAGTATCCTAATTTGAGCAAAGTGATGAAGGGAATCTTGGTCATTCCTCATTCGAACGCATCATGTGAGCGGGCACTCAGTCTTGTACGGAAGAATCATACTGAATTTCGTCCCAATTTGAGTGTCAAAACCCTGGAAGCTCTCTTAATTGAAAAACTAGCTCATAGCACCCCTTGCTACCAGAGAGAATACAGCAAAGACATAATCAGAAGGGCTAAAAAAGCCACACAGCTGTCACTTAGCAAAGCTGCCATCGAAAAGCAAGCAGCAGTAGTACCAGCCAGTAAGGTAAGAAAAATATTGCTTCTTTTGTGCTTTTTGTTAATCTTTGATTGTCCCCTAACTTACTAATATTAACATACATGTAACATTAAAAAGTGCACAATTTTCCCCTTTTTTTGTTCAAAAAGTGGGAATTCTTAACATGTTAAATGCTCCAAAATAGGGCTCAGAGGGCACTAGAGAGCGTCCAGGGCCCTAAGGCGGGCCCTGGACTCCGCCGCAAGGGTCGAGCGCTCCGCGTTCGAGATGTGCGCTTCGCGCACATTATTTGATGTCGGTTGCAAATCCTCCCTAATTCTGATTTCCAAAAGTTGGCATCTCTGCAAATGGCAAAGATGAAGTCATCAGGAGGAACCTGCATAGGAATCGGGTTTCAGCTGCTTCTCCTCTATCTTCAAGGACCCATCCAGGTGCAGCCAAGTGAGCCTTGCAGAAAAAAATCATTTTTGAAAGAATTTATTTCTCACTAGACAGATAGATAAATAAAGAAAGAGAGAAAATAAGCATAAAAGAGAAGAAAATGAACAAAAAAAGGAAGAATTATAAGAAATAAAGAGAAATGTGAAAAGAAGTTTGAAAGGAACAAAAATCAAAGATGTCGTATTGATCAAAAGTATTCAAAAACTTCATCCATGCTGGTTGTCTGTATCACAGGTTATGTGCTGTATTAATGCAAATGAAGACATATACAAGGCAGGCATCGTACAACGTGGATGAACTTTCTTGAACTCTTTTCTTTCTTCTCTCAACAAAATATTTGTTGAATGTTGAAAGAACAACTTTCTGATCAACTCGTCCAAAACGTTCATATCTTGCATCCTACACTGCAAAAACTCCCCCACCATGTGGGCCTGTGAAAGCTTGGAGAAGATCACGTTTCAGACGTTAACCCTTCATTGGAACAGAACTTGTCACAGCAGACACAGCAGTTCATCAAAAGTCTGAGCTGCTTGTTGTGCCAAAGAAAAATTATCATGACATTCACGCAGATCTGAGGATAGTTTTAACTGCATCTGGTCAAACCAGCTTGCTCATCGTTGATTTTTGTAGTCTAGGGTTTGTTTGGTTCTGAATAAATCCAAAGTCAACAAAAACTGGCTGAACGGAAAGATAATTCTCTGTGATATTTAAAATGGGGTTGAGAGTAAAAACTCTGCCGTTCATTATACCATCCTTCAGCTGACTACATAAAGCTCAAGCTGTCCCAATAACACCCTTCAAGTGTTTCAAGAGACGTTCTTCTTTTTTATTTTGAACGAGCAGACCATAAGCTGAAAAACAAAAATGCACTGCTTGGATTTCCTTGATACTATTCAAGCAAAATGGATGGAAAATACAATTCTCTCAAAAATTAAAAATGTACAACATAATGGGACAGTGTTTTCTTAAGAATGCAAGATATTGTTGTGGTTACCAAATTTGCAAACCACCATTCAGGTCCCTTAGGTGAGGTATCTCGGTAAGTGCATGTGTAGTTAGGCCCAAACCCGTTGTCTAGTGGGAATACATGTCATTTATACGTGCTGCGACTCTTCAGGATAGCCGTTTTTCTTTTACTATCTTTATTTTGGACCAACCGCCATGATCACAACCACAACATCAACCACCGACCACAACCACCGCTTCACCACAACCGCCACGACCTTCACGCACACCTCACAACCGTAGCATCGCCACCGTTCTTGCCCCGCTGTGGGTACCGGTGTTGGACTCATGCAGAACGCGCGTCGAACAGCGTGTACAAAATCACGGATTTTCTGCTTCAAAAGCGGATCAAAAACGACACACGCCCACTTTTTGCCGTCCAATCGGTGAGCGAGGGGCGAATTGGCCCCGCCCCCAGGGCGATCGATATATGCAAATTTGTGGATCAAAAAGCCTTCACGCCCACTTTTTCTCGGGCCAATGGGGAGCGAGGTGAAAGGTCAAAGGGAGGGGGTCAAAGGCGAAGTTACGGGGGGATAAAAGGACGGTGTTCGTCAGTCAGAGGAGAGTCGCGAAGGAGAACGAGAGAGAGTCGCAAACAGGAACGAGAGAGTCAGCAGAACGGGGTCGGAGAGTCAAGAAGAGGAGAGTCGGAAGCAAAGGGTCAAGACTTCGCGGGCGGTGGAGCTGCTCGTCGTGTGCGTTGGAGTCGGAACGGAGGGGACGGAGCTGTGGAAAGGCGGCGACACCAGACGAGGGGGTGCTCGCGTCGTGCAGGAAGCTGCACCCGAGGGAGGCCGACAGCGCGACCTGGCCGAGGTGGAGACGCTCGTCGCACATAATAAAGATCCTCTATACCCCGAGCATCAGCAACCCCCTCCTGTTTCCCCCCGCGCTGAGATAGTGCGACCAAGGGGGCCCCGTTCCCACCCCCTGCCAGGCACTGTCCACGAGGCCCGCGGAGAGAGGCGCCATCGCCGCTCCGCGTCTCATCACCAGACGGGTAGGCCCGACCCGGTCTCGGCCTCAGGCCTGCCCCATTCTTGGGGGATTTCTTTTCCTTGGTTTTGGGTATGTGTTGTCGGCGCCGTCTGTGAAGTAGAATTGTATAAGTGTTGCCGTGTGCTCGGTAGTCGGTATTAGCTCTGCACTGTGTTTTCACTTTTATGTTTGCTTTTTGTGTAAATGGAATTGTGTTTTCTTTTGTTTGTGTGCATTTGGTGGAATTGTATTTGTGTGCTTCCCGTGTGCCGCGAATAAATGTGCTTTATTGTTGAACTGTTCTCCCGCTTCGCTTCGTCTTTTCCTCCATTGAACCCTCATCTTGCTTCACGTAAAGGGTTGGTAGTGGGCTGAATACGCCCGATAATTAATCGAACCGTCGAGGTCGACGATAACACCGCTCGGTTATTCTGATAGTACGGAACGGGTCGCTTAAGTGGCCCGTGTCCGAAGTCGACCTGCGGCGAGGTGCGATCGCCCGGTCTACCCTCCGCGTGGGTACTTAGGTAGTTCGAATTTGGCGAGCAACCCTATCCCACGCGGGGGCTGATTGGCTCGATCGCGGTGAGACCGAAAGGTCCACCCGTGACTGGTTCCCGGCGTTAGTCCGAGAGGGTCACGACTGGATTGTCCGTCCGGTGGGCGACGTGCCGCGATTCGAGTTACGTGGCCGTCGCACGCCGGCGGGCACGAAGACCGCAACAATATAAATAATGTTGATTTTTGACGAATAATCGATCAAGCTTATTTGGGATGGTTGATAGGACAATTAAAATGTCCTAATGGCGGTGTCCACTGTCCTGTTCTTGTGTATGGCAGCTTCGCTGCCAGGTCGCTATCATTTCTTAGAAGTAGAGCTGTGCCACTGATGCTGTGCCTCTTTACCAAAGCACTTATGCTCATTTCACCAACCTCAGAAGGATGATAGGCTGAGTCAAACCCACCTGGTGTAAATTCAGCAGCCAACGGGGTTTGAACTCAGGACCCTCAGATGCCTCAGATCCCAGGCCAGCCACATTAACCACTAAACCAACACCAGGCTTATGAGGAAGCCACTCAGTCACAGCCAATAATTATCACTCCTTGTTAGAATTCTTGGTCAGGACCATATGTTCTGAAAATGAGCACAAACCATTTGCGAAGTTTCGTGTACTTTGTCTACCGATGATGTTGATGGTTACGCAAATCACATGTGGCCAATTGTCACAACTGAAAGCGGTGTCCCATGACTTTTGGTTTCCTGATCTCACACACTTAAGATCTGCAATAGCAGTGAGTGCTGCTATCTCAATATGCCACAGGTATATATGATGGGCAAAAAGGCCTATATATTTGACTTCTTCCTTCAAAGTCCATGAAGACTTACACATTCTGAACTCAAGAATAGCTTGAGATGGCCTCACCCCTTCAAAAGTAGAAAAAAGTGTTTCCTAAAGTTAGAAGCCACATCAAAACTTTTTCAAAACCATTATTAGAAATATATTGAATGCAGTCGCGTTGGCCCACTGCAGCGTTTAAACAACTCCATTGTGTCTCAAAGCAACACCATGCCCAGGAGAAGATTTGCTTTTTCACTACTAATGCTTACTTATCGGGATCGGGAAACAGTTACGAGCCACATCATACCCCTAAAAATATATCATACCCGCAATTCCCTAATAACATCATCGCCACATCATACCCCCACCAGGCATACCCCGAACAACCAATGAGAATTACCCTTTAAAAATAACTTTGGCAAAACAAGCAGCTCAGACTTTTGATGAACTGCTGTGTCCGCTGTGACAAGTTCTGTTCCAATGAAGGGTCAACGTCTGAAACGACATCTTCTCCGAGCTTTCACAGGCCCACATGGTGGGGAGTTTTTGCAGTGCAGGATGCAAGATATAAACATTTTTAATACTTTTTAAGGGGTGAGACCATCTCAAGGTATTCTTGAATTCAGAATGTGTAAGTCTTCATGGACTTTGAAGGAAGAAGTCAAATATATGGGCCTTTTTTCCCATCATAATTTCCTGTGGCATATTGAGATAGCAGCACTCACTGCTATTGCAGATCTTCTTAAGTGTGTGAGATCGGGAAACCAAAATTCATGGCACACCGCTTTCAGTTGTGAGAATTGGCCACATGTGATTTGCCCAACCATCAACATCATCGGGAGACAAAGCACATCGGTGTGTATATATATATATATATATATATATACATATATATATATATATATATATATATATATATATATATATATATATATATACATATACATATACATATATATATATATATATATATATATATATATATATATATATATATATATATATATATATATATATATATATATATATATATGAGGAAGAGAGTGAGGGCTGAACCAAGGAATGGAAGCTGAAGGAGGAAGACTGTTGCGTGAAATTTAGGGAGGAGGTGAGACAGGCGTTGGATGGTGGTAAAGATGGGTGGGATGATTGGGCAACGACAGCAGAAGTTGTGAGGGAGATAGCTAGGAAGGTCCTTGGTGTGACATCTGGACAGAGTAAGGAAGATAAGGAGACTTGGTGGTGGAATGAGAAAGTACAGGAAAGTATAAGGAAGAAGGGGTTGGCGAAAAAGAAGTGGGATAGTCAGAGAGATGAAGAAAGTCGGCAGGAGTACAAGGAATGGCGGCGAAAGGCAAAAAGAGAGGTGGCAAAGGCCAAGGAAAAGGCATATGATGAGCTGTATGAGAAGTTGGATACAAAAGAAGGGGAAAAGGATTTATACCGATTGGCAAGACAGAGGGACCGAGCTGGGAAGGATGTGCTGCAGGTTCGGGTGATAAAGGACGCAAATGGGAATGTGCTTGTGAGCCGAGGAGAGTGTGTTGAGAAGGTGGATGGAGTACTTTGAGGAGCTGATGAATGAAGAAAATGAGAGAGAGAAGGTTGGAAGTGGTGAAGATAGTGAATCTGGAAGTTGGTTGGATCAGTAAGGATGAAGTGAGTACTGCTATGAAGAGGATGAAGAGTGGAAAGGCAGTTGGCCCAGATGGTATACCAGTGGAGGCATGGAAGTGTTTAGGAGAAATTGCAGAGGGTTGTTAACCAGATTGTTTAATAAAGTGTTTGTTTAATAAATCTTCGAAAGTGAGAGGATGCCGGAGGAGTGGAGATTAAGTGTACTGGTTCCGATTTTCAAGAATAAGGGTGATGTGCAGAGCTGTGGAAATTATAGAGGGATAAAGTTGTTAAGCCACACCATGAAGTTGTGGGAAAGAGTAGTGGAAGCTAGGTTGAGAGGAGAGGTGACGATCTGTGAGCAGCAATATGGGTTTATGCCAGGAAAGAGCACCACTGATGCGATGTTTGCTTTGAGAATGTTGATGGAGAAGTATAGGGAAGGCCAGAAGGAGTTACATTGTGTGTTTGTGGATTTAGAGAAAGCTTATGATAGGGTGCCAAGAGAGGAGTTGTGGCATTGTATGAAGAAGTCGGGAGTGGTGGAGAAGTATGTGAGGATCGTGCAGGATATGTATGAGGACAGTGTGACAGCGGTGAGGTGTGCGGTAGGAATGACGGACCAGTTTAACGTTAAAGTGGGATTGCACCAAAGATTGACTCTGAGCCCTTTCCTGTTTGCAATGGTGATGGACAGGTTGACGGACAAGATCAGACTGGAGTCTCCATGGACGATGATGTTCGCGGATGACATCATGATCTGTAGGGAGAGTAGGGAGCAGGCTGAGGTGAGCCTTGAGCTGTGGAGGTACGCACTGGAGAGAAGGGGAATGATAGTCAGTCGGAGTAAGACGGAGTACATGTGCGTAAATGAGAGGGAGGATGGTGGTATGGTGCGGTTGCAAGGAGTTGAGGTGGGGAAGGTGGATGGGTTTAAATATTTGGGATCAACTGTCCAAAGTGACGGAGAGTGTGGGAGAGAAGTGAAAAAGAGAGTGCGGGCAGGATGGAGTGGGTGGAGAAGAGTTGCAGGAGTGATTTGTAACAGAAGGGTAGCTGCAAGAGTGAAGGGGAAAGTATATAAGATGGTAGTGAGACCAGCTATGTTGTATGGTTTGGAGGCGGTGGCGCTAACAAAAAGACAGGAAGCGGAGCTGGAGGTGGCAGAGTTAAAGATGCTGCGATTCTCGTTGGGAGTGACGAGGATGGATAGGATAAGAAATGAGTATATTAGAGGGACAGCGCAGGTAGGACGGTTTGGAGACAAAGTGAGAGAGGCGAGATTGAGATGGTTTGGACATGTGCACAGGAGGGAAGTGGAGTATATCGGGAGAAGGATGTTGAAGATGGAGCCGCCAGGCAGGAGGCAGGCCCGTAGCCAGGGCTCAGTATTAAGTGGGGCATATGAACTGGATGGGGGGGCACAATTATTATATTTAATATTTTTGATAACCCGGTATACTATTGTATTCATGCAGTATTGACACATCTATACTGAGGTTGCCGTCGCATACTCACCAAATTGATCTCAGCCAGATTTAATATGTTCCGATGTTTTTGGCCTAAAATTATTCAATGCAGGAGAGCCGCAACAAACTGGCACATTCACAATGCAAATATTCAATGATTGAACAATTGGCACCAATTCAGGTGCACTTATACAAGGTGTTGTCAAGAATTGTTGTCAAAAATTAATATACCAGAGATACAATGACTAAACGGGGGAGGTAGGTACCAGAATCAGTGCACTTTGAAATAAGATACAGTAGGCTATGACCTGCGATCATCACGTTAAACTATCAACAGCAAATACGACCAGCCTGACGATACCACAAGATCCACATTTAAAGCAGTCAATTACACAGAGGTAAGGTTATGCACAAAGCACTAGATATGGGATATGCAAAGCACCAAACACAACATTTAACTTAAACATCAGAAGTACAAAGCAGCCGACCACAGTGGGTGCTGACCACAACCACACTGCAACCACAACCACACACGCATCACCAGCAGTCACACACACAATCTGAACTCCTCATATAGTTTTTATACCGCTGTACTCGCTGTCAGAAGAGCTGCAGGCGACGCGTCTCGGTGTGGAATCTTCTGAGGACCTTCTCCTTCCATTCGTTCAGGCATTTACGTGTGAGGTCTCTCTCGAAGGCCAGCTGTACCAGTTGTGCCTTGCGTGCATGGCGCATGGACCGTCGATGGTCAGTGAAGACATTCCTCAATGTTGAGAATGAGTTTTCACACATGGCAGTGGACGCACCAACTGTTAGTCCAAGTCTCATAGCAGTCACTACACTTGGCATGGCTTCCAGCGTTTTGTGGTATGTTGAGAGGAGTTTTTGTTTTGTTCATCTCTTGTTTGGCTGCTTTTCTGTCTGTGAGCGAATAAACTGCTTTGCACCCATACACTCTGTTTCACTGATGGTTGACTTTGTTAATGTCATGATGTACTGGAGCAAGTGGGGATCCAAAAACGTGCCATTTTCAGGATTCAAGGCAGCGAGTGAACGGGCGAGTTGTGTGTTGCGCTCACTGAAGCGCTGAGCGATCTCGCCAAGCACAGTGTCAATTGCGCTGTAAAAAACCCTCTGCAGTTCCGTCTTGTCATTGTCGTTGTTTTGTCCTGTAGTCTCCAAAACTACAAACTGTTCCAAGTTCTTATGCATTGTGCGTCTCCATTTTGGTGGTGCAGGTGTAGAAGTGTGAGCATCGTTGGCCTTGTTCCACAGATCAGTGAACTCATCCTCAGAGTGGAGTTTCTTCACGCACTCTGTAGCACTCGCCACCAGTTCCAACCCCGTTAGCAAGTCCATGTTCTCTGCCTGCAAGAGTCTGTTAGGGCCATCTAACAACATCAGCAGTTTTTGTACAAAGATAGCAATGAAAGATAGCAATCCGGGAGCCTCGCACTGTGAAAGTAGAGTCCACTGGGCCACGTGTGGTGTTAAACTTCCTACATGGATAGCAGAATGCTGTATCTGTCTGCACACTGTATTCCAGCCATTCATTAGTGTGGTACCACGAGGACACAAACGAGCGACTCTTGTTCTGCAACAGATGGTCAGGGTACCGCTGTAGAACAACTCGATTCGGTCTCTCACTTCCAAGATCATCGGGAAGCGACTTGACGGTCACACCCGACCCCGAGGCCGCCGCCGAGCGTGGAAACTCGGCTGTCTGTGCTGGGGCTCCACCGCAGGGCTGACGTTGCTGGCTTGGCCAGGTTGGCCAGCTTCTGTCGGTATTTCATCGACATGATCGTCTTTTCCTCCTCCTCCTCCCACAACATGTCTTTCATCATCTTCTTCATTTTCGTCGCTTGCATTTTTTCCTTTTCCGAGCCATTTTCGTTTATCCACCATCCACGTCTTTTTCTCCTGCTGCGAGCTCGTGCTCTGTGATTCGTCCCTCGCGACTCGCGTCACTAATCTCGCGTCTCGCGAGATTTGACGGTTGATGGTTTTATTTATTAAATGATCGATGCATCAAAAACAGGTTTTATCTGCATAATTTCAAATGTAAACACGATTACAAACACACATATTTTTAATTTTTATTATAAAATTACTTTTGTAAGATGGAGGGTTGACGGGTTGTGAAGGTCACGTGGTGCACGTACACTTCATCTTTAATTATGTAAATTTATGTCTTTTCCTTAATCATATTATCATATTATGACGATATTACATTTATACCTAACTTACAACCAATCAGGTAACCTGCTCAATGGGGTCTCCATATCGAATACGCTGATTGGCTATTCCTTAAAACTAAATAATCCACGACATTATATATATCCGCAAATATATATATATATAACCACCCACAACTTGGACATTCGACACGAGGTCTTGGCTGCTGGTGTTGGTGTTGGTGTTTGCGTTATTATCTTTTATCTTGTGGTCTTGGACTGTATTGTCTTGCCAATTGCTTTTGGAGATGCGCTGGGAAGCACACACTTATCTCTTGATTCTTATTCAAAGAAGGATATTAGTAAAGAACAGTTTATCCAAGAAGGCCTTATTATTCACCACGTTGAACATCTGGAATAAGGGTTTTCGTTCACACAGGTGAACTCTTCAACAGCAAGTTCACAGTGGGCGCTCGTCCTTAAACACTAAGTTGTTCACAGGGTGCAACAGGGCATAAATGGGTGGCGTACAAGTGGGGGGGGGGGCACCAGATTCGCCATGGGGGGCATTGCACCCAAATGCTCCCCCCCCCCCCTAGCGACGGGCCTGGTGAGGGAGTTTATTTCAAAGGTGGGGAAAAAGAGGCATCAAAGAGTGAAGGTGAGCAGTGATTTTTGATTGTGGTAGTTTTACTAGAGGGGGGTTGTTGGCAGATCTTGAGCGCTCTGCGGAAATATGGTGGGGACATAGCGCAGACAGAGCAGGGGAAGCGAGATCAGAGAGGAGACGGCTGAAGACCATAGACCACCAATCTGCCTGTAGAAAGACCACTGATATGCCTGTGGTGACTGGTAAGGTGGGTACAGAAAGTGGTGGGTGTCAGAAACAAGATTTCAATGCAAACACCGAGTTGAGGCATTCAGCCTTTTCACGTGCGTTGTCAGTAGTGCAGCCATTTGAGGTAAGGGAGGGCATGGAGGGGGAACATCCACCAGAAACAGATTTGATTAGATGCCACCACGATTTGGAGGAAGGAGAGAGGTTTGAGAGTTCAGACTTGAGCTGAGAAAGATGTTGTTTTCTGGCTCTCCTGAGGGTAGATACACACTTGTTCTGAGCTTTATGGAAGGAACTGAGATTACCCTCAGTTGGGTTTGCTTTCCATGAGGCAAAAGCAAGTTGTTTCAGGACAACTGCCTCGCCACAAGCTTCAGTGAACCAAGGGTGGGAGGAAGGGTAGGACAACTCAAGACGAGAAAGGATAAATCTGTTCATGAGGGAGAGCAAGTTTCTTTGAAAGAATTCCCAGCATGAGTTGATGTTGGAGAAAGTATCGATGGGAGACCAGTCTCGAAGTTTGATGGCTGCTTGGAGACCCTGCCAGTCGGCTTGAGTGGAATACCAGACTCGTCGGCACTGAGGTGGTTCTCTGATAACAGCCAGAGTGATGTCCACTTTTACAAGGACGTGGTCAGAAGAACCAACTGGAGCGGAGGACGAACAGCAGATATTTTCAGCGAAGTTTGTCAAAATCAGATCCAGAAGAGATGGAGTACCATTGGTTGAGATCCAGGTTGGGAAATTGACCGATTGAGTCAGTCCCAATGAGTCTCAGAAAGCTTTTGCTGAAGTGCCATGACAGGTGAGAGAGGTACCCACACCTGGCCAACTGGCATGATGACAATTTAAGTCACCACATCTGAGGAAGAGAGAGTTTGGATGAGAAGATAGAAGTTGGTCCATGTTTTCAGATAGTGAGGTGTAAATGGAGTCGTCACTGTTTGGTGGATGGTACAGTACACATATAAACATGAGGTGGGAGTGGAGAGGAAGCTGGAGCCAGAGGTATTCCTGGGGGTGTGAGGGCAGTACATGGAGTGAGCAATGGAGTCTTTGATGAAGAGAGCAACTCCTCCACCAGGACAAGGCTCAGATCTGTCATACCGGAGGAGGAAGTAACCAGGGAGATATACTTGGGAGTCAAAGACATCTTGAGGGAGGAAAGTTTCTGTTGGGCATATTATTTCTGGTTTGTCAGTGGCATCCTGTATGGAAAGATCTGTAAGGTTTGAGCGAAGGCCCTGGTATCAATTTGCTTCTGTATCTCAACCCATGCCATAACTATCCATCCCTCCCATCTTTCCACTCCAACCACCTGCTTGCTGACCTCTCCCGATCATATTATTCCCATGTCATTACTCCTTCCATCCCCACCCACATGGAACATCTTGTATCCCACGATACCAAACTCCTCGCCCTGTCTCCTTTCCATTTGGTCTTCTGCACACACATCACTTCCCAACTCTTTCACTGCATTATATCCACCACTTTGACCCCGTCCCCCTCATTGATCCCACATTCAAACTACTGAGTTGGACCTCGTTTCTGAACCACTGCCCACCTGACAGAGCTAGTTTCATCTTGGGTAATTTGGGATGTTCAGGTCATCAATCAGCAGTGCTGCCCAGGCTGATCTGCTGGTTCTGCTACTCAAGCCTGCTGTCCCCATCCTGTGTGTGCATGCGCATGCACACGCACACACATACACACACCTCTTTTGCCACTCGACCCCCCCCCCCCCACCGTTGTTCTCATTTTCACCCTCAACACTCAAACTCCTCTCCCCCACCGAATTCACTTCTTCCTCACCAAAGCAAGAAATATAAATTATTAATGCAATATATTTTGTGAATCTATATCCCAATGTGCCCACATACTGTATTAAAAATACTATCACTGCAATTTTAGGCAAATGTAACCTTCTGTCCTCCAAAGGGATAATTTTGTATCGTGATCATGCAACATTAATCAACACCATTGATGTGTATATATATATATATATGACACTTGTACATACATGTTTGCACAGACTTTTTGCCCCAGTTGCTCATGACAGGTGTTCATACCAGCATTGCAAACTTTTTGTGAGAAAAACATGCAATTGTTTTTATTTCTCTCCAACCTTAAATGTGTTTACATCTGTAACTGCTTGTGAGTCTGGCAGCCTTTCAGGTACTTTGGGTTTTTAGGTCATCTCTTCGAGCATGACCTAATAATATTGGTGTTGAGAGGAGAGGTGACGATCCGTCCGTCCGTCCGTTCACAATGAAGTTGAAGCGGAAGATCTGGTCATTAGTGATCCTGATAGAGGTCGATGAGACGTACACGATGGTATGACTTTCAAGGTCACCGAAGGTCAAGGTCACGAGGCCTTTGAAGTTGCGAAAATGACGATTTTCAAATTCTATCTCCTCCGCCATTTCTCAAGCGATCTTGAATTTGATTGTGGCATATGAATCTATGGGACAATATCTAAATTTGGTCAGGCCGGATTTTCGATATTCGCTTTCGTGTCACGTGACTTCAAAGTTGGCAAAAAATGCGAAAATGACGATTTTCATGCGAAAATGATGATTTTCAAAATCTATCTCCTCCTCCATTTCTCAAGTGATCTTGAATTTGATTGTGGCATATAAATCTATGGGAAAATATCTAAATTTTGTCATGCCGGATTTTCGATATTCGCTTTCACTTCACGCGACTTCAAAGTTTGCAAAAACTGCCCTACCTTCAGGAGGCTATATATTTTCTCGCAGAGATGACCGTCACTCCTGCACGGGGGTAATTTTGTTTAGTTCTCCTCAGTTGCACTATTGTATATTTGAAGAACTGTGGAAAATCAAAATAAACACTGCCAAGTAGTAATAATTCTGGACATTTATCTGTAAAAAGCAACGTTTATTTCTCGATTAATTCTGACACAGGTCAAAGATGAAATTGCTTCTGGTGAGACAAGAATATTGAAGTGATAAAAGTAATGGAAACTCTGAAATGAAAATCAACTTCGATTGAACTTGTCATTTCACTACAAGTATCCAAAATAAATTCACTTTTTGTGGGAAGTTTAAAATGAAAGTTTTCACCAAGATTACAAATGAGTTTTCGGCTCTCAGAGTAAAATTGAGGTCTTGAATTCAACATATTAAGTGAATGAATGTAACATTATTATTATTATTTTTTTCTTTACGAAGCAACAGTAAAACGTAACCTTTAAAAAATGGAGTGAAATCAATGTATCACCACACAAATAGATTACACAAACAATAATATGGCTTTCTGCATGAACCCCTTTTTCTATTCATAATATTGTTGTTTAAAATGGGCGACATTTGGACCCATGAGCAGCGTTAGAATTCAATCAGTTAATTTTAAAAGAATATGTAAAATGTCCATGTCTCACAATATAGCATCAGAAAAAAACAAAAACAAATCATAAATCAATACTCATTTCATGAATAAAAATGGGAAAAGAAATGATACAATTTACAATTACTTTCTCATTGAAGTAAGGTTCATTATTGTGGATACAACAATTACATTGTCCAACTAATAGCTAAACATGCTAGATGCATGAATAAACTCACACATAAACAGTTGTAGAGAATCATAGCACAATCATACTTGGCCCAACTTATTGACGAAGAAGTCTTCTTCACACCATTGGGGAAAATGAAATAATAAACGCTGCAAAAATGCAACCAGTTCAATATCCTTTCTTTCTCTTCTTTGTTTATCAGGCAAACAGTTATCTTAGATGATATGCCTATTGTGATATGCCTGTTGTCCAAAAACGTTTGTTTTTTTGAGTGTGGTGTTGACTACATTCGCTGTAAAATGGCATGGGACAAAGCCAAATGACGAAAAGATAATTGAGACTAAAAAAGCAAACAAAGTGAATTATATTATTCTCAAAACTACACCTTATAGACTTAAATGGATCACAAAAGATCTTACCTTATGAATTTCAGTGTTTGCAAAGCAGACATCTGCACAAGCTTTAATGCGATTCGACTGAATGTTCCAGAAATTATGTGGAAACGAGAAAAAAAATGTTAAATTACTTTAAGATGTGGGTGGTGGACTGTGATCAATTAATATAATTTTGGACAATTTCCATAAATTTGCTTATACAGTTGAAGATATTGGAAACAGATTGGTAAACTTCCTTTATTAGGACTGACTGCAATTTTAAAAGTATTCTTTACTAAGATGGTGTTGCAATTTGTTTCATCTTCTCTAGTACTATAAAATTTTATATATGTTGCATATTGTGCTTTGGTAACCATGCTTTGTGTCAGTGACAACTTTCCTCTCTCTAAAATTTCTGCAATAATTATCTCGCCGACCTTAATACAATTATGATTATAGAAACACAACGTCAGTGGTACAAACATAAGCAGAAGCCATAGTTTAATCCTTTGACATTTTAGGATCTAAACTCATTCGGTGTTCACTCAGTCTGTGATGCAGATGATATCATGGCATTTGGAAAATTTGAGATGTTATGTTCCATAACTGAGAGGTGCTATTACAAATATAAATGAAATTGGTAAATTCCTATGAAGTATTAATAGCTATAAGGACACAGTTTAAGAAATTTGCCCAAGATTATGAATTTTTCCAAAGGCAAAGCAAACCAAGGTACTTCCTTCATGACACTAACCCAATCCTCCTCCTCCCCACTCCGACCTAACCTTTATGCACTTCATACAGATCAGTGACAAAACACAGATGATTGGAAAGTTATTTGACCATGTTAGAGACAACAGCAAATTGAATTACATCAGCTTATTTGATCAGTCGATCCCAAAAGCAAAAACAAGGCCAGCATTAGCTCATTCAACTTGTTCGTGGAACTGAAATCTGAGGCCATCGCACTGAAAATCATTACGACTTAAAGAAAACATGAAAAGGCAATTGTTTTTATACGAAGAGTGAAAACATCATTGAGAAAATTAATGCAAGATATGTTTACCTCTTGTGGTTGCTAATTGTAAGTTCACTGGAATATGCGACTGGCAAATGAGTTTGCTTTTTATGAGTAGCTAATTGTAACCAAACAACTGGTGCAATGTCACATCACAGTTCATGAAATTAACAGTCATTTTGATGTTACATATTGTTCAAGAGATTAAGGAAATGCACATTAATTGTAAAGAACAGAATTTAGCTAATTTGCTGGTGAAGCAGGCACTAAATTGAAAAAGTTGACAATAAATGTAGGAGAATAAATCCCAGCTC
Organism: Eptatretus burgeri; assembly: GCF_056783735.1. Classification (NCBI taxonomy): domain Eukaryota; kingdom Metazoa; phylum Chordata; class Myxini; order Myxiniformes; family Myxinidae; genus Eptatretus; species Eptatretus burgeri. The sequence goes on from NC_140964.1 coordinate 69,259,281, forward strand.
TGACACAAAGCAAATCGGCCTGCAAACTATATATATATATTTTTTAAAAATCCACCTGACTTTATTCATGGAGGAATGGCACAGGGATATGGTTATCCAGTGAATTGACACATCCCCAAGATAACACATGCACACAGGCAATAACTTTATTAATCAAAAACATTTTTAAAAAGGAAGCATTTGTGAATAAAAACCAAAAAACAAGAAATGTCCTAATTGAACAAAAACAATTGTTTATGAGATAGAAGAAGAAAAAAAACACAACTGCTGAACTTGCACATCAGTTTATAAAGAAGTTTTTACTTTCTTGTCAACCAGGTCTCAAGGTTTCTCAGACATTATGAGTGCTTTTTAGAACTCAAATAACTGATATGTAAATGTTGTGGAAATAAAACAACGAATGCGAAGCAACAAAAATAGTTCTCACACTTAAAATAAAATTTGTCTCAGCATCACCAAGATGTTCATATCTCTACCAGTATAAGGTTATTCATAAGTCTCCTTTAGTTTGCATTCAAATGAAATTGCTTTGATTGTTGAGGGAATCACATTGTTAATGACAAGTCTGTCTATGAAAGAAACCTCCACAGTGCAGTCCCGTCGTTTTGAAGATCGTAAGACTTACAGCCTTTTTGACATAATGAAAAACATGCTCCACATTAAATTGAGTCAAAAGCTTGCTGAACGAAGATAAACATTTTACGAGATGGTGTCCTTTGTCGAAGCCATGGCGGTTTCTTGGCAAGTTTCTGCCAATCCTCGTCGTTTTGTTATATGCAGGAGCCACGTGCTCGGTTGTGAGTGAAGGATCACTTTCTTTGGAACATAACTTACGTTTCTAATAAATTAATGTTTATTGGTGTCCTTAATTCTGGCAATCATGTTCTTAAAAAGTCCAATGGTCATGAAGAATTAACAGTTGGTGCCAGATGCTTGGCATCTTTATATGCAAGCACGTGGGGACAAGGCCATGATCTGAGAGCTTGACACCTGAAAGCAGCTCGTCAGCAAAGTTTTATTTTGGCCTAAAATTTGAAAAGCATATTAATGACTTCATAAAGTCACTGCATAGGAAAGTCTGCATATAAAGTACAGCTGGTGAAAAATAACTCCCCCACCCCCCCAAAAAACAAAACCAAAAACAAAACAAAACAAAAACATTTGCAGTGTCAGCATTTGCTTTTTAGGGAACTACAAATGTAGATTAATATGCTCATCATAACCAAATTAATATTCAGTTTATGCTCCAAAAAGATGAAATTTCCCACATTTTAAAGGTAATAGTGAAGTTAAAACAAGCATAAATGGTTCTCTTAAAAAACAATTGAAATAACAAAAACCCCAAATGTTCATCCATTTTCAATATGGCCTGCAAGCATACAAAAAATACCAAAATCAGTGGGTGTGAAACCAAAAGAACAACATTGTGTGTGCTCTGTTATACTAGATTCTTCTTTCTTCTAACGAAAGGCAAATTTTTTTCTTCTTTGGTTTCTTCTCTTGTGACGGCGTCCAAATCGCTGGCGAGCTTCCATTCTGGATTTTACTTTACGAGCTGCAGAAGACATTATGCCTGCATTGAGCAGCACTATGATTTGTGTGAGAATTTCGTGGAATCACAAACTGCAGCACAATGGAAGTACCACAGGAGGAAGAAACTAAATGGACACTTGAATTACTATTAATTACTAGACACTTGGATATGAACACAATGACAATCATAGATTTGTGTTTTCCACATTGTTCATACATTTTTGTGAATTTACAGAAACGTGCCATTTGTGTAGCAAAACGTGGTGTTCCATAAAATTGAAAATGAAGGAAACATTCCATTTCAACTGTGATTTTGCTTATACCTTGTATGATTTCGATTATACTTAGCTCGATGTGTTGGACATTCAAATTAGCAAACAAGTAACGTTCATAAAACACTCAGCCTGATTCATCAAGGCAACATTGAGAGGCCTTCAGGAAATGAAGGAAGATCGCCTTCTGGCAAGGGAATGCCTGAAAAAGAGATGATTGCAAATGCAAGGATTGTGAAGTCAATTACCTGTTGATAAAGGTGATATATTATGAAAATTCATGAATCTAGATTTCTCAATTTTCTGCAAAGTTCTATACAGAGATGAAAATGGTTCGAAAAGAGAAATCATTAACAAAAATTGGTATGATGCTGTAACGTGGCCTGCAAAATGATGTTGCTTTGGGAGTTATAATAAAATATTATTATGTAAATGACACAGCTCTCCAATCCAAGTGAAGGACATGATGTTGCTAGAAATTCCCACACAAACACAAGCTTCTGCAGGTAGCCGCATTCTTTACATGTTATATTGTTATATACCTGGTTAACAGGCTGCTAATTATACGCCAATCTAATAGAAACAGGGGGCAACACGAGACTAGATTGTGGAACAGGGGGCAAAATTGCAAAATAATGAAGGGATCATGCTTCAAATTCTTCATTACCATAATGGTCACTGTGGCTCCCAGCAAAGAGCCCACAGTATAAACTATTACCTTGCCTGAAATATCCTACTTAAAGAGGGAACAAGAGAAAACAAAGCAGATCCACAGCAAACGACAAACATCCTCAACCCCCATTGATGAAGCCCCACCTCACAAACTCCATTCATCAACGTCCACCAAATTCTGCTCTATTTCCATGGCGAACTAAATTGGCACCCTGTTGAAAAGGGACAGACATCAATAGAGACCCTGAACTTATGAGGCCCATCCTTGATTGGCTTCACCCACTCAATTAACTAATTACCATGACAAAACAAACAAGCTGTTTGATCCACAAAATGGCAATGTACACACTCCTGGACGTTTGTGGGAAGGCAAGTAAATTTGATGGAGAATATGATTACTCCATTTCACTGTTACTGATAAAAGAGAAGATAGGATGGATCGAAAAGTGCAGCATATGAACCTTTGGGGACCATATACCCTTGATGCAGTCCAAGGAAGACTGTACAACTGCATCAAACAGCCTCTAGAGTCTAGACTTATCTCAGCAAGTCAAAGAACCCTTTCAACTTGTTTTCCTCAGACTTTGTTTGGTCAAATGAAAGATAAGTTTCTGCATCCGAGAGTAAAGCAACCATTTTGCCTTTGTATTCCTCACAATTCATCACGAAAACAACATGGTGCTTGTAAGCTGGGAGAATGACAATATCATTCAACACACACACTGCCCAAAATGATGGCCGTTTTCCCTGCTGATTAACTGTTTAGAGGGGGGACAAAATACCCACCACTCATAACACAAAACACACAGGTGATTCCTCCAGTAATGCCACAGCAGCCATCTCCACATGTGTGGCTTTCTTAGTAGCTGATTTATGTTATGCAAGTTTCAATCCATTCTGCAGAATTACTGGCCAAGTGGGTGCAAGTTTTCAGACAAGAAATGTGAATTTATTAATAACCATACAATGATGTGATCAAATGAAAATATGTGATGCAGAACATCACCAAGAAAAGAAAAGTGAATACAAGGGTACAGCTGGTATGAATTTTATGTATATACAGTATATTTAGTATATATATATATATATATATATATATATATATATATATATATATATATATATATATATATCATACCTGTGTATACATATGCTGCATGTATATGATGTAAGATTGGGGCAGTTGGCATGAAACATATTTAAAGAAAAAAGAAAAAAAGGCGCATTCAACCATCAACATAACTGTAGTAGATACGGTGTCAGATGAGCCCAGATCTGCTCTTGCTTCTTCATTACTCGATTGTGAGGGTAGATCTAGTTACTTTTTTGGTTGGATGCTCCGTTTTTCCTTTTTTCTTTAAATATCACTGGTCGGTTAACCCTCAGGTGTGATTGGCTGCTGGGCACGAGACTCTGAAACACTGCTTTGTGATTGATCGTCCAGCATAACCCACTCCCTCATTTAGCATTTATATGAGAGGGAAATCAAGGAGTTTTTTTTTACTTCTGAGGAAAGTCAATGGATGCACGTACTACGTGTTGTTGATTGAAATGTCGAGATAAACAATTTTTTGTTTGATTGTAAGAGGTTGGAGAACCCATAAATCCTGAATCATTCTTATACTCTCAATCGCAAATCCTTACTTGATATGTCTATATATTTTTATATGTATGTATGTATGTATGTATGTATGTATGTATGTATGTATATATATATATATATATATATATATATATATATATATATATATATATATATATTGTATTTCATGAAATTTAATTCCAGGCTATAAGACAACAAAAGGTGGAACTTTTAAAAGGGGTGTAGACTTTCCATCCATTGGAACCATACTCTGTGCAGAGCGTTGGTGCTGCTTAAGCAGTCTCCTTGGCTATTGGGCACAATCCTGGACGGATCGCCACTCCAACACAGGATACCAGCAGGCTGGCATCATTTTGCCGACCTCGGAAGAATGACAGGTAGAGTCAACCCCACCAAGTATTAATTCAACAGCCGAGTGGGATTTGAGCTCAGGATCCAAGGACCCAAGCCCACCACCCGAACCATTAAGCCAATACTAGGTATGTGTGTGTGTGTGTGTGTACACACACACACACACACACACACACACACACACACACACACACACACACACACACACACACACACACACACACACACACACACACACACACACACACTATACTGTGCACAAATTTGGGTTATTTCCACCTTTGTGGTGGGTGTTATCCACATTAAACGTTTGTGGGAAGTTTGAAGTGTGCAATATAGGGAGATGATAATTCTAATTTATGTAAAAGTCAATTGAATATCACAGTTAGCTTGGAGTATGTAAAATAAATTAGGAAATTGAAAAGGTTTTATTTTTGCTGTAATATTGTAATATCCACTTCACACTAATAAAATATGCAGGAAACAGTTTGTGGATTTTTGCACAGCAAATAATAATCAACTATATTGAAGTTATCAACACGAGCTATGTTAATATATGCCTGGTGTTGGCTTAATGGTTCTGCCTGTCATCCTTCCGAGGTCTTCAAAATGAGTGCCAGCATGCTGGAAAACTGTGTCGGAGTGGCGACCCATCCAGGATTGTGCCCAATAGCCAAGGACACTGCTTCAGCAGCACCAACGCTCTGCACAGAGTATGGCCCCAATCTCCCCCTCCTCCTCTCCTATGTTAATATGAATTATAAGAAATGACAATAAATGTTGCAAATTAGCAAATATGTGAAATGAATTTTCATCAGTTTGTTCCCTTGCTTGAAAGTCTGAGTGGGTTCAGAACGGCACCAAGGAAGAAACTTTCAACAGAAGAGCATGTGAAGATTCAAAATTTGTGAAAAGGAGGAAACACAATGAAGAAAATAACAGAAAAACTGAAAATCTCCTTCAATGGTGTGAGGTACACTTTGCAACACCTGAAAAAAACTGGCTCAGGATAGACAAGAAAAAGCCCACAAGACCAAGAAGAACCTCCCCAAGGTAAGAAAAGCAGTTGAAGTTTTTCAGCTTTTGTGGGAGAAGAAAAATCAAGTCAGCAGCAGACAAGTTAAATGAGAGCAGGCCTGAACATTAACATCTTGTCCAGCACTATGTGCAGAAGATTGATTGCAGCAGGTCTCCATGGCAGAGTTGCAGCAAAGACACCACCACTAAAGCCACAGAATATGGTGAAAAGACAAATTTGCAAGGGAACACCATGATTGGGTGACTGATATATGGAATCGGGTACTCTGATCTGATGAATCGAAGTTTGAACTTTTGGGATCAAAGAGACACCAGATCATATGCCGAAGACCTGGAGAACATTGCAACATGCAATGTTTGTAGTTAAACACAGGGGAAGCGCTGTGACTTTCTGAGCTTGTATCTCAGCTTTTGGTGAAGGAAAACTTGCTAAAATCAATGGGACACTAACAAAAGAGAAGTACAGGTAGATACTGCGGCACCACCAAGTTCCTCGTGGAAATCAGAAGAGGATTCCTTTTCCAACAAAATATGATTCAAAACACATTTCCAATATTCTAAAACAGTATTCGGAGAACAAGGTTACAAATGGTTTGCTCCAAGTGTTAGAATGGCCACTCCAGAGACCGGATATGAGTTCCATCGAGGCCATATGGGATTTTTTGGAAACAGAGAAGAACATGAGGAACCCAATGAACCTTACAAAACTGTGGAATGTACTGCAGGGTTTTTGGCAGAATATTCCTGCATGAGTGCTTCAGTCCTATAAAGGAAGCATTGGTAAAAGAGTGACGGTACTCTCGAAGACAAAAGGCAGACACATAAAGTATTGACTGAAACTATAAAATGACACTTTTCTTGTGATTAACTTCAGCAGTTTGTTCCATGCGCATTTATAAAGGCTGTTAATCTTGTAAATAATTTCAAGTGTTTGTGTGGGTTGTTTTTTTGTTTGTTTGTTTATTTGTTCCTCTTTCACAGCTGAACTGCAACACCGAGGGTCCCAAAATATCGGGTGTATGTACTTCAGCATCGGGGTAAGGTTTCATGCTGCTGGACATTGGCCTTGAAGGCCATTTCAAGACCACCAAAGGCCGCTATAAAGTGTATTTTGAGGGTCAGGCTGTGCTGTGGCTGGTCCACAGGCAAAAGGTAACCACCATGATGCCAATAACTCCATAGCTTTTCAATGCCAAACACATCCTGAAACCCCAGCTGGGAAAAGCTCACCCAGCTGGGCAGTGCCACGTACTCCTCCATACCCACCTCGTTTACAATAATAAACACACATCACTGTTGTCACTGATAATTTGATGAATTTACCTGAATGGATGAATATCACTGGAATAACCCAAACTTGAGCACAGAACTATATATATATATATATATATATATATATATATATATATATATATATATATATATATATATATATATATATATATATATATATATATATATATATATATATATATATATATATATATATATATATATATATATATATATATATATATATATATATGGTGTCCCCAAAAAAAATATAACTTCAAAAATGTTTCGTTTGATCCTAAAAAAGCAGTAATTTTGTCACTAATGCTTCATTTCTTGTTGCAGAGACCCTGAAGTTTATTTTGATACCAAGCAAGCACCAGAAAAATGCCAAGACTGACCGTACAACAACGGACGAAAATTGTTGAACTTTGGCACCAGACGAAAAGTGTCATACAGGTGCAACGTCTTTACTCGAGACATTTCGGTATCCACTTGCGCCATGCACCAAACTTTCGGACAATAAAGTGCACCATCACAAAGTTTATCAATGTGGGAACCATCTGTGACCTTCCCAAGGGTCACAGTGGTCGGAAGAGGACAGATCGTAGTGAAGAAAATGTGGAAATGGTGAGACAGACGGTCGTTCAGAGTCCAAAAAAATCGATTCGACGACTTTCTGCCAAGACAAACATTCATAAGAGCACCGTTCAGAGGATCCTTCGCCAAGACATTCATGCCTTTCCATACAAAATTCAAATGGAAACGGTGCTTACTGATCAACAGAAACGCAAACGACAAGACATTGCAAATGGGTTCTGAGGAAAGTTGGAGGAAGATGCAGACTTCCTCCAAAAACTTCACATGACGGACGAATGCCATGTTCACTTGTTCGGGGAGGTAAACAAGCAAAACTTTCGGTACTGGGGAAATGAAAATCCTGGTAATGCATCAACTGAACTGGTGCCTCAATCTGTTCTCAAAGTCACCATGTGGGTGGCGGTTGGTTGGTATGGGATAATTGGTCCATACTTCTTTGAAGATGACCAGGGACGCACTTGCACGGTAAACCAGAGGAATTATCGCGAAATGATTCAGGAATTCTATCTGCCTGAGCTACGTACTCAGGCCTGTAGGAGAAACAACCTGATCCAGATGAGAACCCAGTGGTTCCAGCAGGATGGGGCACCACCCCATACAGTCAGGGAAACAAGGGGTTTTCTCAAACAACATTTTGAAGGCCGCTTTATCTCCCGCTACGAAGACGTTGAGTGGCCACCGTATTCCCCTGACCTTACTTCTCCAGACTTCTTCTTGTGGGGGTATCTCAAGGACAGATCTATGGAAACCCTAAGCCTCAGACTCTTGATCAGCTGAAGGAAAACATCCACCGAGAAATCCAGAACATTCCTCAGGAAACGTTTCCCAATGTGATGGAGAACATGACAACGCATTTGCAGGCAGTGATCGGACAACGTGGAGCCTACGTCGAACATGTGGTCGAAAAGAAACGACGATTCTATACCAAAATTTAAATTTTGGTGGCAATTGTGACATTGGTACAATAAACTTCAACCTTTCAGCTTTCTATCCAGCCATATATCTTTTTTAAAAATATGTTATGACCATCCTTTTTGCAGATGAAAAGTTATATATTTTTTGGGGACACCCTGTATATATATATATATATATATATATATATATATATATATATATATATATATATATATATATATATATATATATATAAATATATATATATATAAATACATATGAATAAATATGTACAAATCAACTCGAAATTGTGTTTGTAATTACGGGGAATAAGAAACTCGCTGAGCCCACATTTGACAACCTTCACACGTAACCCCTCTCTCCTGTAAAATGTACGTGACTGAAATATATTTACGAATCTGTTCTGGAGGCTGCATCATTACTGAGGCAAGACTGTGCCATGCCATTGATCCACTGCCCAGATTACAGCAGGAATTTGGAATTTGGGCACTGTCATGATAAGTTTACAGAAAAATAAACGATAATGTATGGGGAAAGGTAACTGCATTTGACACATTGTGATGAAAAACAGCTTTACTATAATTCAATTATGGGATAAGTTTGAGAAAGATTGGACACAACATAAGTAACTTATAATCTTGTTTCAGATTACATTAGTGACCTGTGCAGTGAGGTTTGAGAACCAAACACTAAAAAGACAGTTACCTGGCCTGTTGTTTACTGGTTTCCGATGAAAAAGGTGTTCACCCTTGATTTTGTGGAACCAACCGAGCCTGTGTGGATGAAATTAGCTCACAGCACTGCTGGCCAATGAGGGCACAGCAAAATGGCTGTGGCCTTTGCTCTTCATCAGGAAGAAAGGATGGCAAAGGCATCATTGTGCCACGTGATTAAGTGTCAAAGCAAAGCGAGTGGGTGTGGGTTAATTTGCAATATTAAATACCCTCCAGCTCAGACCAGAAATAAAAAATACAAAATAATTGATTTATTTTCTGCGGCAATAGACTGCATCCTTCATCGTTCCAGTCATTCCTAGATAAATCAGAACTACTCACAGGCAACAAAAGGCCTTTGTCCAACTGTTCATAGTTTAATGGAGGACTGCTCTTCCCTCTGGACTGGAGATGCTGTCTTACATCTGCCTTTCCTGAATTCTGTGGAGTCTCAAATTCTCAGCATTATTGGCTCACATTATTGGCACCCCCATATCACATCTGAATGATGCTTTGAAGCTCTCACATTGCAGACAGGTCGGTGACCTCTGTGTTATTTTTTTTACCACCTCTCCTCCAGTCCAGATCCTTTTGCTTTTCCGGCTCACCAACCCTCCATAGCTCCTCCAAGATCGTACATGTTCTTCTATTAACCCTGTCCTGGTTATACTCGCATAGTCCAGGCTTATTGCACATCTGAATATTTTTGTTCATCTCTTCTCCCATTTGTTTAACTCCCTTCAGGATATGGTTTCATTGTGCTCTTCCCTCCTAGGCTTCAAAGCCGACAGTGCACCACACCCACTCCTAATCACAATATTTAATACCATCATTTACTCAACCTCACTCAACCCTCTGACTTGCAGGTTACTAACATATTTATCTGCTCTTATCTCTCCTCTTTTCCTGTTAATTCTTTCCCTTGCTTATTCTGTCCAACTCTAGTCACACTGTCATACTCATCGTCCATTGCCTTTTTTCCATTTGTTACCTAAGATTAAAAAGAGAGATACAGCTGGTGGATGGATACACAAGGTCGAAACTATTTGACACACCCGGTTCCTGTCGAAGGCCAGCTTGTAGTCGAAACCTCAGAACAAACTGAAATCATGCCAACACTTTTGCTTGAATAATGTGTTGTCTCTGTTTTATTTCCATTATCTATCACTTTTCCCAAACACTGTTTCTTTGTCTCTCGTCTTATTTACATCCACGATAAATGCTTTTCCAATACCTCCAAAAATATAATCTGACTTGTTTAAAATACCCCCAAACTGTTGAATATTTCCGTGCAGTCATTGAAATTATTTTTTAACATTTTCAACAGCAATATTTTGGAATTTTTCTCACAATCAAAGCTCATGGAGGAGGGTTGAGCAATTCAGCAGCAAAAAGCAGAATGAGCAATTCATGCAAGGCATTTATTTGCAAGGCAAAGCTCAGAAAATTAATGGACAAAGGGTGAGAGCTGTGGCATGGAAAATGTCAGGCATTCAAGATAGATAAAATTTTAAAAACACTCATTTAAGAAACTGCTCCATTAGAAAATGTCATTGTCAAAGGTTCTTGGGATAGGAAGAGTCTCCTGTGAAACAGTAAGGTGGTGGATGATACAGTGAGAAGAGATGACGTGGATAGAACCTTACTGGTAGCAAGCTTTCAGGCACTCGAACTGTGAGGTAAAACGGTTGTAGCTTCCTCCGCAGCCACTGTACCAAAACTTCTCACATCGGCGCAATTTTGGATTGTAGTACCACTTGAGCAGTATCTCGTGGCATGGGCCCTCGACCGGTTTTTCTTGACAGATCACTGTCAGGTACCAAGCATGCACGATGTTACACAGTGACATGCGCATTGTAACCATGTACAACTCACTTTGTCACTGCAATGTGATTTCTGTTTTATAAGAAACATTCATTTATATTGTGGAGGGAGGAAAACAGAAATCTTGATGAAAAGAGTCGACACACAAAATGTTTTAACATCATAACTCGCTGAAGAAAGTGACATGATAATAATTTTAACTAGAAGGGCACTCGGTGGAGCGCATACCTCTGCCACGTAATGCCTGATCCATGAGAACACATCGGGCCCAATACATTTTTGAAATATCATTCTATACAGTGCTATATCGTTTTGGCCCGATCTCTCAATGGTGAAGAATCACTTTGAAATTAAATAATTCTCGTATCCAGATCCGGATTCGGATCTTCACCAAAGTCGAATCAGTTCGTCCTTGCCCCACACCCAACCTGTCCACCAAGTTTCATCCGAATCCGTCCACTTTTTGAGACATCGTGCTATATATCGTTTCTGGCCCTATCCCTCAATGGTGAAGAATCACTTAAAAAATTCTAGTATCCACATCCGGATTCGGATCTTCACCAAAATCGAATCAGTTTGTCCTTGTCACACACCGAACCTGTCCACAAAGTTTCATCCGAATCCGTCTGCAACCTTTTGAGATATCCTGTACACAGACAAATAGAGACAAACAAACAAATAAACAGACAGAAAAGGGTGAAAACATATCCTCCTTCACCTTCAGTGGCCGAGGTAAATTAATAATAATTATTGCATTGCCATTATTGGTCTGATAATTCTTTATTTTCTTAAACTGTGATGGATTCAAGTGTTTATTCTTAACAGAAAAAGGGCAATTCAGGACGAGGTTAAAAAAGAAGAAATATATTCTAATATTTACCTTCTTTAAATGCAGGACTGTGCCATGGAATATAACTGCAAAAAAGATAAACATCAGGCAGGAAAATGTAATTCTTCCTTCTTTCATTGAGCAAAAGTGGATAAGTAGATACGTTCATAGGAGTAAAAATTTCATCAGGTCAGGAATCAATCCAGAGTAAACAGCTCAAAGGTAAGTGCACCACTTCAGCACCATCAAGTCAGTACCACAAGGCAAAGTTTACAACAATGGCAAGCAGTAGCTTGGACACAGAAATAGCGACACTCACGGCAAAACAAAAATGCAAGAATTGGCATTGGTTCTGCTTTATGGATTCAATTGACATCACAGACAACATCATTCAATCACGAGCATGCACCGATGAGGTGTGAAAATGGTCTTTTTGAAACAAAGTGGTGGCTTTTAAACAAATGTTAATACTGCACTCAAGATCATTTAACTCGTTTTATTCAATGCCAAGTGATAATAGTTCACATTCTATCCACACACAAAGCTAGTTGGATAAAAACAAGCGTCGAGTTAAAGATACACGTTCGAGTTTTAAGTGAAGGTGAAGCTTTAAATGATATGAAATCGATTTTAAAAAGTCAATTTGATGAACCAATAGATGAGGGAAATTATGTTTTTACCTTTCATCATTCTGCCTTGAGTCTTTGAAACGTGCACGGATTTCACGGCACTTTGAGGCCAATACCTTTTCTGGGTAGTTATACAGTTCCACTGGTAGGAAGGAGGGTGGAACATAGAACAGGTGCTTGTCAATTAATTAATTTTTGTTTTTCATAATCAGGTGTAACATGAATTATCACCTCAAACAAGATATTGACTATTATCACATGGTGCAAGTTCCTGCATTAAACTGGTAATGCCTTGATTGCCTTTTTATAAAATCTTTGTTCTGCTAATTGGAACACTAGCAAGCAGGTAGAGTGTGTAGCGATCAATCAGATTGAGCTAGAAAACGATAACTATATTAATAATTGGAAACAGCATATTGTATCTGTTCCCTGTGCTTAAAGTGATGAAAGAGCAAAATATATTTCAGTAAATACATAGGATGTGATATATATATATATATATTTGCGTATTCGCGCCCGCCGGCGTGCGAACGGCCACTTGACTCGAATCGTGGCACGTCGCCCACCGGACGGACACGAATTCGCAACACTGGTGTCAGGTCGTGGGACACAAACCCATCCCCCTCCTGGCAACACTGGTGTCAGAGAGCGGGAAAACAGGCTCTCCCGTCTCCAGCTAAATTCACGGGAATCGGTCCAGGGGTGAGAGGAGCGACCCCCGATTCCCTCCAAATTACGAGCGATTTAAATTAACCCCTTACGAGAAATAAGATGGCGTCTCAAGGCGAGCGGGAGCCGGGGGTATTAGAAATGGATTAAGAATGTGTAGAATCCATGGTCCAGGATGAAGTCCCCGAGCAGGAAATGCTTATGGTACAGGACGAACTCCCCCAACTGAACCCAGAGCCCGAAATAGGTGTGGCGGTGGCCGCGGTGTATGACACCTCCCCTCCCCCTCTCCGTCAAAACCCCCCGATCCTTGCCGAATCGGCTCAGCTGAGTGCGCCCGACATGGCCCAGCTATGCACCATGCTGGCAGGAATCAGTGGGGACATGCACAAAATGAAAACGAAAATGGATACGAATACACAACAAATGAACGAAATGAAAACGAAAATGGATACGAATACGCAACAAATGAAAAACGAAATAAAAGGCATGAACGAAAAAATGGAAACAAACATGAAGGAAGAAGTGAGAGAAATGCGGGGTGAGACGCAGAACATGGGAATGAGCCTAAAAGGAAGCTTGGAAGAACTAAAAAACGAAATGAAAAAGGAAGTCGACACGATACGAGTGGAGGTGACCGGGTTAAAAGAGAAAGTAAGAGGAGTGGGGGTCGCCATGGAAGAGCAAACAAGAGAGGGAAAACGAAATAAAGACGGTGGTGGGAAAGATAGATAAAGTAGGAAAAGGACTGTGAGAAGTAAAAAGGGGACAAGACCAAATAAAGGAGGAAATAGGGAAGAACACGACGGTGATAGAGGAATTAAAAAGAGAACAAGGGAAAATAAAGAAGGGATTGGGAGCCGTGAAGGAGGACTGTGAGAAAAGACATCGGGAAATGATAGACAAAGTTGAAAACCTGCTAAAGGAGGTAAAAGCGGAGACACAGAAAGGATTAAAGGAGGTGGGGGAGGAATGTAGAAAGAGACATGAGAAGGTAATTAATGAAATGGAGCGGAAAGCTAGAGAAAAGACAGAGGAACTGGGGGAGCAGATAGGAAAAAAACCGGGGCGAGACGGAAGAGCAGTTTAGGACAACGAGGGAGGAAATATCCAAGACAAATAAGATGGTGACACAGGTACAAGGGGAAGTGGAGCAAATAAGAGAGAAAGTCGGGGAACTGTCGTTAGGGACGATAGGGGAGGAAATAAATGGAGTAATAAAGGGGAAAATGGAGGAAATGGAGAGGAGACTGAAGGAATGTGTGGAGATCCGGTGTGAGAGGCAGGGTGACCTCCTTTGGGAACAGGGGGAGAGGATATACTCCCTCGAGGAGGATCGTGCCCAGGTGGGGCCGGTGTCACAGGGCGGAGGAGGAGGCTTGCCCGATGCGGGGGTGAGCATGCCAAGCTTGGGGAGGGTAGAGGCCGCGGGGTCTTTTGGCCGAAGGGCGGTACCCAGTATGACTGTTCCGGGGGGTGTGCAGAGTACGAGTCCAATGGCTTGGGAGAGTAAGCGGGACGACGCGGGGCACGGACAGACACGGACAGGGGTGGTAGAGCCCCTGGGCAAATAGCTGGGACCCTGCGGGAGTGAGGCACCGTTGGGACTGGGGAGGTACACCCCCCCAGGAGTCCCTTGGGAACTGGAGGGGGGGACCTCGAAAGGACCGAGGGTGCCGCTACTCCCGTACGATGGCAAGACGGACTTGAGGGCGTACATGGCCCAGTTCCAGTGTGTTGCCAGAGGCAATGGCTGGAACGAAGCGCAGGGTGTGGCACAACTCATGACGGCCCTGCGTGGCGTGGCCTTGGAAGTCCTGACCACGGTACCCAGTGAGGGGGTGACCCTGGAGGATCTCCATTCGGCCCTAAAAAACCGATTTGGCATGGACCAGCAGAGCGAGCTTGTTAAAGCTCAGCTCAACGGGCGCAAATGACGCTCCCAGGAATCACTGGGAGAATTGGCACACGACATTCGCCGCTTGGTGGGGATCGCGCACACCAACATGCCGCCGGAGTACCGGGAGGAGATTGCCCTGGACCATTTTCTCCGAGCGATAGGGGGCACCGATGTCGGAGCATTGCTGACCGTATGGCGCCCGGACAACCTCCAGAAGGCGGCTGATACTGCCGCCTGCTTGGAGGCAGCCAGAACGCCATTGGGAGGGGCTGGGCGGCATGTGGTGGCAGTCCGACAGGTGGGCCCCGTGAACGACAGTGCGCTGGGAGCCGGGGCAACCCTGGGCGATCAAGCGCGATTGGAAAAGATGGTGCAGGGCATGTTCGACCGCCGGTTCAGGAGATCTGGGGAGAGGCGGTCGGGCCCAGGAAGGGCGGGGGATGGGCCATCAGGGGGTACCCCAATTCGGAACGGAGGGGGGTATAATTCGGCGTACCGGAGGCAAACACCTTACCAGAGGAGGTGTTATAATTGTGGCGCAAGGGACCACCTGCAGCGGGAGTGCAACGCCCCGCGCAGGGAAAGGCCCCCGCGAAGAGAAGAGCCACGGCCCCCCAGACCACCAACTCCGCCACGGGTCAATAGGGATAGCCAGGCCCAACCATCACCCCCCCACCAGTCCCCGGGAAACTAAGAAGTGCCGAACATATAGGGCCGTGTTCGGCAGACTCGGACGGAGAAGAGCCCTCAGAACTGCGACAGGTCATCAATTGTGGCTAAATTGGCAATGGTAGCTTAACAATTCGGTGCAAAGTTGCCGGCGTAGGGGTAGACGCCATTGTGGACACAGGAGCAAGCACCACGATCATCAGCCCTGTGGTCCTTGATTCGAGTGTAGACGGTTGGGATGAGATCCACCGTCTGCAAAACCATAGTTTGCAGCTAGCTACCGGGGCAATGGTCCCCATCATAGGACGTGGTTTTGTGTCGTTTAAATTGGGCACCGTGAAAACAAGGATAGAGGTTTGGGTGTCGAAGGTGTGCGACCCATGTCTAATAGGGTTGGATGTGCTAACGGCCGGTGGTTGTAAGATCGACTTGGGCCGGGGGGTCATGCAGCTGGGTGGTGAGGAGTTGCCGTTAGGGGGCGTGAGCACGGATGAGAGGGTGGAGCTGGAGGCTCCTGACTCCGTGGTCATTCCCCCGGGTGCCGAGGCAGTGGTCCCGGCCCGGTGACGAGCACACCCAACGTGGCAGGGTCCTGCGGCCTGGCGGAACTACCGGCAGGGCCGTCAACCCCGGGTTTGGTCGTGGGCCACACCCTGGTAAGTACCGACGGGCCAATAGTGCCCATGCGGGTGATAAATGTTAGCACGGAATCACGCACTATCAGGAAGGGCACGAAGGTGGCAGATTGCACCCCAGTAAAAGAGGTCGCGGAGCTGAGGGACGATAACGTCAAGCCGGACCGGCCCCAGAGGGAGTCTCCAGACTTGATTAGGAATTGGCCCGGTCCCATTTGCGAGATG
This sequence comes from Eptatretus burgeri, assembly GCF_056783735.1. Lineage (NCBI taxonomy): Eukaryota > Metazoa > Chordata > Myxini > Myxiniformes > Myxinidae > Eptatretus > Eptatretus burgeri. The sequence goes on from NC_140964.1 coordinate 69,275,630, forward strand.
GTAAATCGGAGTAGTGTAGATTTGGAGGATGCCCAGCGGGAGGCCTTATACAAACTGGTCGACCGACACATGGGGATCTTCTCCTTGTCACCCGAGGATATTGGACGTACGGGCCTGGTGCAACATCAGATCCACACCGATGGGGCCCGGCCTGTCCGTCAGCCTGCTCGAAGGCTCCCATGGAGCAAAAGAGAGGAGACTGATGAACAGGTTGAAAAGATGCTCAAGGCAGGTGTCATTGAGCCCTCGGGAAGTCCTTGGATGTCACCGGTTGTGCTGGTTAAAAAGAAGGATTAAAAAAATGCTGGTTAAAAAGAATGGTTCTCAACTTTGGACCTCAAGAGTGGGTATTGGCAGGTGGAGATGGATAAGACGGGGAAGGAGAAAACGGCATTTTCCACAGGGAAGGGACTGTATCAGTTCACTGTGATGCCGTTCGGTTTGTGTAACGCCCCCGCCACCTTTGAGAGACTGATGGAGCGGGTACTAGGCGGCATGCCGTGGCAGTCATGCCTGGTATATCTGGATGACGTCCTGGTACACGCTAAAACATTCACCCAGGAGATAGCCAATTTGGACCAGGTGTTTGGGTGCCTCAGGCAGGCAGGGCTAAAATTGAGCCCGGAGAAATGCACCTTGTTCGCGACAGAGGTGGCCTATCTCGGACATGTGATAGGCCGCAAGGGGGTGAAGACCGACCCCGGAAAAATTACAGCGGTTGAGGAGTGGCCCGTACCTACAACTGTCAAACAGGTACGGGGCTTTTTGGGACTTTGCTCCTACTACCGGCGCTTCGTGACAAACTTTGCGGAGATAGCCAGGCCCCTTCACCGGTTGAGGGAGAAGGGGTTGAGATTTAATTGGACAGGGGAGTGCCAGGAGGCCTTCCTCAAATTAAAGGGGTGTTTGACATCCACACCCGTTTTAGCGTACCCCACCGATGATGGGATGTATACCCTGGACACGGATGCAAGCCAGGAAGGATTGGGAGCAGTCTTGTCTCAGACACAGGGGGGCGTGGAAAGAGTGATCACGTATTACAGTCGGGCCATGAGTAGGCCCGAACGAAATTATTGCGTAACTCACAAGGAGCTATTGGCTATGCTGTCTGCGGTGAGCCATTTCCACCCGTACTTGTACAGAAGGAAATTTTTGGTTCGAACTGACCATTCCTCCTTGCAATGGCTCTTACGGTTCAAGGAACCGGAAGGCCAGATTGCAAGGTGGTTGGAAAAGTTGCAGCAGTACGATTTCAGTGTGGTCCATAGAGCCAGTAGGGCTCATGGGAATGCCGATGCGCTCTCTCGACGCCCCTGTCTGGGAGAAAACTGCAGATATTGCACGAGACATGAGGAGAGGGACCAATTAGCAGACACCTCCCCGAAACTCCCAGTCCGTGCGGCCCGGGTGGTAGGCCCAACTTTGCCACTAACCGCGGGAGAGGAATTTGGTGGATTGGCATGGAGCACGGCCCAGCGGGAAGACCCGGTGATAGGGCCAGTGTACAAATGGGTCCAGGAAAACAGGAGGCCCAGTGGGGAGGAGATCGCCCCGTTCGGAGCGCGAACAAAGACATACTGGGCTCAGTGGAGGACCCTAGAAATGAGGGACAACATCTTATATTGCAAGTGGGTGGAGATTCCTTCCGAACAAACTTCTTGGCTGGTGATAGTCCCTGATGGGTTTAAGACCCAAATTTTGAAACAGGTGCACGGTACCCACGCTGGTGGCCATTTGGGCAGGACAAAAACAAAATCTCGGGCCCGCCAGCGGTTCTATTGGGTTAACATGGGGCGCGATGTACAGAACTGGTGTCGAGCATGCGACGCCTGTACTGCGAAAAAGGGACCGCCACAGAGGATGAGGGCCCCACTCCAACTACATCAGGTTGGGGCCCCCTTTGAGCGAGTGGCCATGGACATTTTGGGATCACTGCCCCCCACTCGCCAGGGTAATAAGTACATCCTCGTAATTATGGACTATTGCACCAAATGGCTGGAAGCCTTTGCCCTTCCCAACCAGGAAGCAGGGGTTGTGGCCAAGGCCTTTGTAGAAGGATTTACATGCGAGTATGGGATTCCGCAGGAGCTGTACACGGACCAGGGACGAAATTTTGAGAGCGAATTACTAAAAGAGGTGTGCAGGCTCCTGGAAATTCGAAAGACACGGACAACGCCCCTGAGACCACAGTCTGATGGCATGGTGGAGAGGTTCAACAGGACCCTGGTCCAACAGTTGGCCCTCTTCACCGCCACTAACCAGGAGGACTGGCACGAACATCTCCCATACCTCCTGATGGCCTATCGCGCGTGCCAGCACGGGTCTACCGCGTGTAGTCCGGCGCTGTTGATGTATGGACGGGAGCTGAGAAGCCCCGTCGATTTATTGTGCGGTCCGACGCCTGAGCGGCTTGATAGGCCCCCGGGGGAGGGCTATGTCCGTCGGTTGGAGGAAGGCATGGAGAAGGTCCATGCCTTCGCACGACACCAGCTCCAACAGTCGGGCATAAAGATGAAGCGCAGGTATGACCACCGGAGCCAGGTGAGCAAATACCCACCGGGGACGAAGATTTGGTTCTTTAACCCCCGGCGGAGGAAGGGCAGATGCCCGAAGCTCACCTCACCTTGGCAGGGCCCGGGGGTCGTCCTGGCGCAAATCAGTGACGTGGTCCTAAAAATTAAAATGGGACCACGGGCCCTTCCCCGGATCGTCCACGCGGACCGCCTGAGGCCTTACAAGGGTGACCTTACACCCTCATGGATATGTTCTCTTGTCTTTACGCCCTCTTGCCGGAGGAGTCGGTGCTGGAACAGCCGCTCCCGCAGAGGCACAAGGCTCGCAGAGCCTTGCAACGAGTTCACGAGCCCAGTAAGGAGGGAGGAAATCCCCCCTGCGAATAAGCATTTGGGAGACAGAGACAGACAGTGAATGTGTAGAGGGGACGTAGATTAGCTACGTAGTGTTAAATGGAACGTGCTATAGTTTAAGGGACGACGTGGAAGCACGAGGTAGTTAGGTGATTTAGTGAGCAGGAATGGCAGGATTCAGCAGTGTGAGTTGAGAAGTTGAGTGGAAACATGTGCTTGGTGAGTGAGTGAGGCCAGCGGGTCTGTGTGAGTGGAGCGAATGGGGAATGCATGGTGCGATGAGTGATTGGGAGGAGGAGTGACTCCCGCCCAAGGGACCCCAGGGTCAGTGTAGAGTGAGTTAGGGGGTTAATGAAAATGACAAAATGGAGGTCGTTTTGCCGTTGGTGGGAGTGTAGGCTCGATACCCATTTGGAGGGGTGCAGGAGCCCTGTTGACGGGCTGGGAGCGTGGCTGCGAAAGGTGAGTATCACTGAGTGGGCACCCCGGGCACCAGGCTAGTCGGCCGCAGTAGGCTAAGGGCCCATGGGGGGCCGGGATAGCGTAGTGGGCACGGGTGCGCCCGCATGGTGCGGGGCCCGGGCGTCATAAGCCGCGTGGGCAGTGTTGTGGGCACGGGTGACCCTCGGAAAGGGGCCCGGGAAGCCAGTCTGCCACGTGAGCGTTTCAGGGGAGTCGCCAGAGAGGGCACTCCCTGGTTTTTATGGAGCTGGTAGGCTTGGAGGCAGTGTAGTGCCCGGGGGTGCCATCGTCGGAAAATCGGCAGAGGGTCGTGCCTGCCAAGGGGAGCCACGCGTCCCAGCCATGAAACCGTGTAAGGGCACGGGAAGAAAATTGGGGGGCGAGGCCCAAAATTGTAAGGACACCAACACGGGCGACGGGAATCTGGGTTGTTAGAACCAATAGTTTAAGCGAGAGGCGCTTGTTGAAAGCCCCGGGGTAGTTTAACGGTAAATGGATAGGGTAGATTAGGAAGTGTACCCCTACGCACCATCCATCCCTTCGCTGTCGTTGTGGGCCGCTGGACCCACTTTGGGTTAGATCGCAGAAGTCTGGGGAGGCCATCCTGAGGCTTCGTTGGGCCTGGGCACAAGACGCTAGCCCTCCCTTATTCCCCTCCGGAAAGGGAACGTAGGGGTTGGGAGTAGGCTAGTCGACGATAGGTTAGCCAAACAAGGACGATAAAGGGGGTTAGGGGACGAATTATAGTGGGGAAGTAAACATAAAAACAACAAAAAAATAAGTTTGGGCTAAATTGGGTTTTACAAATTAAGGGGGTGGGTATGGACAGTGACAGGCAAAGGCGATAGGATGGGAGGGAGACCGTAGGGTAGGTCCGAGCCCGCCTTCCGAGTGGCCAGCACCACCGCACTCCCTCCACCAACCTCCACTGTATGGCAAAGGCTGGCCAGCTTCATCTTCTGGCTGTGTTGCTGCAAGGCCTGTGCCGGCCCACTTCATCTGCCGGCTGGCTGTTTTACTTCAAGGCCTGTGCCGGCCGGGTCGTCTGCTGGTGTTTTGCTTCAAGGCCTGTGCCGGTCGATCATCTGTCGGCTGTTTGCTACAGTGGCGTTGTCATGCCATGCCTTGCCTGCTGCCTTTGCCATGCCATGCCCACTGCCCCTGTTCACCAGCCCCCGTTCAATTTTTCTTTGCCCCCCCCCTGTTCATTGCCATGTGCACCAGGATCATCAAGCAACAGTTTGCAAGCTGCGAGAACTGCCCTGTTGGCAGCTACAACACGGGCCTGCAGTGGCTGCCCGTGCACCGTGTTTGCGTCCATCCATTCATCCATTCATCCATCCATCCATCCATCCATTGTGTTCATTGCGTGTGCCACTTGAGCTGGCACGGAGACTGCGTTTGTGCGCGTGAGCAGCCGGCCACGTTCCCTGTCACCTGCATTGCTTGAGCCAGAGACTGCATGCGAGCAGCCTGGCTCCCTGCTAACTGCTTTCTTTTTGCAGAGTCCATTGATCTTGGGCCATGGTTTAGTGTAAAATTTGTAAGTTAAGGTTAAGATGTACTGTACATATGAGTGCGCCCCCGCATGTATGTCTTAGCGCCGGCAATTTTATTTAAGTCGTCCGTGTGAGTGGGTTTGTTTCGTCAGTTACTCAGCCCTCAGGTTATTTATTTTGGGGACACGAATACCATGAATGTCGCACTCAGGGATCCGTAGGTAAAACGTACTTGGGGAGAACTACACATGATGGCACACGAAAATTTGACGACTCGGGATGAGTCTGTAAAAAGGGGAGGGGGTGGTGTTACGGTTGTGGAAATTCGCAAACCACCATTCAGGTCCCGTAGGTGAGATATCTCTGTAAGTACATGTGTAGTTAGCCCCAAAACCGTTGTTTAGAGGGAATAAATGTGATTCATTCGGGCTGCGATGCTTTGAGATAGCCGTTTTTCTGTTCCATCACACAACAACCACCAACCACAACGCCGCTTCACAACAACAACAACACCAACAGCCACGACCTTTACCTTCACAACTCGCTCCCACATCATCGCATCATGCCATTCCCAAACGCACCATGACCATCAAACCATCACCATAAACCCTCCACCACCCTCACCTCCCTCCTACCGCCATTCCTGCACCACCTGTGAGCACCGAGCGTCGGGCTGTCCTCGGCTCGTACAAGATACGCGCCGAGCAGCGAGTGCAAAACGCGGCCTTTCCGAGGAGAATTCGGATCAGGAATGCTACACGCCCACTTCTGATCCGTCCAATCAGCAAGCGCGGGGTGGCTTGGCCCCGCCTCCAGACGCGTCTGTGTGGAATCGAGATATGCAAATTCTAGGATCAGGGGAGATTTACGCCCCTTTTCCTCCGTCCAATGGGCGAGCGTGGCTCCGCCCCTGAGCTCATCCTGATCCGGAAATTTGCATATGGGTTCTCCTGCCGGCCTATAAAATGACGAGCAGAAAAGCAGAGTTTAGTGGCAGAAAAGCGAAGAGTTTTGGGGCAGAGAGAAAGAAGAGTTGTTGCGCAAGAGTTGTTGTCGCGAGGCAGTCAAGTCGGGTTGGAGCGCGGAGTGGAGTCGGGAGGCGAGGGCGTCCAGGTGGTTTTCTGCAGTCGGCTGAGGAGAATTGGGGGAAGAGTCCGAGGAGCTCGGGTCCGAGGCAAAGAAGATGGCGGTCGGCGACGAGGTCGCGGTGGAATCGCTCGTCACGGGACCCAAGCAAGCCAGCTATACTCCTTCCCCAGAGCATCACCAATTTCCCCTTTCCCCCGCGCTGAGATAGTGCGAAAAGGGGGCCCCTTTCCCACCCCACTCCAAGTGGTGCCAACGAAACCCGCGAAGGAGCACGAAGTCGGGGCACCGCCGCGCTGCCACATTTGTGGCTCATCACGAAGACGCGGGTAGGACCCCCCCCCCCGGTCTCGCGGCCCTGGCCGCTCCTCCAGGTCCCGCGCACACATTGGCCTACGGGCTTGTCTGCCCCCTTGCCTATGAGGGTGGCTTTCTTTTCCTTTGCTTTTGAGTAAATGTGTGTCGGCGCCGTCTGTGAAGTAAAAATGTTTAAGTGTTGCCGTGTGCTCGCGTAGTTGGTAGTATCTCTGCGTCATTGTTTCTTTTGTTGCATTTGCTATATGTGTGCTCTCCGTGTGCCGCGGAATAAATGTGCATTATGTTGAACTGTTTTCCCGTTTCGCTTCGTCTTTTCTTTTATGGAATCTCCATCTTGCTTCACGTAACGGCTTCGTCGTGGGCTTAATACGCCCGATAATTAATCGGAACCGTCGAGGCCGACAATAACACCGCTCGGTTATCCCGATATCACGGAACGGCTCGCTTAAGCGGCCCGTGTCCGGAGTCGACCTGCGGCGAGGTGTGATCGCCCGGTCTACCATCCGCGTGGGTACTTAGGTAGGTCGAGTTTGGCGAACAACCCTATCCCACGCGGGTGGCCGATTGGCACGATTGTGGTGAGGCCGAAAGGCCCACCCGTGACTAGCTCCCGGCGTTAGTCCATGAGGGTCACGACAGAATTGTCCGTCCGGTGGGCGACGTGCCGCGATTCGAGTCACGTGGCCGTTCGCACGCCGGCGCGCGCGAATTCGCAACAAAATATATATATATATATATATATATATATATATATATATATATATATATATATATATATATATATATATATATATATATATATATATATATTGTTACGGATTCGCGCCCGCCGGCGTGCTGACGGCCACGTAACTCGAATCGCGGCACGTCGCCCACCGGACGGACAATCCAGTCGTGACCCTCTCGGACTAACGCCGGGAACCAGTCACGGGTGGACATTTCGGTCTCACCGCGATCGAGCCAATCGGCCCCCGCGTGGGATAGGGTTGCTCGCCAAATTCGACCTACCAAAGTACCCACACGGAGGGTAGACCGGGCGATCGCACCTCGCCGCAGGTCGACTTCGGACACGGGCCACTTAAGCGACCCGTTCCGTACTATTGGGATAACCGAGCGGTGTTATCGTCGGCCTCGACGGTTCGATTAATTATCGGGCGTATTCAGCCCACTACCAACCCTTTACGTGAAGCAAGATGAGGATTCAATGAAAGAAATGACGAAGCGAAGCGGGAAACAGTTCAACACAAAACACATTTATTCGCGATGAACGGAAAGCGCACATATACAATTCCACCAAAAGCACATAGAAAAGAAGAGAAACACAATGCAATTCCACCAAAAGCACATAGAAGGAAAAGAAACACAATGCAGAGCTAATACCGACTACGCGAGCACACGGCAACACTTATACAATTTTACTTCACAGACGGCGCCGACAACACACATTCCCAAAAACAAAAGAAAAGAGAACACCCTCAAGGATGAGGCGGGCCTGAGGCCGAGACCGGGTCGGGCCTACCCGTCTGGTGATGAGAAGCGGAGCGGCGATGGTGCCTCAACTCCGCGGGCCTCGCGGACAGTGTCTGGTAGGGGGTGGGAAAAGGGGCCCCCTTGGTCGCACTATCTCAGCGCGGGGGGAAACAGGAGGGGGTTGCTGATGCTCGGGGGAAAGGAGGATTTCTACTCTGCCTCGAGTCCCGCGACGAGCGTCTCCACCTCGACCAGGTCGCGCCGTCGGCCTCCCTGGTGTGCAGCTCCCGGCACGACGCGAGCACCCCCTCGTCTGCCCTCGCCGCCTCTCCACAGCTCCGTCCTCTTCGCTCCGACTCCAACGCACACGACGACGACGACCAACTCCTTCTTGCTTCTTCTTCCCAACTCCACCGACTGCGAAGTCTTAACTCACTCGACTTGCGAACGCGGTCGCTTATATAAGCCCCGTGGCTTTGCTCTCTCATCTTTGACCCCCTGCCTTCGACCTTTCACCTCGCTCCCCATTGGCCCGAGAAAAAGTGGGCGTGAATGCATTTTGATCCATAAATTTGCATATAGCGATCGCCCTCCAACGCCCTGGAGGCGGGGCCAAATCGCCCCTCGCTCACCGATTGGACGGAACAAAAGTGGGCGTGTGTCGTTTTTGATCCGTTTTTGAAGCGGAAAATCCGTGGTTTTGTACACGCTGTTCGGCACGCGCCCTGCACGAGTCCAACACCGGTACCCACAAGCGGCGCAAGAACGGTGGCGATGCGACGGTTGCGAGGTGTGACGTAAAGCGGCGCCGCGGTGGGTGGTTGATGTTGTGGTTGGTGGTGGTAACAATGGCGGTTGGTCCAAAATAAAGATAGTAAAAGAAAAACGGCTCTCCTGAAGAGTCGCAGCACGCATAAATGACATGTATTCCCACTAGACAACGGGTTTGGGCCTAACTACACATATACTTACCGAGATATCTCACCTAAGGGACCTGAATGATGGTTTGCGAATTTGGTAACCACAACAATATATATATATACATATATATATATATACATATATATATATATATATATATATATATATATATATATATATATATATATATATATATATATATATATATATATATATATATATATACACATACATACATATATATACACATACATACATATATATACACATACATACATATATACATACATACATATATATATATATATATATATATATATATATATATCTATATACACATACATACATATATACATACATATATATATACATACATATATATATATACATACATATATATATACATACATACATACATCTATATATATATATATATATATATATATATATATATATATATATATATATATATATACATATATATATATATATATATATACATACACATACTCGTATAGTTGCTTTCATAAAACCTGCATTAAGTGGCGACTTATAACAAGGCGGAAAAAAAAAACAAATGAAGGCATGGTGCAGGTTTTGCTGTCCAAACCCCTGATTTGATTACACAGGCTGGTGGGCCAGGACTGGCCTGACTGAAACATCAAGTTGGTAAACTTGTCAAGGATGTCCATTGTGCATCCAGACCTATTCCTAGACCGACAATGCCTCTCTTTCCAGGCTACATCAAGGTCTATATACAGTTCATCACGTGCGGTAACACAAGAACAAAAGAGACTTACGATCGAGGGAGTTGAGGAAGACACGGAAGTAATGTATGAGGTAATCGCTGTCATCAGGGTTCCCCAAAGGTACAAGATGGAATAATGTTGGTTTGCTGGCCACCACCATCATCTCTGACACATTAACTCTGGGGCCCAGGCCAATGACGAACACAGCCACACCTGAGCAGCAAGGAGCAAGAAAAATAATTTAACCACTGGTAAAAGTAATGGTATGAATAATTCCAACAATATTTAAAATAGTTTACTTGAAAGCAACATCCAGAAAGCATGAAACACATTCAGTTGTATCAATAATTCCCTGATTTTTCCCTTCCTTACTCTAAAGAATGCCTACCATTGCACTTGACCTTCAGGGCAGCGTTCAGGATAGACTCAGCTTCTCCCACCACTGCAGAGTCCCTTGCTGCAGTCAACACAACCAGGGCACGCTTATGCTTCCTTCTTAGAGGCCCCTTAAACACTTCCTCCTTAAGCAACCATTGCAGTGTCTTTGCTGTTCCTGCTACAGGGCTGCCTGACATATGGTCTAATCCTTCAGCAAGCACATCACTCCTCTTTATTTCATCGTCATCAAAGTCCAATGCCAAGACAGCTGGTACAGGCTTCGAAACTGGAGATTTGACTGGAGCTTCGTCAAATCCCGGTGGAACCGGGTAAAGGATGAGGGCAGAGCGGGTGGACCGAGGGCGTCCATTAGAGAGCTGCTTCATTGCAGTCTGCAAGAAATGATGTGCTGTTGAACGCATTGAAGGGTCTAGCGTTCCATCAAGCATGAAGGCAATGTCTGCCTGCATGCCATTACGTTCCACCAATGGAGCTACTCCAAGACATTCCGGAACTGGATCACAATGGTCTGGTTGAAGAAAAAGTGGTGTTGTCAGTATGCGTGAAGCAGGAATTAATGATGGCACACAATAACAATGTATAATTTCAGGATTTAACTAATATATATTTGCTGCATCATCTGTGACCTGCGACCTCATCAAGTTAGGGGGTTCGATTTGCACACACACACATGCACGCACGCGCACGCACGCACGCACGCACGCGCACACACTCACACACACACACACACACACACACACACACACACACACACACACACACACACACACACACACACACACACACACACACACACACACACACACACACACACACACACACACACACAGTGTCCGGAAATGAATATACCAAAAAGAACGTTGAATAGTTTTATTGTTATTCGAGATACTGACATAATTTGATGTGAATAAATGCATTGGAGTTGTAAGTTTTAGATTGTTGTGAATATTGTTTGTCATTATGCCTCTGGTGACAAAGTCAGTGATAATAATCTTATTGAGGGTTAGGCATTATGTTTTCGGGTTGTCTGTCCGTCCATCTGAACGTACGTATGTCCATGCGAATTTTCTCTGCAACCGCTTATCCGATTGACATAAAATTATCACCTTCGATGCGACTACTCATGCAGAATTTTAAAATGATAATTATGACATCATAGGTCACGTGATGTGGCAGCAATGCTGGAAAAAAGGAAAAACTTTGGACCTCTGCATCTCCAAAACCACACCATGGAAAAAATTGAAACTTAGCCCTTGGCAACTACTCTTCATGTGGAATAAGGGTGATTTGACGATGAAATCATTGGTGAAGTGGTATCCCGGTCAAAATTTGACACATAGAACGGTGCATTCGATCAGTATGAAAATTTGTGAGGTTCATCTCGGGTTAGATTGGTGAATAGAAAAATTTTATATGACGTCATTGGACATGTGGTTTGGCAGCCATATTGTTTAAAAAAAAAATGAAAAAAATCTTCTTCTCGAGAACCGCTTTAAGGATCGAAGTGAAACTGCAGAAAAATGATCGACGATCCATGCTGAATAAAGTTTGATGACTATGACATCATAGGTTACATCGTCTGGCAGCCATCTTGGATTTACCCTGAAATCTTCAAAATCCTTCTTATCCGGAACAGTGAGACAGATTGAGGGGAAACTTCACGCACCTATTCAGCATGCCTTGCTGACACTAGGGTGATAAATAGTAGAGTAAATTTGTGGTTTGACCCCAAAAAAATTGATACAAAAGGTTTTTCAACGGTTTTGGGTAGGTTTTGACCCCCAAAATAACATTCTAAAAATCTACTCAAATCCACCTACCGGAAAGGGCCTATTTTCAAGATGGCGTCGAAAATGGCCGCCGTGGGCTTAAATTTCCATAGAATGTGCAATAGCTGGCCTACATTTGTGATTTTTGTGTCAATCTCTATGTTTTGGAGGTCAACAAATCCAATGAAACTATTTTCAAAGCTGATCAGTGATGGGAAAAACCTTAAATCCAAGATGGCGTCCAAAATGGCCCCCAAAATGGCCACCATGGGCATAAAATTGCTACTAAATTGTCAATAAATACCGTGCATGTGTGATATATGTGTCGATTTCTATGTGTTTGCGGTCAACAAATCCACTGATATCATTTTCAAAGTTGATCAGTGATGGAAAAGCCTTAAATTCAAGATGGCGTCCAAAATGCCCCCCCCCCCCAAATGGCCACCATGGGCATGTACTTGTTTTAAAACAGGCAATAAATGGACTACATTTGTAGTGTTTGTGTTTATTCCTATGTTTTGGAGGTCATGCCCAATCCTTCAAATAGTGTCTACCTGAAAAGTTGTCCCGTGTGTAGTGATCAGAATTAATTGACCATCTTGTGCATAACATAAATAAAAATATGCTTTGGTAATTTAGAAAGTAATAAATTAATCGGCTCTCACAATGATCACCATTTCCGAGAGAATGTACTTTCAATTAAAATGCCTTCAAGTTAGGGTAAATCGAAAACATCAACGAAAGTTCGTTCATTTACCATAGATAAACTATGCTTCCTCTTCGTCCTCCGATACTGTCTTGTTGAAAGGATTTTCGCAGGTATCAAGTTGACAGGGTCCGCAGACGCTGTGGCATGGCAGACCGTATCCCCTACAGCTACAGCGACTTGTTCTACAGCCAGTTGTGCAGTTGCATCGGATCATCTTCAACAACTTTTCTGGAGCAGCGTCCTTGTCTGACATGACTGGAACTAGTTTATTGTCCTCCAGTTTCCAACCCCAGTCTGTTGCCTTCAAGTTTCCGTTCCTCCCCATCCAGACCATAATCTGATAGTATACTCTCAGAGAGTGAAACCTTGTTGAAGACGCTGTTGGTGGCAGACGTTCTGGGGTGACAAACGACTTAGCTGAAGCCAGTTTCTTCACAAAGACATTATATCGCAACTTGGCGAGGGAATCACAGGGATGTCCTCCAAATAATACTTTCATGGCATTGTTGCCGTTTTCCACGACCATGTCTCTTGTTTGGTTGGGGACAAGGAAGGTGTTTGCACAAGTCTTGATTGCTGAATCCCCCTTTGCCAGTTTCTGAAATGCTGACTTTTTTCCAATTCCAAATACTCGAGATGTCGAGTCACACCCAGTGAAGGCATGAAGGAAGAGAAGATGTGGGCATAGCTCTTCACCCAATGATACTTTCAGCTGGTTGATATTGTGCACCTTCCAGTTCCTGGATGAATTGTCAGAACGAAAATACAGTTCTTTGCTGTCGACGCTAGCGTAATGCAATAATAGCACCAACAGATCTGTATCTTCTCCAATCAGGGTAGTTGATTGTTGGTATGACGATGTCACTGCCGCTTTTACGATGTCTACATCGGCATCCCCTGGTGCATGAATTACGTTCAAGCCAATTTTCTTCATTTCCTCACTGATGAGGTTGATGAGCTGTTGCTTGTTGGAGCTCCTGGACAGGAACTCATCCTTTTTGCCAGAGAATTCTGTTCCAGGTGTGAAGCTGACTTCGGGATGAACAATATGGCCACGGCGCTTGTGTGTATTGTCCTTAATAGATGGTCCATCATCATAACCATCAAAAACAACTGTTGCTTTTCCATAGTGCCGAATAGTGAAGTCAGCATACGACTTGGCTATCACATTGAAACTGTCCCCGGCTGTCCATGACAAACGATGCAGCAAGGAGCCACCATCAAGAACATAGTGCTCAGTTTGGGGAACAGAGTCAGACACGGTATCATTTGACACTTTGGCAGAATGGTCTCTGATAGCTTGAACTAATTGAGGTTTGTTAGCCTTTCTGAAAATACCTATACCCTCAAACAGGGCAGGGGGAAATGGGCTCAGCTCATAGCCCATGACATCTTCCAACGAAATGTCTCCTGTTTTTGACACAACAAGAAATCTTTGAAAGAGTAGAGCAGGGTCAATTGCTCTGTCTGGACCAAGTTTGACTGAAGATACATCTCCAAGTGTTTTGGCTCTGCCTTTTCGTTTGAAGGAAGATGTGAAAGCGGGTTTATTGACCATACTTTCCATAATCTTCTCTCCAACAGACTTATGCTCGTGGACATTCACATCCGACGCGGCCACCACTCCAGTCACAACATTTCTTAGTGAGGGATCTGGAGAAAACGGAGAGCATTCACTGAGTTTTGAACTGATGTTGGCTAGGTCAGAAGCATCTCTTTCCATCCTTGCGCCATTAGATTCCTTGTGTTGTTCACTAATCGTGTACAAAAGATCAGTGAATTCCTGCATCGCACTGTTATATTCCGACGTGACCGGCATTGACATTGTCCATAGAGACCGTTGTTCTTCACCCATCCTACTTCCGCGTGTTAGGCCACCAGTGCTCTTCAGGGATCTCATCAAGGTCTGTTCGATGACAAGATCAGGGCTTAGACCCGCCCAGAACTTATTACGCCATCCATTTTGGACGCCATCTTGGATTTAAGGCTTTCCCATCACTGATCAACTTTGAAAATGATTTCAATAGATTTGTTGACCTCCGAAACATAGAAATTGACACAAAAATCGCAAATATAGGCCAACTAGTGCCCATTCTATGGCAATTTAAGCCCACGGTGGCCATTTTCGACGCCATCTTGAAAATAGGCCCTTTCCGGGACGTGGATTTGAGTAGATTTTTAGTATGTTATTTTGGAGGTCAAACCCTACCCAAAACCGTTAAAAACCTTTTGTATCAATTTTTTGGGGGTAAGGCTATTTTTTGTTGTAGATTTACCCGACTAAAAGAATAAATGATAAATCTCGTGGTTTGGCAACCATATTGGATTGAAGGAAAAAAATGTTTTCTCTGGAACCATTTATCCGATCGAAGTGAAATTTATGAAATGTCGTCATACAATGTAGCTGCATACAGGGTGGAAATGATGACATCATGGGTCATGTGGCGTGGCAGCAATATTGGATAGAAAAACAAATCTTATCTGATCAAAACAAAACTTCACACACGTGATCCTCTTCCAAATCATGGGCAGAGTCCAAAGCTTCAATGCCATAGGTCACATGGCTTGGCAGCCATGTTAGTTTGAAAATCGAAAATTAAAAAAAAACTTTTTCTCAAAAACAGCTTAATGGATCAATATGAAACAAATTGCCTTACGTGGAACAAGGGCAGTGGATCATAATCGCAAAGTTTTGTATCAATCGCTACAGCGGTTTCTGAAATATAATTTTTTAAAATATCTTCCTTGAGATCAATGTGGCTGCCACACCACGTGACTGATGACAACATTTTAACTGCAAAGTCGAGTATTAATAGGTTAAACGGTTTCAACGAAATACTTTTTAAATTACTTCCTTAAAGCCAATCTGGCTGCCACATCATGTGACTGATGAGGTCATTGTTAAACAAAATATTTACAGTAACAGGAGTGGATCATCACTGCAAAGTCAAGCATCGAAAGGCTAAGCAGTTTCAGAGAAATAATGTTTCTTTAATATGATCAACTCAGCATGGGCAATATTGTTTGAAAATTTCAACATCATCGGTCACATGATATGCCTGGTGTTGGCTTAATGGTTCGGGTGGTGGGCTTGGGATCCTAGGATCCTGAGTTCAAATCCCACTCAGCTGTTGAATTAATACCAGGTGGGGTTGACTCTGCCTGTCGTCCTTCTGAGTTTGGCAAAATGAGTACCAGCTTGCTGGTACTCTGTGTCGGAGTGGTAACCTGTCCAGGATTGTGCCCAATAGCCCAGGAGACTGTTTAGACAGCACCAACGCTCTGCACAGACTATGGTCCCAATGGATGGATGGATGGTCACATGGTCTTGCAGCCATTTTGGACAAAAACCCTTATCCGATCAACGCAAAACTCCAAAGATGTGATCATCCAGCCATTTTGAATTTGATTTGATAAAGACGTTGTGGTGGTGTCCGATTGAAGCGGGGTTGTCTTGAAGTGGAGCGGCATAGTTAGTTTTCTTCACCATAGAAATTTCATGAAATTTTCACCACAGGTGCGACTACTCATGTGGAATGTTTTCGTGATAACTATGACATCATTGGTCACATGGCATGGCAGCTATGTTGGAAAAGAGGAAAAACTTTAGACCTCTCTACCTCCGAAACTGCTCCATGGAAAAAATTGAAACTTGGCACATGTGAAGGAGGTACTCCCCATGGGAACCAAGTGTGATTTTTTGCTGATGTTATACATGGCTTGACCATGATGTCATAATTGCATATATCAAATGCTTTATCCGATCAGAATGAAATTTTTTGAGGGTCATCTCGGGCTAAATTTTAATTGGCAAAAAAGTTATGACATTATCGGTCACGTGGTTTGGCAGCCATATTGTTTTCAACATAAAACCTTCAAAACCTTATTCTTTATAAAAGCTGAAGAGATCAAGGCAAAAATTTACAGGTATGATCGCATATCCATGAGGAGAAAAAATTTCTCCACCAATGAAGTCATAGGTCACATGGTTTGGAAGCTGTGATTTTTTGAAGAATAAACATTTTGAAATCTTCTTCTACAGAACGGCTTAATAGATTGAGGGGAAACTTCACTTACATGTTCCCCAAGCCTTGGGGATACCACCGTGTTCACTAATAATTAATAGGTCACAGAGTCTGGCAGCCATATTGGTTTGAACAAAATTCTTTAAAAAAATTCCTCTTGAACTGCTTCATCAACTCTTGTGAAACATCACAGTTATGATCTAGTAGACATGTGGAATATGTTTTAAATTTCAACTTGATCGGACTCATGATCTGGCAGCCAGAATTATTTAATATTTCTAATCTGAGTTCAGGGATTTAAATCAAACTTGGTACAAGTATGTATAATGATGTAATAATGTGGGCAGAGGCATATCTGGCGACGTCGCGATGTCAAAGATTTTGGTTCTAGTTTTCTTTCTGTTTCAGGAAAAACTCCATTTTTTGATATAATGACAAGCAAGTCCTCAAGAGAAAGCAAAAATTGTGAGATTTGCACATGAATGTGGTTCAATCATTCAAGCCCAAAGGTGTTTTCAGTGTGAAGTGAACAAACCGGTGCCTGAAAGATACTCCATACAAAGATGAGTGGATCAGTTTGACGATACAGGATCTGTCCTGAAAGGGAAATCTGTTCGAAGATCAAAAAAGTCGAATTAAAGGTCGAATTCTGTTCTGGAGGCATTTACCAACAGCCTTAAAAAGTCATTTAGAAGTGCATCACTTGAGTTCAACATTGCAAAAAGTTCTGTCCAAAAAATATCCTTCATAAATAATTGAGGTTTAAATGTTATAAAATGCAAACAGTTCAAAAACTTTTTGAAGAGGATTATGAAACAAGAGTAAATGTTGGTGAATAATTAATTGAGATAGAATCGGATGAACATTTCTTTTTTTTGAATCAAACCTTATTTTTAGTGATGAGGCTACATTTCACACATCAGACAATGTTAATCGTCACAATTGTAGGATATGGGGAGAAGAAATTCCACATGAATTGTATGAACACAAAGGGGATTCGCCAAAAGTAAACGTCTGGTGTGCCACATCACGTTCTCACATCTATGGACCCTATATATTTCATGAACAAACTGTCACCAGTATTTCATACCTCAACATGCTACAAGAGTTCTTTATTCCGCAACGTCAGGAAAATCCCGACTTATTACAAAGAGCTATTTTTCAACAGGATGGAGCACCACCTCACTTTGCTCAAATTGTTGGAAGTATTTTCAAATCAAAATTTACCAGACGGTTGGATTGGTCAAGAAGGACCTATGAAATGACCCACTTGTTCACCTGACTTAACACCTTTATATTTTTATCTCTGAGTATTTTAAAAGCAAAGTCTACACTCGCTAAAAAAGGGATCTTGAAGAACTTAAACATCATGTTGTTGATTGTATGTGGTCCATCCCTACAGCTGTGTTGGAATATGTTTTCTCAGAATTTGAATACTGAATTAGATTGATTATGGTGAATGATGGATGACATGCAGAAGTTTATTAATAATTTGAGAAGATTTAAAGAATACCATAAATAATGAAATGCAATAAACTTACAAGTATAATGCATGTATTCATATCAAATTTATGTCAGTATCTCAAATAACAATAAAACTATTCAAAGTTCTTTTTGGTACATCAATTTTCGGACACCCTGTATCGTTACAAATAGTAATCATCCTGAATAAAACAACACTGTAACCAAAAAAATCCTATGATTTGTCATTGGATTTGATGAGATTCTCATAAAATTGAATGAGAAATGCAAAAGGGATGTCAGGTGAGAAGAAGTTTTGAGCATAATTATGTGATAAAATGTTACCAAAGCAGAGGGTGCAAGTGAGCGTCGAATTCAACTTGGAAGCAATATCACCAGTGAGATGCACAATCTGCGAGTGACCGTTGACATCAACCTGTTAATAAGGATTTCCAACATGTCAGCCATAACATCAACAAGAAACAAATCACAATCTCTCTATCATGATGTCAAAAACTAAGAATAAGTGTCATGTAATATGGGGTAGCCATTACTGTGGAGTTCCACAAAAAGGTTGAACTATTTACAGAATATTCAAATGGTCTTTTTGTTTCGGGTGACAAAAAATGTAGCCCTGGTCAGTTTATCAGTTTCATATCAAGTGCGATTCAGATGAAGAGACAGTGTTGAATCACTTGTATTTGGAAGGATTTGTAATGCCAGACTTGTAAATTTAGGTCATTTATATATTTCTGTGCAGCACCTGAATACTGGTTGTATAATATCTGAGAACGAGCAAATGTACCGGTCCCTGGTGATGGGAAAAGCAAACAAAAGTACCCGCCCCCAGTGACGGGAAAAGTTTAAGTTAATCTATCAATTTAAATTATTCCATTGCTTTAAAAACGTTCATTGTGTTGCATTATTGGTTTCACTCAGAACTAAAGCTCTGAGCTGCTTTTACCGCCGACCACAAAAAGGTGATGCAACATCGGGTAGCGGAGGTTGGATTTGTCCAAAAAGATGGCAAAAACCTCAACCTGTTGAATAAAGACCGAAAGCTATTTTAAGTTGTGTTACTCCATGAATAACTGTATTAAATCTACTTTCACCCAGATGTTCATGGTGATTTTAAAAATGACTTGATGGGACAATAAAGTGACTGACTATATTGCATCAAGAGAAGTGAAATAAAAATGCAAAATAACCAATCAGCAGCTTTTCAAATGCAGTGTGGGAAGCAGCCGCCATACACGGGAGATATACAGATGAACGCATGGAGAGACACCATGGTTCGCAATATATGTATATATATATATATATATATATATATATATATATATATATATATATATATATATATATATATATATATATATATATATATATATACACTGTATAAGACACCACTCTGCAACTGATGCAGTCAGCCCAGGCAGGAATTTGTAATAAGTTTCTGTGCGGCGGCAATCGCCTTCTCTTTGCGAAAGACACCATGGACTCCTCAACATTTACAGTAACCAATGATGGTGGATATGTCCACAGCTTGATTAATGTACCAGTCAATAGACAACACTCAATGATGCAGCGGTCTGTATGTTAAAATACAAGAACAGTTTATGCTTGGGTCTCGAATCAAACCCAGATTATGTAGCTCAAAGTCAAATGCACTTTGACAGAGCTTGTCCTGTCAATGCAAATAATTAGTTAAATGCACTTTATCTGATGGGTCTTCTTTTATTTTCCAAATTATGTATTTCAAAGTAAACATGCATTGAAATATTAATTTATTCTGTTGATCAAGGGTAATTTTAAAATTTTGGCAGAACTCAGATCAACCACAAAAAATATGAGTGAAGACACCATCACGTTCCAAATAACCATTTCCTACCTTGATGGCTTGCTCTAGTTGAGCCAACCGTCCAAAAGTCAATATGAGTGTTGTGACATCCGCAGCTGCTAAGAGGGCGGCTCCGGTTCGGGCAACTTCCATGTCTTTTGGAGTTGAGCGGACGATGAATACAGCCATCCGACGCACAAGA
Source organism: Eptatretus burgeri (assembly GCF_056783735.1). Taxonomy (NCBI): domain Eukaryota; kingdom Metazoa; phylum Chordata; class Myxini; order Myxiniformes; family Myxinidae; genus Eptatretus; species Eptatretus burgeri. Next base: position 69,295,407 of record NC_140964.1, read on the forward strand.
GGACCAGCGCGAATACGCTTAAAGGAGTGACGGGCCACATGCAACATTGCTTTGCCAACCTCAGCCGGGCCGCCATCACTTGATGCCACCAAATTGCTGAGCCGAGACAACAGTGTTTTGCGATTTGTGATTTCGCTGAGGCGCTTTGCCGAAATGACTCCATCTTGTCTGTATCCCAAGAGAGAAACTCGGGCACCACGTGGGCATGATGTCTGAGATAAATCTAGGCGGGAGATTAGGTCTTTGGCAACATCCTTGGCCTTATCCACAGGAGGTGACCCTCCACCAATATCCATGGCCAGGACAAGATCTGTCGGATAGGCTGGGCAAGGTCGTTCGGCTTGGAATGGTAAAGGAAAGAAACGAAAATAGTCATAGAGTTAGAATTTTCCTTTGGGGAACGTTGGAATACCTGTCAAAAGCTTTAATTTAAATCCTCAATAAGATTATCACTGATCAGTCAAGGTGTTTATGTGCCTAAATTCAATGGCTCATGAATACCTTTCTGAAGATATGTTTCGCACAAGGATATCATTAATCCTTGACCTTTAAAATAGTACCATATTTCTATTAATATAACATGCATTGCAGAGATTGCTTTGTATATACTTCTTTTCTATTTCCATCATAAATAAGTAAACAAAAATATACTTAAGAGCACGACAATCCAACTTATCTTGTAATAACCTTTACAATAACAGAAGGATCCATCAACTATTGACTGTTTTTCAAGGCAGTTGATTGCCGAGACATTACACAAACACCCTGCAGTGGATGTTCAATCATCAATCAAATTATACAAGGAAAGCAAAATATTTTCTCCCCGACTGAAGGCACAGTCCTGTGTCAGTGAAGCATGGGCCAGGTGTTATTCCTTTTCTTTGTAGTTTCCAGTACTGCGTCCCACATATTTTTCACAGTAATGGAAATTTCCTAGATACCATTGGAATATAAACGTATTTTGGCTATGAAATGTTTGGAAAAGTGCAAGACTTTTTGACTTCCTAATATTGCCTCCACACCACAATTAACTGTTCCTCACTTCTCCCATCTAAGGAATTACCATCCAGAGGTCTTTCGTTCCCGCTCTTCTCTATGGGGCTTCAAGCAGACAGTGAACCACCACCTTGTATCATTCCCCATCTTGACCCATGATCTTTATTATCCCCATTAATCCCTCCTAACCTCACCCTCTTACTTACTGA
>NC_140964.1:69301611-69326611 GCF_056783735.1 Eptatretus burgeri
TGCCCCTTCTATAATTGTTGTTTTTATTTCCACAGATTCCTTCTGCCAGAGTAGGTTCTGGTTTCATGGCTACAGAGATGTTGAATAAAGATCGATAGGGTTGTGGATGTGAACGAGATAGTGGAGTGTGGATGTGGAGTGTGAGAATAGGAGTGTTGTGTGCTTCAGTGGCACTGGAGTGAGTAGGTTGCAGCACAAACAACATAATTAGCTTGAGGACGCATGACTAAATTGTTTCAAACATTGTGAGTATTCATACAAGCACTCTCACTGTGGGGTTTGGCCCAAAGACAGGTACAGTGCTGCCAAAGCAGCTCTTGGCCAAGGATTACACTTTCCCAGTGGCAGCTAAAGCAGGATTGTGGAATCTGTTTAAGGTGCCGGCCTTAACTCGTCTACTCTTTTCAAAAAACACCATTGAGATATTCATTGTCCACCAGCAAATTATGACAGACAGGACCCCCAGCTTAACATTCATCCAAGGGATGGCACATTTTCTGATGCAACACTTTGCCTGCAAACCACAAATTTGACACATTATACTCATGGTGAAAATCAAACCCGGGCCAGACAACTCAAAGGCATGTGCACAATCCTGTTGAATGATAAAATCAGTGTACACAATGGTCAACAAATTCTGAAGTATACCATAAGCATGGCTGTATGGTGCTGCAGTGATTTAGTAATATTTGGAGAGCTGACATGTCATTGATAAGATAGGGTAATGATACGTCCTTATTTATGAAACTGAGCTGCCCCTCATATGCCCCTCCCTCCCATTGCAAACTACAAAAATTACCCCCGTGTGGGGGTGACGGTCATCTCTACAATGTTTTTTACTATCATAATCGATGAACCGTTGACAGATATCTCCTAAAATGACAGACGAGATAGGTTTTGAAAATGGCGATTTTTATAACTTACGTGACCTCGTGACCTTGACCCTGACCTTGAACCCGGACAAAAGTTATATCGTTGTGCAACACTCATCGACCTCTACCCACATACTAAGTTTCATCAAGATCGGAAAGAAAAATTGTTGACGGACGGACGGACGTACGGACGGATGGACGGACGGACATTTGGTCCGGCTTTTTTAGGTCATCTCGGTAGAGATGACTTAAAAACAGAGATAAAACTACTCTGGCTTATTGTTACCTCTACTACCGAAGGTGGGAGGAAGTTATGTTTTCACCCATCTGTCTGCTTGTCTGTTTGGTTGTTTGTGTGCAGGATATCTGAAAAAGTTGGGGACGGATTCGGACAAAACTTGCTGGACAGGTTAGGTGTGTGACAAGGGCAAATTGAGTAGATTTTGTTAAAGATCAGAATCAGGATCAAAGAATATCTTAAAGATATTCTTCACCATTGAGAGGTCGATCCAAAAAATTATATATATATATATATATATATATATATATATAATGAAATCTCAAAAAATATTGGGCCCAGTATGTTCGACTGGATCAGGCATTGCATGGCGGAGATCTGTCCTCAACCGAGTGCCCTTCTAGTTTTCCATGTTTTATATCCAATGTCATAAAATTATCTCTTAAACAAGGCTGAAAGGAGAGCTCAGGTATAGCATACTTGCCATTGATTTTACTCATCTGGGTTGATAACTGGCCTGACTACAAACTACTATCTTTGTACTTTACAGGCAGAGTATTGCACCAACAATTACATTGCCCTTCAAAGAACATTAAGCCAGTTGTATCACCTGTTCACATTCATTGGTGGAAGGTAAATATCCCCAAAACGGTAGGCCATTGTGTGGCTACATTCCTGACACAATCTACAGAATGCAATTAATGTGTTCGCAGCACAGCTGGACTCTCAGAAATCAAGCAACCATCAACTAATGACTGCACATGTATGAGCAAATCTCCAATGCACATTATTCTTGAATGATATGAATCTATAAACAGAATCATAAAGTATACTGTGTGTCAGAGATAACTTTTGTTTGTTGGAATGGCTTACAAAGCTTCAGAAATAAGCTGAAAATACATGGAAAAGTACATAAGAGAAATGGCTGTGCCTCTGCACAATGAAAGACTTGGAGAACTTTGTCAGCTCGATGAATGGGAAGCTGCTAATACTGCGAACTCCCAACCATGTGGACAAGTGCAAGGCCGAGTGGATAGGCGTTTGCGACACAAACCATTGACGGATCGTTGCCAGTGAATGGACTGTTTATCTGGATTAGGTGTTTCTAAACACTGATGGGAAGGACATATCTTGGGCCTCAGCATTAGAGATCCCAATAATTTTGAGAGCTTTGGATTGCACAATATCAAGGAGAGACAAAATGTGATGCTGATGCACCAGCCCAGAGCAGAGAACTGCACTCCATTGAGCTGTGGACAAAGGGCTTGGAAAGAATAAGTAGCTCTGATGTTCCAAGAAAATACTTGAATTGACAGAGGATGCCCAGTCTGCAGCTGGCTTTGGAGGCCAGGCTTGATATGTGGTCAGCCCAGGAAAAGTCCTGGTTGATGGTGAGGCCTCGAAGTTCCAGAGACTGAACTTCTTCCAATGGATGACTGGCAAGGAAACAGAAAGGTGGGTTTGTTTGGAAATGATAAAGCAGTGATGGGGTGGAAATGTGAGACTTTTTAGGATTGAAGGATATGTTCCATTTCACATGGAAAGTATGACGAGGCATGTATATTTACAAACATGACTCAAACTTTTTTGACTCATCTTGGACTACTGTGAATATTTTGTTCGGAAAAAATTATGAATGTTCCACATCCTATATTTTACTTTTGGGGGATGGGGTGGGGGGAGTTGATTTAAATTAACATGTTCTTGAGATACATTTGTGATAATTTGGAAATATGATTATGTGATCAGCAGAAAGTATAAGAGCAGACCAGCTTTGGAGGAAATGTATAAAGCCTTACCCTCCTGCCTGATGGACCAGAATCGCCTGCTATGCCGACATCACCCGTCCTTCCAGAATTTCCCTGAAAAGCACATAGGTTTGGAGTTTAAGTCATGTATTCTAATCTATCAGACACATGATTAACTGACTGATTCAAATTTTTGATGCTTTTGTGCTTAAATATTTGTATTTTTCTAACCCTGCGACCCCGGATTCCTTTCGGTCCTGTTGTTCCATTCATCCCCACTGGTCCTTCATTACCCTGTGGCAGGTACAAAGAATGTGTTTAGCAATGAAGTGCATTTTAACACTAAACCTTCCACAACAAAACATTACCAAGTACAAGTCATGTGAAAAGCTCACACATGGGTTTATGCACCTAAAGAGGATGGTGCTTTGTGGAAAGGTGAAAACATAGTTCATACGACATTAAGGTGTCTTGTTTGGAAATGATTTGTACAAGTAAAGACAGCATTAGATTGCATAGCCCAGCACTATACACTGTTATTGGCATAACACCTTACCTTTTTGCCTGGAAAGCCAAGGAACCCAGGCTCTCCCTGTTATAAAACAAGAAAAAGAAACAAGATTAAACGTTATGTAACTAAAATAACCAACACGTTGCTTTGAATGTATAAAATAGAACTGCAGGTTGCCCTTTCTATCCAAAGAAGCATGCTCACCTGAAACAAGACCGCCTGGTCAATTTGTTTGAAGTGTCGAAGCTGCTGCCCCAACAGCAACCACACTCTCAGATAGCAAACAGTATAGCACGGTGGCAAGGAAACCCCAAGAACACCAAACCACTTGTTTCACACAGTTTAGGAACGAATTTGGCATGGTGTCGGCAATAGCTTGCCTACTCTTTGCGAAGGACACCGTGGGATCTTTAACATCCAGCAATTAATGCCAGTGGACAGGACATCCAGTTTAATGTTCATCCAAGGGACGGTACACACATTGATGCCTCACCCTGCCTGTAAAACACCAGGGTGACAGTTTATAGCTCGGTTGAGATTCAAACCCAGGCGATACAGCTTAGAGGTTCATATTCATGCCTCTTGGCTATCCTGCCAGCCTAATACATAAATATCAGAACATGAAATTAAAACCACTTTGCTGTTCTTTATGGGGTTTGTATGGTATTCACAATGTTCTACAAATGAGAAACTCACAACAGTCCAACACATGCCAAAGCAGTATAACAAGGCATAAAAAAACAAATCTTGATATCTTCTTTCCAAATATGTATACTGTACTAGTGTACTGACACATTGAAAAATAAAAACATACATTAGTGTCAGTGTCTTGGGAGTATCTCACTGGTGTGAGCATCTCGTTCCGAGAACGTTATTAGCACCGCTCGTATGTATACAAGCACAATTCTGTTTGCCATCTTAACACTCACCTCCTGCCTCCTCCATCCACATCAAGTATGGTCCTCCAATAATAAAATGCCTATAAGTATTTAAAGGCCATAAATGCTGACTGTGTAAATTTTGAGCCAACAAAACTGTTCTCCTGCAATAAACCTCACTAAACCAAATAAACTTCAGTTCTGTCTCCAATACTGCTAAGTGTGTTTTCCAATTGTGAGTTTATTCCCACAATTCATTTATTACAGTAGATACAGAAGAATAAATTCGATGGTGACAAACTGCTTTCCTATTGTCTTGCCGAGTAACCATGAACTACAATTATTACTCAGGTGACAGGTATGGCGATCTGTCTGCAACAATGATTTCTACCACATGTTGTACCACAGCAAAACTGTTTCTTTCCAGCCCAAAAGATTTTCCATTCACATGGACAGACGTTTGATGCAAATGTTATGACCCCCACACCCCACTGCCCCCCACTGCTTCCCATGTCTTTGTGGCTTTACATTTGTAACTAAAGCATTAGTCTGCCATTTGTTTGTGAATGTGGTGTTTTGTAAAAATTCACATCATACAGCTGCTACTGGGTATTGAAGAAAAAATGTTTTTTAGTGATAATGTTTAAGGTATTGTATAATGAGTGTAAAATAAATAGTATACATTGCTTTAAATTCAATGTATAAATTGCTTTTAGGAGAGTGTAAGATCAATCGTCATTCAGAATGACCTCCTTTAACAATGGTGGGGTATAATAGTCAACCACATGAGGGACTAGCCTCACATGTAGGCCAAACTAGTTGGGGTAGGAAAGTCGTCTCCACCTTGAACTTCATTAAAGAGCCAGCTTGGTATTGACTGACAATGTAATAGCGACGTGGCAGTTCTCCTGAAGCAATGTAGACTTCCTGAAGCTTAAAATCCAAATCCCTAATAACGCTGCCTTTGACTGAATTTATAAAACCACCAAACTCTGGATCCCAGGCCAGCATCCTCACAGACATGACCGCTGTACGCCAAACGACATCAAACCACAAAATAAAACTTTAACATATTAGAACCATACCTTTTCACCCATTTCTCCGATGGGACCGACAGTGTCTCTTCCTGCTACACCCTATCAAAAAAATCCAAAAAAAAAAACATCGATCTCGGTTGCATTCAAACATCTCAAACCATATTTGTATTTTTTTTTTTTTCATGATTCAATAAATCTGTGGCTGAAAACAAAAATAGAAAAAAAAGTGATTATTTATTAGGAGAGTGTCTAAAAATACAGTTTAAAAATTGTCAGAAATATGTTGAAAAATATATATTTCTCAATTCGGTGATTTATTTATTGTTAGGTCACAGATTTACTCATCACCACTCATAAATAAAACTTGATGTTCTTTTTCAAGCCAGACTTGTACAGATTTCATTTGTATGTGTTAAAATGAGAATAAACACTGTACCTGTCAGAAGGTAACATAGATACAAATGATAAAGCTAATAGGGGGGACCAGAAACAAATTAAATATAAAAACAGCAAATGTTGGCAAAACTGATTTTGCCAATAAATGCACACAAGAAGAAAAATGCAAATTTGAATCGAACAAGGAGTGGCACGATGGCCAGGCTTGGTTACTGGAAGTAAAATGCTGCTGCAGACAGCAAAGAGTCATGCGGAAGAAAGTAAAACGGAAATCGGAAGAAGAATCCTCGAGGGAGATGCAGGGGGTGCTGGTGTTTCAATCGGTAGGACAGATAGAGGATGAGTTCACAACAAATAATTCACTTTTGCTGTATTGTTCTGTGATTCACAATAGCCATTGCGGAAAGCCCTCAGAATACATTATATTGTGGGGCATTTTGTCATTCTTATTTAAACAAACATTCTTCTGCCATGAATACACGTCCAGTACATGTGAGAGCAGTTAATGACTTCACTATAATAATCGGTAGAGAGAAACAAATACCATGTTTGTGTATATTTTCTGTATTCACTAAGCCATAAAATGCAGCGAAATGCATCAAATCATCATGGATACTGGTTGGGGGAGTTATCATAATAGAAAACTCTGCACTTCCTCTCCCCCTGCAAATCCCCTCATCTCTGCTCATTTTCAATGTCTCAACGGTCTTTTCTGTTACATATTTCTGTCTCCTTCAATCCAACTCCCTTTCTACCTCCATATTTGAACATATTTTTTCGATCCTCTTCTTATTCCCTCCCATTCTCTGATACTGTTAAACTTTGGTTTTATAACTTCCTCACCCTCTACCATTGAGTCTTTTGCTGTGTCAATTTTTCTTTCTTTGCTTCATCTTCTCCCTCTATGTGACACCCTTTCCCTCATATCATCTCTCTTCCTACCTTTCTATCATGGTACATGCATTATTCTAGCATTCCCTCTGATGGGTGATAAATCCTCACCGCCCCTCCACGTGGTCCTGGAGGCCCTGGCAGTCCATTTGGTCCAGCAACTCCAGGCTCACCCTGCAGAATTGAAACATCTCAAAGCATTGCAAACACAATCCATCACCACTGCATATGCACCACATCACCTTTGTGCACAATAGCACAGCCATGCACAATAATGAACCATTGTATGGACTTCAGCTGCAAGGCCCAAACTTCTTGCATAACTCCCACATGAAGAGAGGGAGGGGGAGGGTGAGGAGGAGGGGAGGGGGAGTTGCAAGTGTGAGACCTAAATTATTACTTTTATAGTTCATTATACACTTTGGATCTTTAACAGTTTGTTCTGATATCCTTTATCATATTCGCTCTTTTATGATCTCTCAAATTACATGTCATAAGATTCTCTCAAAACATGATAAGCACAATAAATGTGTACTTTCTATTTCCTCTCCCAGAGCATCACCTGCACATACATGACTTTTTATGACACCTGCACATACACATCATGTTTTCCGAAACTCCCATTGACACACACAGCAGTCACAAAGCCATGCCCTGAAGCAAACACTTTAGAATCATGTGCACAGGGCCCCGTCTCACCAAGATCCGGCAAGGCATCTTGCCGTGTTAGGCCTCTGGACAATTACCATGTTTGCTTTGGCTTTTTAGCTTAACACATGGCTTTGCAGCCCTGCATTTCACAAAGGAACGTGAGTTTGGAAAGTGAAAGCAAGAAATTTCTTGCTTCCTAGCTGAGCACAAAGTCTCAATATTCATGAATATGGTAGTCAGTCAATCACTATTGGGTAGCTGATTGATGATTAGAGGGCAGAATATGGCCAAGTTATTTTGCTGTGAGATCATCTTTTATGTGGTAAAGCATCAAATTTAATATATTAAGAATTTAAGATCGTTGTTCAACAATGATATTTTTTCATGGATAGTTGTGAAGATGGATGATTATTTCATGTGCACAAGGCTGAGATCGAAATTGCAATGTTTGAATGCTCTGAGTATCAAATAAATGTTTTTAAAGCTATTTCTCATCACAAAGAACAAAAACAAACTTTTTGGAAAACATTCCAAAAGTGATTTGTATCAATATAAAGCAAAGTTAATGTCGACAGATCTTACACTCAGTTTCTATAAACATTTTGGCAACAAGAGTCAATGTTGTGACAAAAATGTTAAATAATATCCACTTATGAATCAAACGAATAATAAAGAAGTTTTTAGGAAAGGAAAAAAGTGGTTTGTTACTTCCAGTTGCTTAAAAATCATTTACAAACATATTCCAATGACATAAGATCTCCTTGAAGGAAATTACCACAAAGCCTGATGTAAAAGGCAGTGTGAAAAAGCCACATGGATTTTGAAAAGTTTAGATCAACAACTATGTAGTTTTGGAACTATCTTGAAATCATCAGTAAAACTGAACAGTTGGTTAAAAAACCTATTATGAGATGTAAATAAGAGTAATGAAAATGCAAATAATTGCTAAGTTAAATTCCAAATTATTCAAGCAAACGAGTCTACATCATGGATTAACCATATGAGAAAAATATAAAATTGGCAGTGAAAACAAAAAGAGGTCACTGATCCATAAACAATGTTACAAATCGGTATCATGGACCACTTACACAGAATGTAAACAAGACTAGCCGGGAGGCGATGATGGTTCGCGGGCATTATTGAACAATGCCACGATAGGTACAATTCAGTTAGTGGAAGCTTTTGAGGAAGCCCGACCGTAAAAACCTAACTCTTCCGTCAAAATTGACCAAATCAAATCGGATTTTTTATATGTTGTACTTATGGACATTACGCGCAGCTTCTAGGAAATGAAATTGCGAGAAAAAATCGAGAAAATAAATAAATAAATAAATTTCAAGTGGACGTGGCTCTGCCCACAAGGGGCGTGGGACGCCCCTCATACAAAATGACACAACTAGACCATGATATCTCGCTTGTGTCCAAGTTTCATAAAGATCGCATCAAACGTCATGGAGCTATGCTCTGGAGAGGGTCACAAACAGACAGACAGACACACAGACACAACAAAAATAGTGGTCACTGCTGGCACCCACGATCCAAAAAAAGAGCAATTGGAGATCGCAGACCCTCGCCAGGACTTGTTTTGTGTGGTGTGATGTGTTGTGTGGTGTGGCGTTTGTGTAGTTTTGTGTGGTGTATTTTGTGTGGTGTTTGTATACTGGTGTATTACGTAATTAATAAGATACAGAATTAGAACTGCCACTTTATAAATGTTGGCAGTGATGACCGGTTCAGCCATTGCAGAGAAGAAGATTTTTGAAGGTTTTTTTTTTTCAAAAACAATATGGCTGCCGAATCACGTGACCGATGACGTCATCAAAAAAATTGTGGACCATTTTATCCCGAGAAGATCCCAAAAAATTTCATACTGATCAGATGCAGCGTTCTACATTTGCAATTATGATGTCAAAATGAAGGCACCTATGATGTCGTTAAAAAAAATCACACATTCCCCATAAGGAGTACTTGCTATATGCCAAGTTTCAAGTTTTTTTCCTTGTTGTGGCTTTGGAGAAACAGAGGTCCAAAGTTTTTTTCCATTTTTAGCGGTGTCGCGTTGCGAACGCCCGCTCTAAGAGAGCTCCGCGTTGTTGTTGTTGTTGTTGTTGTTGTTGTTCTTCTTCTTCTGGTGAAGACAAAACCTTTATGACACAGTTCTTGGACACATTTGTCCTTGTTCCAACATGGATGCCACACCACGTGACCTATGACATCAAAATTATCATTAAAACATTTCACATGAGTAGACGCACCAATGGTGAAAATTGTCTCAATCTGACAAGTGGTTGCGGAGAAAACACGAAAGTTCTGTGCGGACAAACAAACAAACAAACAGACAAACATACAAATGGACCCAAATGCAATACGCTCTTCTTCGGCGAGGGTAATAAATGTTTACATGATAACATAAAAACTTAAATAATTATTTATGCCTTGTAATTTGTGGTCTGGTGGATCACGAGCGTTAACCCTTTGTCATCTTTTGCTCTGAATAAGGGTTAATGGACAAAACATCAGTTTCCCCTTTCTTACCACGGCTGTTAGCATACCTCAATCAATATCCTGTTGATTTCATCCATTGTTCCACCTGTCCACGAATGCAGATCAACACTAGCCTTCACCGGCAAGACCAGTTCTTAATTTTACAATCTTACGTAATCTAATCTCAATTTAGGAATCATTTATATGTAATACTCCTTATTTTATCGAACTTTATCATATCAACCATTTTGAAAATGTTGTACTCTCATCAGAATGAAAGAGAAGCATCTTGCTTATCAGACATCAATAAATTCTTACACAGTGTACTGTTTCAAAGTTAAAATTCGTAATCTTTTCAGCATGTCTTCATGTTGTATGTTGCATGAGCGGTTCTGGGTGAGTTCAAAAAACACGGTCAAACCGACAATCCCGAGGGTAAAGCATCTGCTTCAGTTAAAGATGTTTCCTCCCAATTACAGACACATGATAACCAAAGAGCAGTCGGAAAAAAGGTTAGCATATCAGCACATGCCAAAGGATCCAATGATAGAAATAATCAAAATACTCCGTAAAGCTCACCTTTTGGCCTCGAGGCCCATCACTCCCTTCATCACCTTCGGGTCCAGGTTTACCTATTTTACCCTAAAAAAAATAATCAAAGCAATTTCCATTGCACACACATGTCAGATAAAATGCACTTTTGCTTACATGGTTTGCCTGCAAGAATAATATATAAGCGTACCGATCCATTTACTCTGACATCAATACAAATCTGACAAATCATCGTATTGCCGAAAATACTGAATTAATTTTGGTGGTAAATTTATGTTTTAAATCAAATTCTGGAATGACAAAGGATGATCTATATCATTTTACCCTCTTCTGACCATTACACCCCACAAATTCCCTTTATTTATATCTTCCTTTCAATCTTCCTCTGTTCCTTTCAATTTTATTGTCATTTCCGGCCAGATCAGATCTGTGACTTGCGACAGGTACCATGAAAACCTATGCGAACCTGTTTCATGGTCGGGTTGTCAGCGACTAAACCGTCTCTCCCACCTGGTTTCCTCGTGAGGAGGATGTGTGGATATGGACATTCAACAGGATTAAAAACAAAAACCTGTCAAAGGGCGGAGGAGCTCCTTGTGAACCATCGGCCATCCATATCTGGTGCCCAACTGTGTCTGCAGACATCTTCCTGCAGTTGGATAGCTCTTTTTAGTACATTGGTGGCAGCTCTTCACAGGGCAGCTGACTGGATGACAGGATTGGGGCAAAGCCTTCAGGACCCCAATTCTTTGATATGAGGAAAAGCACGGGGTAACCTTCATGAGTCGGATTATGGTGGTGTGTGTCGTGGTGGTGCTGAGGTGTCTTTCACCAGACGGCGGTCTCCTCAGGTTAACCTGAGGCGGTCCCTTTGGGTGGGTGCCTGGAATGTCCTATCCCAAAGAGAGGATGATCACCTATCTCTGCTTTCATCTTAGCTCCAACGTTTGAGCATTGGTATGGCAGCACTTTCTGAAGTTCAAAGACTGAATAGTGGTGAGATCATAGCAGATGGTGACACCTACTGCTGGTCTGGTCACTATGATGGTTACCATGCCCAAGGAGTTGTTGTAGCTGTGTCCAATAAACTGACTCTCATGATAATTGAGGTACAAGGCTGACCCACCAAGTGTATTATGAGACTAAGGATTCATCACTCCTTGGGTGTCATTTCACTGGTCTCTGTATATGCTCTGACTGAGGCGAGTGATCTCACTGTGAAGGACGCATTCTATGCCACGCTTGAGTATGTGGTTGATCAGTGCCCCAGGTGAGAGACTCTTTGAGTCTTGGGGGATTTCAATGCATCGACTGGAACTGATAGGGATGGTTATGAGACATGTGCTGGTTCCCAGGGGTCTGGAACCGTGAATCAGAATAGCATCAAGTTCCTTGATTTTGCAAGAAGTCATGGACTTAGGGTGGCTGGTTAATAGTTTCAGCACCCACAGACTCCTCACTGGACTTTGTATTCCAATGCCATATCCTCATTGATGGCTGCTCGAGGATGATTCAGAACTGCATGGTCTACCGGAGTGCTTAGTACTTCAAGACCAACCACAGGGACTTCTTGTAGCAACTCTGAAGTTGCAGCTTAAATCTGGAAGAATGGTACCATCCCAGCCTAGGCTGGATATTGGCAAGCTCAAGGATTAGAGGGTAGCTGAAGAATTTGGGGGGGGGGGCTTAAGTACCAGCATCCAGAGCAGTCAAGCTTTACAACAAAGATGTCAACGATTGACTGTATCCTTGCTCTTCGGGTCCTAACCAAATTAAGTTGACAGTTTCAGTACGGGCTGCTCACAGTCTATGTTGATCTCCACAACGTGTTTGATTCAGTGAATTGGCATGTCCTCTGTAGGATTCTTGGTCTTTGTGGGGTGCCACCAAAACTGATCAATCTGATTGCTGAACTACACTCTGGTACTGAGAGTGCTGTGAGATGTGGTGGTTCCATCTCCGACTTATTTCCAGTTGTTACTGGAGTGCATCAGGGGTGCGTCCTAGCCCATACACTTCTCAACACTTGTATGGACTGGAGTCTGGGGAGCATATCGGAAAGAACAAGTTGCGGTGCATCCTTTGGGAATGTCAATATCTCTGACCTTGATTTCACAGATAATGTGGTCATCTTTATGGATACACTGGATTTTCTTGTCGGGGCCCTCGAGGCATTGAATGAGGAGTCACAGCCACTGGGATTATGGATTTCCTTGGTCAAAACTAAGGTTGAGGCTTTCATTGACATCTTGGATGCTGCTGTCTTGTCTGTACCTGTTTGTGGTAAGGATGTTGAGATCATGGAGAGATTCACTTACCTAGTCTGTGATATTCATGTCACCGCATGTTGTGAGCCAGAGGTCGATAGACGTCTGGGTCTGGTCTGCGGAGTCATGGATTCACTGGATCGTGGTGTGTTGCACTTTTGGTACCCATGCAGGAGGACAAAAGTCCAAGTGTTTAAGTCCTTGTTCCTTCCATTCTTACTCTATGGGTGTGAGACTTGGACTCTAAACAAGGATCTGATATGGGGAGAGACCAAACTCCTTCGGTACCAGGTCTCTTCAGAAAATCCTTGGCTATCACTGGTCAGACTTTGTGTCCAACGAGCAGTTGCTGAGAGAGACTCAGATGAGATTTGTTACCTGTATAGTCCGAGAGTCCCATACCTGGCCTTCCTCCTGTTTTCTCCCACCATCTAACCATGTTCCTGCTCCTCTATTCCATTCTCCACAATTACCATATCTTCTCTTTTCACCTCTTACATCGTATTTCCTTTGTTTCTCAAATTTCCTTTTCTCAATATAACCGCACAGTTCTTCATTTTACATCCTCATTGAGACTCACAGATATATGTGCAATATGATTGTGAATTGCAACATGCTCTCTTTTTAAACCGTCAGTGAAGCGACATGTAGGCATGACTACATGTCACTTGACTACATGTTGCGAGTCTTGGGTAAAATGAAGCAAGGCAATACGTTTTTTTATAATTGAAAAAAACAATTTCAGTTTGAACAAAATTATGAACCTGTTACATAATTAACCAATAATTTCAATAACTTGCCAATCGTGGTACGTAAACGCAAACAAACAACACTTTCAGGTTTCACTTTCCTTCTCAGAAACATTTTTCTCTCAATTTTAGTTCGAGCTAAAACTGTATAAACTTTAAGTGAAAATAAATTAAATGTTTAACACTTGCTCTATAACAATTAACAACAGTTTTTGAACGTCCATAAAAGTGGGTGTTAAAAGAGCACAAAATGATGGTAATTTGCTTACCCTCGGACCTCGTAGACCCTCTGCCCCCTGTACACCATCCTTTCCTTCCACCCCACGGTTCCCCTGCAAAGTACATGTGAATCTCTTAAGCCTTTATCCCAGAATCCTTTGTTATACATAATCGCTATCCATGATATCTGGGAGTATTGAAAAGGATAGCCATGAATATCCACCCTCTCATGACTAAAAATGTGGCAATGGTGTTATCCTCGAGGAATTATGCTCCTTACCCTCGGCCCCGCTATTCCAGAAGTACCAGGAGGTCCTGGAAGTCCTGCTTTCCCTGAATCACCCTGTTCATGACAAAAAAGCAGTGAACGTGTCTTCTTGATCAAGGTGTTTTAAATAACAATAATAATACCATAAACTATCCATCAGTGTGAGATAACTCCAAAGCAAATGCACCTTAATTAACCATGAAGTTTGGGTTTGATATGTCCAAGCATTTGGATAAATACAATGGTCTTGTATCAATAGCTGGTTGAGTACAACCTAAATTCTGGGGCCTTTTCAATCGGAGCCACATTAGAACCCAAGCCAAGGAAGCAGTTCTTAAAAGGATAACAACAATAACATTGATGACAATAAGTGATACCGCTGCGACTGAGCAACCACCGAGCGGTTAGCAGGAGCTGTAACAACTTGCCCTTGGTCCAGGTGGCCCACGATGCCCTTGTAGCCCCTGAAATAAGTGTGTGGGGTAGGGGGAAAAGGAGAAAGATTTACAAAAACTTTAACAAAGCCACTTTCGAACTATGGGAATAATAGTGGCTAAAACATTAACCAAAAGATGAACGACGATGATGGAATGAAGTTTACGTTATCCAACTAAATCTCTTTATAAAAGTCATCTCCAAGGAAAATATATTTAATTTGTGTAGTATTTACAGTGTTGCAGAAAAGTGTTTAAATGAGAGAAAAATCAATAACACCTGTAAAGTTCAAATTTGTGAAAACAGAAAAGTGAAAATAAGTGCAAGTCGAGACATGTAATGGGAGTGCAATGAAAGATGAACTTACGGGAAGACCATCATCACCCTTCCCGCCATTTGGCCCATCATTTCCTGGTTTACCCTGAAAGGAAAACAAAGAATATAAAAGCAATTTTTGAATTCCATATTCGATTGATTTGATGTGAAGACAGAAATGCTCTGTAAGAGGGAATTTGGTGATGAGTCATAACATTGACTGCTAATCAGATGTCAAAAAGACAAAATTCAGTGGAAAGTTTCCTAGAGCAAGGTATGGTTGGTAAGGACCATCGAAGGTGGTTGACAGATATTGTAGCGCATATATATATATATATATATATATATATATATGAATTGAAAAAATCAACAAATTAAATAATATGAGGAAAGTCTTACCTCAGGTCCCATGGGACCTTGCTCTCCATTTTCTCCAGGCTCAGAGCCATCATCTCCCGGTGCGCCCTACCACAAAACATTTGTCACACTTGCTGCAGCTGTTCAACACGTAAAGTGATGTGTCTTGTGCTCATTCATCCAACACGTCAATGACCTGTGTTTTTATTTCATTCACTCAAGATATTATATGCGCCTGATTCATTTTAGAAACACAAAAGGAAAAGGAGGATCTCACCGGGTCGCCACGAAGACCAAGTGATCCTCTTTCACCTGGTGTTCCAACACCTCCCATAGGTCCCTGAAGAGCAAACACAATTCTGCATATAAAATGTTAATTTTCAATGTATTAAGCTATCACTGCCAGTGACCCCCCAAAAATTGAGGATGACAACCCAATGTTTATCTCAAAATAATATTATGATGGTTTTATTCAAATATGAAATACCTGGATCTCCACAGAAGAGCATAAAGGAAAAAAACAACAGGTTTCAAAATCTATGGCAAATATTACGATAAACTCGAACAAGCATAAAACCAAATAAATATGGAAAATAATGTGTTGACAGCATTTTAGAACCATGCCACAAAGAGCTACTACATTATATTGCAAAGGGCATCATGCTGAGGAATACAGATATATGTTGACTTGGAGAAAATGCAAAAATAACTCTATTGCACCATGGTTACACAGACACAAATACTGCCAAACAATTCACTTTCACACCATAGAAGAAAAATCCTTTTGAAGTTAAAGTTGAAAATGTTTGCAGGGCTCAGGAAAAGGTGCTTCAGTTTTGCAATTGACTCTCGGCTAGCTACAAGCTCTCTTAAAATCAGAGCTTTCCAACTTCTTTCTCTTTTCGTAACATGATGGTAATTACATGACTGGTGTTGGCCAGATTATCAGGTCAGGCCAGATCAGATCTGTGACTTGCTACAGGTATCGTGTAGACCTGCACTACCCTGTTCCATGGTCGGGTTGTCGGTGACTAAACCATCTCCCCCACCAGATTTCCTGGTGAGGAGGGTGTTTGGATATGGACACCCAGCAGGATTAAAAAGCAAAAATTGTCAAAGGGCGGAGGAGCTCCTTGTGAGCCAACGGCCATCCATATCTCATGCCCAACTGTGTCTGCGGATGTCCTCCTGCAGTTGGGTTACTTCTTATTTGGAGGTTGGTGGCAGGATTTGCACTCCGTCCACCGTGAAACCCTTAATTCCGCAAAACATTCTCAAAGCATAAAAAAAAATCTGAAAACGCACTCCGTGGGAGTACCTCCTGTGCAGCTTCCCTTCGCAAGGCAGCTCAGCGGATGCAGGATTGGGGCAAAGCCTTCGGGACTCCCAATCTTTGATGACAGGAGGGCAACCATGGGGTAACATGGTCAGATTGTGGGAGAGTGTGCCGGAGTGGTGCTGAGGTGTCGTCCACCAGACGGCAGTCTCCTTGGGTTGACCTGAGGTGGTCCCTTCGGGTGGGTGCCTGGAATGTCATATCACAAAGAGAGGATGATCACCTGTCTCTGTTATCATCTGAGCTCAAGCATTTGGACATCGGTATTGCAGCACTCTCTGAGGTTTGGAGACCGGATTGCGGCGAGATCATGGTGGGTGGCTACACCGGCTATTGGGCTAGTCGTTCTGATGGTTACCATGCCCAAGGAATTGCTGCAGCTGTGTCCTATAAGCTGACCCCAATGATAATTTAGGTAACACCGGTCAACAAGTGTATTATGAGACTAAGGATTTGTCACTCCTTGGGTGTCATTTCACCTTATCTCTGTTTATGCTACGACTGAGGTGAGTGATCTCACCGTGAAGGACGCATTCTATGCCATGCTCGAATCTGTGGTTGATCAGTGCCCCAGAAGAGATACACTTCTAGTCTTGGAGGATTTCAATGCATCGACTGGAACTGATAGGGATGGTTATGAGATGTGTGTTGGTCCCCATGGGTCTGGAACTGTGAACCTGAATTGCACTAAGTTCCTTGACTTTGCAAGAAGTCATGGACTTAGGGTGGCCGGCTCATGGTTTCAGCACCCACAAGCTCATCATTGGACTTGGTATTCCAATGTTGGCTGTGTGGCAAAGGAGATTGACCATGTGCTCGTTGATGGTCGCTGGAGGATGATCCAGAACTGCAGGGTCAACCGGAGTACTCAGTTCCTCAATAGTGACCACCGGCTTGTCGTAGCAACACTTAAGTTGCACCTTAAATCCAGGAGAATGGTACCATGCCACACTAGGCTGGATGTTGGCAAGCTCAAGGATGAGAGGGTAGCTGAGGAGTTTGCGAACAGGCTGAGTGAAGATTTGGGGGGTCTGGGTACTTTGGGAGATCCTGAAGAGTTGTGGCGTGCCTTCAAGACCACCATCATTGATGTTGCCGGTGGATGTCTTGGAACTCAACGGAGGGTGAAGAATAATTTTGTCTCTCAAAGGACATTGGATACCATTGATCAGAGTCACAGGGCCAGGCTGAATGGCAGAGCTGAGCTGTTCAGGGAGCTGATGCATAAAACTGCACGTGCGCTAAGGGTGGACAAGGAGGCCTATGTGCAAGGAATCTGTGAGGGGGTGGAGCATCACATGTGGTCAAGTGATTCTCATCCTGCTTACAGGGGAATTCACGCATTGCGTTCATCCAAGCCCATCCCTCAGTGCACTGCAGTTAGAGCAGAGGGTGGTGGGCTCTTGACAGAGTCCGAAGTGAAGGTCCGCTGGGCCAGCTACTTTGAGCGGTTGTACCAGGCTGATCCACCAGCTTTCTAGTTGGACATCAGCGGTGTTACAATCACTGTTACTGACCCTCCAATCAACTGCAGTCCACCTTTATTTGTGGAAACACAGGCTGCGGTAAACCGGATGAAATGGGGTAAAGCTCCAGGGATCTGTGGCATCCATGCTGAACTTCTCAATGCTGGTGGAAATGCTGCACTTGTGTCATTGCATGCAGTTCTGTGCTCTGCCTGGAACAGAGGCATCATCCCAACTGACTGGAAGAGGGGCCTTGTTGTCCCTCTCTGGAAAGGGAAGGGTGATCGCCAAGACTGCAACAACCACCGAGGGGTGACGCTGCTCTCAGTGTCGGACAAGGTCTTTTCTCGGATAATTCTTGATAGGGTTTGCCACCATCTGCTAGAGCACCAGCGTCCAGGGCAGTCAGGCTTAACACCAAAGAGGTCAACGATTGACCGTATCCTTGCTCTTCGGGTCCTCACCGAATGCAGACGAGAGTTTCGGCAGGGGCTTCTTGCAGCCTATGTTAATCTCTGTAAGGCGTTTGATTCAGTGGATCGGGATGCCCTCTGAAGGATTCTTGGTCTTCGTGGGGTGGCACCAAAACTGATCGATCTGGTGTCTGAACTCTACTCTGGGACTGAGAGTGCTGTGAGATTTGATGGTACCATTTCTGACTTATTTCCAGTTGGCACTGGAGTTCGACAGGGGTGTGCACTGACTCCCACACTTTTCAGCACTTGTATGGACTGGATTCTTGGGAGGATGTCGGAGAGATCAAGCTGTGGTGCATCATTTGGGAATGTCAAGATCTCTGACCTTGATTTCGCAAATGATGCTATGCAGTCTTCTTTCGGAGAATTTAGATATCATTTGGGGGCCCTCGAGGTGCTGAGTGAGGATTCAGAGCTGCTGGGAATCCTGGATTCCCGGGTCAAAACTAAGATCCAGGCTTTCAATGACATCTTGGATGCTGCTGTCCTGTCTGTGCCTGTTTGTGGTGAGGATGTTGAGGTCGTGGAGAGATTCAATTACATTGGCAGTGATATTCATGTCTCTGTAAGTCAGAGATCAACAGACATCTGGGTCGGGCCTGCGGTGTCATGGATTCACTGGATAATGGGGTGTCGTGCTGCTGCCTGCTGGTACCAGTGCGGGAGGACAAAATTCTGAGTCTTCAAGTCCTTGGTGCTTCCAGTCTTGCTCTATGGATGTGAGACTTGGACTCTGACCAGGGATCTGAGACAGAGACTTAATTCCTTTGGAACCAGGTCTCTTCAGAGAATCCTTGGCTATCACTGGTCGGACTTTGTGTCCAACGAGCGGTTGTTGAGAGAGACTCAAATGAGATTTGTTACCTGCATAGTCCGTGAGCGTCATTTGCGGCTGTATGGACATGTGGCTCGTTTTCCTGACGCTCATCCTGCTCACCAGATTCTCTCAGCGAGGGGGCCTCATGAGTAGAGGAGGCCAATGGGCAGACCACGTGCCCCGTGGTTGCATCAGGTTGATCGGCATCTCAAGGAGATGGGAATGGACCCGGCATCTGCCTGGGGGATGGCCAGGCGGAGGCCCCTGGAGTACCAGCGGAAAGTGGACGCAGCAACGCGCTGCTCTGGCGCATGCTCCCATACTTGACCTGACCTGGTGTTGGCATAATGGTTAGGGTGGTGGGCTTGGAATCCTAGGTTTCTGAGTTCAAATCCCACTCTCCCATTGAATTAATATGAGGTGGGGGTGAAAGGTTAACATGTATAGAGTAGTGAGGAACATATAGACGTGGGGTTGAATGAGTGTGGCAGCCCAGCACAATGCTTCAGCTGCACTGCCATTCTATGCAGAGTATGATCCCAATGGATGGATGGATGGATGGAAATTATGGATTTTGTGTTTCTTGTACTTTTCTCATTTTTTGTTTCACTCTTCTGATATGGACTCTTCTGTAATTTGTGTTACTGTTGACGATAATTAAATTTGTGGAGTGTAAGAATAAGATGAGGAGAGCTAAAGGGTCAAAGAGAAGAAAGGAAAGTAATTTCAAAGCATGTCATAATTCAAAATAAGCTTCTCACCTCAACACCTGGAAGACCTTTCATTCCAAGAGGACCGGATCTCCCATTCTCACCCTGAGTGAAGCTAAACAAATCAGTTTCATATCAACATTTCAATGCAAGTAAAATAAAATTACTCCACAAACTTTTCATCTGTCATTGTAAGTATCGCAACACATGTTGTGTGCAATAAAATATTACAGATGAAGATGAGTTGCAAAGATAAATTACTTTAACAGATGTCTATAAGATTGATTGGATTTAGGATGAAAACATTACTTACCGGTTCTCCATTTATACCATCAACAGCTCTCTCTCCTTCCACACCCTGCAAAATTAGTGTAAAACTGTAAACATATCACAGATATGATAAAATATTAAAAAATAACAGAATTAGAACGGGCACTCAGTAGGGTGCATACCTTCGCCAACGCTACATTTTGCCCCCCCCCCCAGAAACCGTTTGTGAGGGTATTTAATCCCATACCACATCTGCCATCTGATATGTGTTATGATGGCTTAAAAACATTAAATTTCCTGCTGTTTGACACTGATTCACGTACATTGTACAATTTCTGTATGAACTCCCTGAACTTTTTGGGTGTCGGTGTCAAGTCAATCTGATGACAACTGGTCACATTATAAGAAATAAGTTCAGTGACACCCCCCACCCCCCCCCCCCCCCAACGCTTTAAACTCACCAATAAAGTCACTGTCAAATATTACACACCACAGGATAGGGAATTGAATTCTAAACATTTTGAATCTACTTACATGCAAATTGTATAAGAATTGACCGCGTTATGATAATAAAGGTCGTTTACCCCCTGATCTTTGACCCAAACCGCTAACAATGGTAATGAGGTCATTGTGTCATATCATATATCACAAGATTGGGCATTGAATTCACAACGTTTTGGCATTGGTTGCATGCAAATTGGATAAAAATCGACTGCACTATGGCAAAATGACGATTTTGACCTTTTCATGACCTCAACCTTGATCTTTGTACTCCTAATTTTGTAATTAGTATGTGAGTGTGGGGAACATAACAGTCAACATTTTGGTGTTGGTTTCATGCAAATCGGATAAGAATTGACCGTGTTATGTCTAAAACCGCACATTTTGCAATGCCGTGACCCCCCCTGACCTTTGACTCCCAACCACTAATAAGGGTTATTACGTCATTGTGTCATGTCACATATCATAAGATGGGGCATTGAATTCTAAACATTTTGGCATTAGTTGCATGCAAATTGGATACAAATTGACCGCGCTATGGTAAAAAGACGATTTTGACCTTTTCATGACCTTGACCTTGACCTTTGACCCGATCGCTCCCAAAATCTAATCAAATGGTCCTCAGATAATAACCAATCATCCCACCAAAATTGCTGCGATTCAGTTCAATACTTTTAGAGTTATGCGAATAACAAACAAACAAACAAACAAACAAACACACATATTCACAAATAAATAAATAAATAAATAAATACACAGCGATCAAAACATAACCTTCGCAACAAAGTTTGCAAAGGTAATAATGTGACTGTTAATTCACATAACATGTTTGCAATTATAAAAAAGGAAAATTTTGCATCAATCACATTATTTGGAGGTTGATTCTTCATTGATATATTTTTGATTTCTCATTCTTTCTTCCTGATGAAATAAAACCATAATTATTCTTGAACAGAATTCGCAGAAAAACGCAGAATAATTTCTCCAAGACAGAATAAACAAGTAAAGAAGACATAAAATGTCATAGTCCCCATTGCTTTAGTAATTTTGCTGTATGGAGTTTAAAGGGCGAGCCCATACTTACGTACAACTAAAATGGCAGCTCGTCAGCCATCTTGGATCTCAACTCGAAAAGAAAAGACATGCATATGTAAAAAAAATCTTATCTGTGGTCTTATCAAATCTTATCTTAAAAAAAATCTTATCAAAAAAAATAAATCATTCCTTATCTGTGTACCAAGTTTGAACAAGATTGGTAAATGCATGTCCAAGAAATGGTTGAGGACGTGTTCGACACCGTATTTTTTCTTTTGTTTTTACAACTAAAAAGTCGGCCATCTTGGATCTGATGATGGAAAAAAAATGATGTGCTGATGTACACCATCATGTGTTGTCTGTGTGCCAAGTACGAATAAAACCGGTACATACATGTTCGAGATATGGTTGCGGACACACACATGTCCGCATGGACATGAAAATCAAGATCAAATCAATGAGCCCCTGTTTTGGACTAAGTCCAACGGGGGCTAATAATAGGTATGCTTCTGGCCCGAGCCTTTCTCCTCATGACAAGCTTTAGTTGTATGTCGTCTTAACATTAGTAGTGGTGGGCAATGTGCTGTGGCACATTCTTGAAAATACACTTCATAATTTTTGTAATTTTTCAAAGAAATTTTATTGAGGTCCTTCTAAAATGGAACGGGACTGAGCCTGCTGTGTGCCCCACTTACACAACTTGAATAAGCGGGTTGCGTTGCAGTCTTTCGCAACATTCCAGCAATATATATGATGGTTGACTGCGCTCATTGTGTGATTTTTTACAGATCGTGATTTACACATTGTCTAGGTTGAGTCGTCGCGCGATGAGTCGTGAGTGGAGAGCCAATCTGAAGTTTCTTGCCAAGCTTGGCAAAACACCTTCCGAATCCTTTGCAATGCTGCAGCAAGGCTACGGGGAAGAAACACTGTCACGTACAAGTGCATTTAAATGGCACAAGAGGTTCAAAAAGAGACGGGAGGAGGTTGAAGACGATCCACGGTGTGGAAGACCTTCAACGTGCAGAACGGTGGACAACATCATGTGTGTGAAGCAGATGGTGTGTGCAGATCGTCGACTCATGGTGCGGATGATTGCTGAGGAACTTTCCATCAACAAGGACACTTTCTGGAGCATCATCACTGAAAATCTCGAAATGCGCAAGGTGTCTGCAAACATGGTCCCCAAGCTGTTGTCCAAGGACCAGAAACAGCAAAGAGTCAATGTCTGTAAAGACATTATCGAGCGCCTCGAGGAGGATCCAGACCTGCTCAGGAGAGTCATTACTGGCGATGAATTGTGGATATTCAAATACGATCCCGAGACCAAACAGCAGAGTCGTCAGTGGAAAAGTCCAGCATTTCCAAGACCAAAGAAAGCAAGGATATCGAAGTCGAAGGTCAAGGTGATGCTCATCACGTTTTTTGACATCAAGGGCATCGTCCACTTCGAGTTTCTACCACAGGGTCAAATAGTGAATGAATACGTGTACAAGGAGATCCTCCGGCACCTCATGAGATCAGTCTGGGACAAGAGGAGGGATCTGTGGGAGAACAACGCCTGGGTGTTCCACCATGACAACGCCCCTGCTCACAGTGCCCTGAACATCCGACAGTTTCTGGCCGAGAGGAACGTGCCAACTCTGGAGCAATTCCTGTATTTGCCAGACTTGGCCCCTTGTGATTTTTTCCTATTCCCCAAGCTCAAGGGGGTGATCAAGGGGACCCGATTTCCTGATGTGAAGGCGATCAAAAGGGCCGTGACGATGGAGCTCCGGAGGATTCCAGAAGAAGCTTTCCGGGGGTGCATCGAAGCATGGAAGAAGAGGATGGACAAGTGTGTGAGACTGGACGGAAACTATCTTGAAGGAGACAAGCTGTGATTTCAATATATTTTTTGGAATAAAATTTCTGGGAAGTCAGTCCCATACTTTTTTGATAGACCTCGTATTATACTCCAAATCATAATTTTGAGAAGGTTCATTAGATAAAGGTAGATGATTTTCAATGGCATCTACCACCAAAGGTAGTCCTATTTCCACCACATTATATACCCACATGACATGGATGGCTGTCCGTTCGTGGTTTATGTTGATTGGCTGTTTGAGGTGAGGTGCAATGTGATTGACTTCTGGCAATATTGATTGATGTATTGTACAAGCTTGCGAAAAGCTTATATTCGAAATCGGATTTCATATTTGATGATCAAAACTCATGGCCTAAATAATTATGTCGAAATCAAGAGTGAAAGGGGAAAAAATTGTATATCCGCACATTTCGTCATCTTCATTCACTGGCAACGTATTTCGCTCACAAAAAGGTCTGCTCACTGCTTTGAACTCTACCCCCTGCTCTGAACCTTCACCTGATTATCTGCCATTGGAAAGGTAATCATCGATTTACTCGAGTGAAAAATACCGTTGTCATGGTTACATATTCTGTTCCAAGTGCCACATGGAGAAAGGATTGGTGATGGAAAATTTCGAAAATTATTTTCACCACTCTTCCCCTTATTCTTTCTTCTCAATCCTCTTTCAATCTCGTCAATCTCATTTCACCACTCTTCCTTCTTCCTTCTCAATCCTCTTTCCATCTTATCAATCCTCTTTCGATCACAAGCCTTTCGATCTCATGAGCAGGTTCAGAACGAGTCTTGAAAGTTGGTGGGAATTGGGAAAGAAGGGTGTTGACTGTTCGTAGTGATGAGACTTCAAATGCCCATTCACATTTCCTGTCATTGGTAGGGGATGGGGTCAGAGGAGGTGGGAGGAGGGAGAGAAGGGGTGAGGTTCAGAGGAGGGAGGGAGGGAAGGGGTGAGGTGAGTTCTGAGGGAGGGGATGGGGTGGGAGGTGATAGGAGGAGGGAGGGGATGGGGTGGGAGGAGGTAGGGGAGGGGTGGTATGTGGGTGGGGAAGTGGTGGGGGGCAAATCCAGAGGGGATGGTGTTCGGAGGAGATGGAGGGAGAGAGGGGATAGGAGTTGGCTGCAAGTCCAGAGGGAAGGAGTGAAGGTGCTGTGGTGGGAGTTCAGAGAGGACATGGGTGGGAGGAGGGACCCGGCATCGCCCGATACCTTTGCGAGTGACAAATATATCGCGAAATACACACCTGCTCCAATATATATATATATATATATATATATATATATATATATATATATATATATATATATATATATATATATATATATATATATATATATATATACATACATATATTGTTACGGCTGTGGAAATTTGCAATACACCAGGAAGCTCATCAGGTTAGATATATCGATAAGTTCTTGTGTAGTTAGTCCACACCCGTTGTTTAAAGGGAATATGTGTGATTCATCTGGGCTGCGACGCTTGGAGTTTGCCATTTTTCTTTCTCTATCGTCATTTTGGACCAATAATCCCCCAACAACTCAAACACCGCCACCTTCGCCACTTTACCTCCACAACTCCATCCAGCAAAGATTGCTTCACCGCCGTTCTCAAACGACGCCCGCCAACGGCCTGGCCACCATAGCAAACCCCCCA
>NC_140964.1:69331611-69354111 GCF_056783735.1 Eptatretus burgeri
ACAGCCAAACCACCACAGCAATCCCCCCACCACCTTTGCCTTTCTCCTTCCACAACCATCAACCACACCACCTGTCAACACCGAACGTCGTGCTGTCCAGGGTCCGTCGGTGATTGTTGCCGAATGCGTCGAGCCGCGAGTTCAAATGGATGCCTTTACAGGGGAGGAAATCGGATCAGGGGAGGTTCACGCCCCCTTTTCCTCCGTCCAATGGGCAAGCGTCAGGTGGTGTGGCCCCGCCCCCAAGCACGATGCATGTGGATTCCTTTTCGGAGGAAATTCGGATCAAGAGAGGCTCATGTCCCTTTTTACCAGACCAATGGCTGAACGTCGGGTGGCGTGGCCCCACCTCCAAGCGCGTTTTGATCCGCGAATTTACATACATGCTCCTCCCCCAGTCTATAAAGACGCGAGCACAAGGCGACTCGCGTGTGTTGGGCTGGCTGGTCGAGTGAAGACGGAGGTCGTGGAGTCTGAGTCGTGTGTTTGCGGGGATTGGACGGCGAAGGGGACGGAGCTCGGAGTTGAGGTCGAGGGACGAGTCGCGAAGTGAAGCAGGGACGCGGAAGAGGGCTCAGGGGCGAGAGTTCGCCGGAGTTGGTGCGGTCCCAAGACCCCGCAAGCGGGACGGAGCGTCCGCCATTCCCCTCTTTCCACCCCGAGCATCAACAATTTCCCCCATCTGCGCTGAGATAGCGGCGGTAACCCCGTCCGTTCCCCACCTCAACCGTGGTGTCGACCGACCAACACGTGCCTGAGCAACGCATGCCTAAAGGAGCTCAACGACCACGCCAGGGGCACGGAGTCAGGCACGTTAAGCTGACATTGCGGCTAGCCCGCCATCACGCCACGAGGGCGCGGGTAAGACCCCTTCGGTCTCGTGGACCTGGCCGCTCACCCAGGTCCCACGTACATTTGGTCCTCGGACCTGTCTGCCCCCTTGCCTATGAGGGTGGCTTTTATTTGCTTTTTGTGTAAATGTGTGTGTGGCAACAGTCTTTTAAGTAAACCTGAATAAGTGCTGGTACATTGCTTTATTCGGTTGTAGCTTTGCGTTGCTTTCATTGCTTTGACTGTTATATGTGCATTCTTACTGTATGGCTGTGAATACGTGCTGGCCTTGTGTGTGTGTGAAATAAATTTTGTTATAATGTGTGAAATAAATAAATTATAAAGTGCTTGTTAAATTATGCCCCGTTTCGTTGCATCCTTTCCTTCATTTGAAAGTGCCATCTTGCATCACGGAAGGGATTGGTAGTGGGTTTAGACACCCAGCAAGTAATCTGAACCTTCGAGGTCGGCAATAACTCCGCTCGGTTATCCCCTTAGCACGGAACGAGCCGCTTAAGCGGTTCATGTCCGGAGCCGACCTGCGGCGTGGTACAACTCCTCGGTACTCTACCCGCGCGGGTACTTAAGTATATCGACATTAGGCGATTCACCCTATTTTGCACGGGTAGAATGCGGACTGGGTTGTGGTGAGGTTAAACCCCCACCCGTGACTGGCTCCTGGCGGTAGTTCCAGGAGGGTCACGACTGAATTGTCCGTCCCGGTGGGCGACGCGGCTGCTATGAGAGTTACGCGGCCGATCGCACGCCGGGCGGACCGAAATTCGTAACAATATATATATATATATATATATATATATATATATATATATATATATATATATATATATATATATATATGTATGTATATATTGTTGCGAATTCGCGCCCGCCGGCGTGCGAACGGCCACGTAACTCGAATCGCGGCACGTCGCCCACCGGACGGACAATTCTGTCGTGACCCTCTCGGACTAACGCCGGGAGCTAGTCACGGGTGGGCCTTTCGGCCTCACCACGATCGTGCCAATCGGCCCCCCGCGTAGGATAGGGTTGTTCGCCAAACTCGACCGACCTAAGTACCCACGCGGAGGGTAGACTGGGCGATCGCACCTCGCCGCAGGTCGACTCCGGACACGGGCCACTTAAGCGATCCGTTCCGTACTATCGGGATAACCGAGGGTGTTATCGTCGGCCTCGACGGTTCCGATTAATTATCGGGCGTATTAAGCCCACTACCAACCCTTTACGTGAAGCGAGATGGAGATTCAATTCAAGAAAAGACGAAGCGAAATGGGAAACAGTTCAACATGATGCACATTTATTCCGCGGCACACAGAGAGCACACATATACAATTAAACAGAATGCACATAAAGCAATTGCAACAAAAGAAACACAACAATGCAGATCGACAACCGACTACGCGTACACACGGCAACACTTACACAGTTTTACTTCACCAGACTGGTGCCACACACACACGTTTACACAGAAACAAAAGAAAAGGGCCACCCTCAAAGACAAGGGGGCAGACGGGGCCTGTGGGCCAATATTTGCGCGGGACCTGAAAGAGCGGTCAGGTCCGCGAGACCGGGTGGATCCTACCTGTGTCTTTGTGATGAGCCGCGAATGTGGCAGCGCGGCGGTGCCCCGACTTCGTGCTCCTTCGCGGGTTTCGTTGGCACTGCTTGGAGTGGGGTGGGAACGGGGCCCCCTTTTCGCACTATCTCAGCGCGGGGGAAAAAGGGGGGGGGGAATTGTTGATGCTCTGGGGAAAGAGGATAGCTGGCTTGCTTGGGTCCCGTGACGAGCGATTCCACACCGCGACGAGCGATCCCACACCGCGATGAGCGATCCCACACCGTGACGAGCGATCCCACACCGTGACCTCGTCGCCAACCGCCGTCCTTCTCGCCTTGGACCCGAGCTCCATTGCCTCTTCCCGCAACTCTTTTCAGCCGACTGCAGCAAACCACCTGTACGCCCTCGCCTCCCGACTCCACTCCGCACTCCAACCTGACTCTGCCCAAAACACTCTCTGCTCTTCTGAGGCTGACTCTGCCCAAACCACTCTCCGCTCTTCTGAGGCCGACTCTGCCCAAACCGACTCTGCCGAGACGGACTCGACCCAAACCGACTCGACCGAGACCGACTCGACCCAGATTCGCCCCGCGCTCGGCGCTTTATAGGCCGGCAGGAAACCCATATGCAAATTTCTGGATCACAACGAGCTCCGGGGTGGAGCCACGCTCGCCCATTGGACGGAGAAAAAGGGGCGTGAATCTCCCCTGATCCTAGAATTTGCATATCTCCATTTCACACAGACGCGCCTGGAGACGGGGCCAAACCGCCCCGCGCTTGCTGATTGAACGGATCAGAAGTGGGCGTGTAGCATTCCTGATCCGAATTCTCCTCGGAAAGGCCGCATTTTGCACTCGCGGTTCGGTGCGCGTCCCGTACGAGCCCAGGACAGACTGATGCTCGGTGCTCACAAGTGGTGCGGGAATGGCCGCAGAAGGAGTTGAAGGTGGTGGAGGGTTTATGGTGGTGGTTTATGGCCATGGTGCGTTTTGGAATGGCGGTGATGCGATGTTTGCGGGAGCGAGTTGTGAAGGTAAAGATCGTGGCTGTTGGCGTTGTTGTTGTTGTTGTTGTGAAGCAGCGTTGCGGTTGGTGGTTGTTGTGTGATGGCAGTTGAGACGTGGTCGGTTCAAAATAAAGATAGAACAGAAAAACGACTATCTCAAAGCGTCGCAGCCCGAATGAATCACATTTATTCCCTCTAAACAACGGGTTTGGGGCTAACTACACATGTACTTACAGAGATATCTCACCTACGGGACCTGAATGGTGGTTTGCGAATTTCGACAACCGTAACAATATATATATATATATATATATATATATATATATATATATATATATATATATATATATATATGTATATATATATATATATATATATATATATATATATATATATATATATATATATATATATATATATATATATATATATATATATATATATATATATATGTATATATATATATATATATATATATATGTATATATGTATATATATATATATATATATGTATATATATATATATATGTATATATATATGTATATATATATATGTATATATATATATATATATATATATATATATATATATATATATATATATATATATATATATATATATATATATATATTTGCGAATTCGCGCCCGCCAGCGTGCGAACGGCCGCGTCACTCGAATCGCGACCGCGTCGCCCACCGGACGGACAATTCAGTCGTGACCCTCCGGGAACTATCGCCCGGAGCTGATCACGGGTGGGCCTTTCGACCTCACCACAATCGTGCCAATCGGCCACCCGCGTAGGATAGGGTTGTTCACCAAACTCGACCTACCAAAGTACCCACGCGGATGGTAAACCGGCGATCGTACCTCGCCGCAGGTCGACTCCGGACACGAACCGCTTAAGCGGTCCGTTCTGTGCTACAGTGATAACCGAGCGGTGTTATCGTCGGCCTCGACGGTTCCGATTAATTACCGGGTGTATTAAGCCCACTACGAACCCTTTACGTGAAGCAGGATGGAGGGTCAATGAAGAAAAGACAAAGCGAAACAGGAAAACAGTTCACACAAAGCACATTTATTTCCCGGCACACGGGAAGCACACATATACAGCCAAACAGTCAAAATGCACATATAGCAACAAAAACAAAAGCAACAACGAGGCTGAGTTACTACTGACTACACGCACACACGGCAACACTAATACAGTTCTACTTTACAGACGGCGCCAACACACATTAACTCAAAAGCAAAGGAAAGAAGCCACCCTCATAGACAAGGGGGCAGACGGGCCTGTAGGCCAATATGTGCGCGTGACCTGAAGGAGCGGCCAGGCCCGCGAGACCGGGGGTGTCCTACCCGCGTCCTCGTGCCGCGTTGGCGGACGAGCTGCAGATGTGGCGGCGTGGCTGTGCCCCGACTCCGTGCTCCTTGGCGGGTTTCGTTGGCACGACGTTTGGAGTGAGGTGGGAACGGGGCCCCCTTGTTGCACTATCTCAGCGTGGGGGAAAGAGGGAATTGTTGATGCCCTGGGGGAGGGAGAATGGCTGGCTGGCTTGGGTCCCGCGACAAGCGATCCCACACCGCGACGAGCGATCCCACACCGCGACGAGCGATCCCACACCGCGACGAGCGATCCCACACCGTGACCTCGTCGCCGACCGCCGTCCTTCTCGCCTCGGACCCGAGCTCCATGGCCTCTTCCCGCAACTCTTCTCAGCTGATTCCAGAACCCAACTCGATGACACTCTGACTTTGCCACCCGACTCGACTTACTTCCCCCCCGCTCTCTTCCACTCTCCAACCAAAACTGACTCACTCTGCCCTGATTCGCCTTGCGCTTGCCGTTTTATAGGCCGGCAGGAGAAAACAATATGCAAATATCCGGATCAGGATGACCTCGGGGGCGGAGCCACGCTCGCCAATTGGACGGAGGAAAAGTGGGCGTGAACCTCCCCTGATCCTAGAATTTGCATATATCGATGTCACACAGACGCGCCTGGAGGCGGGGCCAAGCCGCTCCGCGCTTGCTAATTGGATGGAGGAGAAGTGGGCGTGTAGCGTTCTTGATCCGAATTTTCCTCGGAAAGGCCACTATTTGCGCTCACGGCTCGGTGTGTATCGCTGAACGGGCCCAAGACAGCCCGACGCTCAGTGTTCACAGGTGGTGCGGGAATGGCCGTAGAAGGAGAGAGGTGAAGGTGGTGGAGGGTTTTCGGTGGTGGTTTGATGGTTATGGTGCCATTTGGGAATGGCGGTGATGCGATGATGTGAGATCGAGTTGTGAAGGTAAAGGTCATGGCTGTTGGTGTTGTTGTTGTTGTCTGAGGGTTGGAGCATGGTTGCAATTGGTGACGATGGCTGGCGTGGTGGTTGTTGTGTGATGGCGTTTGAGACGTGGTTGGTTCAAAATAAAGATAGAACAGAAAAATGGCTATCTCAAAGCGTCGCAGCCCGAATGAATCACATAAATTCCCTCTATACAACGGGTTTGGGGCTAACTACACATGTACTTAGAGATATCTCACCTACGGGCCCTCAATGGTGGTTGCGAATTTCCACAGCCGTAACAATATATATATATATATATATATATATATATATATATATATATATATATATATATATATATATATATATATATATATATATATATACATATACATACATACATATATACACATCTTCTTTCCGCTGCTCCCGTTAGGGGTCGCCACAGCGGATCATCCGTTATGATCTGCATTATGATTTGGCACAAGTTTTATGCCGGATGCTCTTCCTGATGCAACCCTGGTTGCCTCTTACAACACAGGGATATGGTACACCTATTCTAACCGGGGCATACACGGGGCCCAGTACACTGGTACTCACTTCGCCGACCTCGGAAGGATGACAGGTTGAGTCAAACTCCTGGTGTGTATTAATTCAAGCGGCCAACGGGGCTTGAACTCAGGACCTTTTGGATCCCAAGCCGCTACCCTAACCACCATGCCAACACAAGGCTTATAAAAGCTCCAAACTGTTGGTTGGCTGCCAGTCAGCCATTTTTGCCAGTCATTATTTTTCAGTTTTTGGTAACCTAAACTTGTTAAACCTAAACCTAAACTTGACGCTCGGACCATAATGCTCCTTCTGCTCGAGACTTGCTCTTGGCGCACCTGATTCTTGGCATCCCTGGTTCCTGGGCGCTGGCAACGGACAAGGCACGCTCACATATTTCAGGATGTTTTTATTTGATGTACTTCTATTTGGTGAGCGAGACGATTTCTATTCTCCCTCCCCCTCCCCCCCCCGAATGATCTGCAAGGTACCCTTGTCTGTGTTTAAGTGTAAAGTAAGGCATACAGATAAGCATCTGCTATTTGTCTCTTTTTCTATCAATTAATTATTTAATCAATTTTAATTGCCTGATTATTTATTTGCCTGATTAATTATTGCCTGATTAATTATTTAATTGCTTGTGATCATTTTGATTGATTTGGCCTGACTCTTTATTTGCCTGCAATTATTTTGATTGATTTGAATTTACTAATTTTTACCACACATAAATAAAAAGTTCTTTTATTTATTTACATTCTCATTAATAAATTACTTTGTTGATGTTCCAACCTGTCTGTGCTTGTCCTTTCCTTCCATTGATCCAGCATTGTCCGAACCTCGATATACTGGGAGGTAATTACCACACAAATTGACCTGCCATAGTTGGCATACACAAGCGGTTAAAATGCTCCGCAGCCCTAATTAAGATCTAATCAAGATAAGACTGGTGCTTTGCAGAGGGCACGCTCCCCGTTCAGGAAACCACGTGACCTCTAGTTAAACGGCATAATTCGACGGTGGACACTGGAACTTATGATTAACTGAATGGCATTTGTGGTTCTAAAGCAACCCACCGTACCACAAAGTTCATTGTGAGCTGTGGCCCCAGGTCCGGCTCTTCCGAGGACAACCGGGGATTAAACCCCCTCATAATACATTCGGTACCCGTGGCCGTAACAAACATCTCACCAAATGGCAGTGATTCCTTCACTGATATAATCATGTTGAACCTCCTATCTTGCCTGCCATGTTCTTCCTCCATTCAATTCTTCCTCCAAACAATCCTTCCTCCTTGTTTGTTTATTCATTCCGTGTACTATTATATATTTTTCGATTGCTTCAAGCAGTATTACAACATGTAATTTTGTGTGCTCCTTCCATATCAGTCATGCTTTATTCCAAATGCTTCCTGCTGTCACACCATTGGAATTTCTACATTGAAGTTCCAGGCAATATTTTTTCTTCCCTGAATGATGGGCTATTAAAAAAGGAATTTTGATGATTAAACGGACACAAATTTTTGTTCCAAGTCAATCGATTGTTTGCTTTCCTACAAAGTAAATCAATTATTAGCTTTTCAAGGGTTCCATTTTTAGCTCACCTGTTCGAAGAACAGAGAGCTATAGCGATACCCCCGGCATGTGCATCAGCGTGAAAATTTTTTGATGCAAGTTATTTTTAACCTCCGCCATCGAAGATCGGAGGTTACTGTTTTCACCCCTTTCTGTTTGTTTGTTTGTTTGTTTGTGAACAATATTACGGAAAAACTCCTCGACGGATTTCGACGAAACTTGGTGGGGTGGGGGGGGGGGGGTTAGGTATGGTCCAAGGATCATGCCATTCGATTGTGGACTTGGTCCCCCCCCAAAAAAAAAAATTGTTAGAGAAAAAAATTTTTTTTTGCATTTCTACATGTTTTAAGTGATTTCCACCCCCCCCACCAAAAAAAAATTTAGAGAAAAAAATTTTTTTGCAACTTTTTTTTCAACAAAATTTCGATTTCTTTTTTTGCATTTCTACATGTTTTAAGTGATTTCCAACCCCTCCCCCCAAAAAAAAATGTTGGAGAAAAGAACTATAACTCTGTCAGCACTGTTGACATCATATTTAATGAATAAGATATAAGGTTCACTTGAGTGACCCAGCAGTATTGGCGGCGGAGGTTTTGCACTCTACCGAGTGCTCCCCCTCTAGTTTCTTTTCTAATGTTTTTATCTCCCACACTATTTTTTATACGCCCGATATATGTATATATATATATATATATATATATATATATATATATATATATATATATATATATATATATACATCGGGGCATATTATGTGATACCAGTCGTCCGTCCGTCTGTCTGTCTGTCTGTCTGTCCGTCCATTCCTATCTGCACTCTAACTCCCAAAGTTTTCAACTTTCACATTTCATATTTGGTACATAGGTACAGACTGTGGAGCCGTTGTGTCACGACATACCTTCGTCATCTAAAGTGGTTGCCATGGCAACCGGGATGCTGTTTTCCATCCGTTCCTGTCCGCACTCTAACTCCCAAAGTTTTCAACTTTCACGTTTCATATTTGGTACATAGGTACAGATTGTGGAGACGGTGTGTTGCGACATACGTTCGTCATCTAAAGTGGTTGCCATGGCAACCGGGATGCTGTTTTCCATCCGTTCCTGTCCACACTCTAACTCCCAAAGTTTTCAACTTTCATGTTTCATATTTGGTACATAGGTACAGACTGTGGAGACGGTGTGTCGCAACATACGTTCGTCATCTAAAGTGGTTGCATGGCAACCAGGATGCTGTTTCCGTCCGTTCCTGTCCCCACTCTAACTCCCAAAGTTTTCAACTTTCACGTTTCATATTTGGTACATAGGTACAGATTGTGGAGACGGTGTGTTGCGACATACGTTCGTCATCTAAAGTGGTTGCCATGGCAACCAGGATGCTGTTTTCCATCCGTTCCTGTCTGCACTCTAACTCCCAAAGTTTTCAACTTTCACGTTTCATATTTGGTACATAGGTACAGACTGTGGATACGGTGTGTAGCGACATACGTTCGTCATCTAAGGTGGTTGCCATGGCAACCAGGATGCTGTTTTCCATGTAGTAGCACAATTCTGTATATACCTTCTTGTTAGGGCGTATATTGTGCTCATTTGCGCTCTTGTTACTGATTACAATATTCAAATACATCTATTGCTTTATAATTATACTTCACTGCAATGCTTTATAAAAAATATTAATTATTACACTCGTCTTTTAAAAACGATAAATGTATAAACAGGCGAGCATTGGGTGGCTTTGACACCAACTCTGGCTATTATTGTGTGACTGCAGGAACCCTTTAGAATAAAGCGTGTTGGACGGATGGAAACACAGATGGATGCTTCTCCATTTAATAAGAGATGACCCCTCCAACTATGTTACTCAACATCTCTACCATGGTACAATGAGGCATAGTAAATGTGAAAAAGCTTCTTACATTCTCACCTGGAGGGCAAATCCGACTGATGGAAACCTTAGGAAAGTCCTTCTGTACAGCCCGCAAGCAGTGTGTATCAGCACTTCGATGAGCCAAAACCCAATTCCTCATGCTCATCTGCACACAATCTGCTCAAAGCATGTACAAACCTCCAAAGTCTCTGATGAAGTTTCTCCCTGCTACACATTCGTCTTCTGTTCCTTTACTACTTAAGGATGGAATCTTGTTGGACAATGTTTAGGAAAAGCTGAATATCTCTGCACAATTTTTAATGAAAAGGCCAAGGTCTCCAAATTCCTCTTTTCCCCTTCCCATCCTTTTCTTCACAACAGACTGCTCTCTACAGCACACTCATACATCTCCCACAAAGGTTGAGACTTTGCTCAGCAATCTTCACACCTCCTCTGCAACTGGTGCCTTCTGCAGCGTTACTGTAATCCTCAAGCCACTGTAATCGTAAAGTGTGATTCAGCTCTATCCTCCCCTCCTGTTTTATTCCTCTCCAGATCTTTCTCAAATGATCTCCTGTATTTATCTTGGAAAATTATGAATGTCATCCCAATACACAAGAATCATTACAAATCTGGGCTAACAGTATGCACACTCACCTCAAATCTGTCCAGCCTGGGTTTGAATCCTGACCCAGCTACAAACTGTCATCCCAGTGTTTCACACGGAGGGTGATTCATCAATGTGTGTACTGTGTCTTTTGGATGGACGTTAAATGGGTGTCCTGTCTATCAGCATTCGTTGGTGAATGTTTAAGATCCCATAGTGTCCTTGCGAAGAGTAGGCGAACTATTGCCAACACCATGGCCAAATTCCAAATTACTGCCATAATCAGCTATAATCAGCCTTACATCAGCAGCACAGCTGTGCCCTCAGCCAATGATGCTATCCCGCAGCCTAATGCTGCATACGAGCGAAGATTTCAAATCTGCTCCACACACCTACAGAGCAGAGGGACCCCCCCTCCCCCAGACACCCTCCCCCCGACCCTCCCCTACCCTCGGCATCATAACGAAAGTGATGGAAAATATTATTGCTGCAGAACCAAGGCATTATATCTTCTCCAACTGTTTCACTTCTGGGTCAGTATGGTTTCTGTCCAGGCTATTTTACACTACAATAGCAGAGTACCCATCATATGGGTGATCTTTGAGGCAAGTGACAGTTCTGCAGAGGCAAAATAATAATAATAATAATAATAATAATAATAATAATAATAACAACAATAACAATAATAATAATAACCTGGGTTACTTGCATGAAGCAAAAACATTCCTTCTGCTTATAATTCAAAACACCTCATTGCACCAGAAAAAGTGGGGACAGGACTACTTTAAATCTGTAAATGGTGGAGACTTTTAATCCCCTCCCCACCTGGAGGCAGTGCTATATGATACACATTTACATGGAGAATATGCGTCCGCACACTCACCCACCCTCCCCCCCACACCCAAGACCACCGGCAAAGATAAAAATAGCTCCGCAAAGCGGGCGTAACCCCTCAGCCCATGCATTGTAAAAGGAAGCAGTGATATCACGATGATGCAGTCAGTTAGAGCATGTGGGACGTCATATCGAAAATCAATTAGACTTCAAGATGGCTACTGTGGCGGCTATTGAAAATCGCAGCGCGCCCATTTTCGAAAGGAACCTTCCTCTACTCAACTCCAACACACACTGCAAAAATGCATTTAATCAGACAAGCCAAGCCGTTCTCTAAATTGACGAAAACCAATTTCAAGACGACTGCCGTGGCGGCCACACTGAAAATCGCAGCCCCCATTTTCGAAAGGAACCTTCCTCTACTCAACCCCAACACACCCTGCAAAAATGGATTTACACGGACAAGGCATTCTCGTCGAAATCGACGGAAACCAATTTCAAGATGGCTGCCATGGAGGCCACATTGAAAATCGCAGCGCGCCCATTTTCGAAAGGAACCTTCCTCTACTCAACCCCAACATAGCCTGCAAAAATGGATAAATCGGACAAGGCATTCTCCTCGAAATTGACGGAAACCAAAAGTTGACGGACACCCGAACACCAAAGTATGAACTTTGACCTCTGTGACCTTGTAAAGTAGGTCAAATCAAAAACCCGGGTGATATATCATGTATCCTCATCAGATATACCTGTGATAATAATTTGGCGATGATCCAGCCATTTGTTCAGGAGAAATAGCCACTTCTAGGTTTTCAGTTTTGGCCCCCTGTTGGCCAAGCCGAGAATCAAATTGAGCTCATTATCGAAAGGAACCTTCCTCGACCCAGCCCCAGCACACACTGCAAAAATGGATTTAATTGGACAAGGCGTTCTCCTCGAAATCGACGGAAACCAATTTCAACATGGCTGCCATGGAGGATACATTGAAAATCGCAGCACGGCCATTTTTGAAATGAACCTTCCTCTACCCAGCTCCAACACACACTGCATAAATTGATTTAATTGGACAAGGCGTTCTCCTCGAAATCGACGGAAACCAATTTCAAGATGGCTGCCATGGAGGCCACATTGAAAATCGCAGCGCGCCCATTTTCGAAAGGAACCTTCCTCTACTCAACCCCAACATACCCTGCAACATGGATTTAATCGGACAAGGCGTTCTCCTCGAAATTGACGGAAACCAAAAGTTGACACGCCCGGACACCACCTGTGACGACAAGATGGCTGCCATGGAGGACATATTGAAAATCGCAGCACGCCCATTTTCGAAAGGAACCTTCCTCTACTCAACCCCACATACCCTGCAAAAATGGATTTAATCAGACAAGGTGTTCTCCTTGAAATTGACGGAAACCAATTTCAAGATGGCTGCCAATGAGGCCACTTTGAAAATCGCAGCACGCCCATTTTCGAAAGGAACCTTCCTCTACTCAACCCCAACACACCCTGCAAAATGGATTTAATCAGACAAGGCGTTCTCCTCGAAATTGACGGAAACCAAAAGTTGACAGACGCCCGGACAATGCCTGTGATGACAATACCCCTTAGCCCAATTCGGGCTGAGGGGTAAAAACACCGCTCTACACGAATTGGGGTCATGCTGATCCTCTGTAGCAAGTCTGAATGTAATTGGCCATGAACTGTAGGAGGAGTATCGTGACAAAACAAATGCACAAACACACAAACATGGACGACATTGTCATACTAGGTTCTCAGGCAAGGTCAATACCACTGTTCTTTACAGAGCATAAATCCATTCTGAGTCACTCAGAGCACATTGCAGGGTATAAAACCTTTATCCAAGTATCATCAAACATGGGTTCTCACTCAGGACTGGTGTGGCTGCTTTTCACATTCCTCCCCTGGAGACAAATGAGTTCAAGGCTCTCCATGTTTTTTGCACATCGAGACAGGATGCCAAATTCTCAGATCTAGTTCTCACCCATCACAGGAAGGTTTGTGGATTCTAAATTTTTTATTGACTCACTTCTTGCCTCAC
Organism: Eptatretus burgeri; assembly: GCF_056783735.1. NCBI lineage: Eukaryota > Metazoa > Chordata > Myxini > Myxiniformes > Myxinidae > Eptatretus > Eptatretus burgeri. Next base: position 69,344,777 of record NC_140964.1, read on the forward strand.
TCCTACCACCCTCTCATTCCATTGTACTCCACCAGCCAACCCAGATCACACTTATTCTTCCAGAATCCCACACCTCGTTATCCCCCCCTCTAATTCGACACGAACCACTCAATTTAACCTTCCTTCTGTTCCCATTCCTTGTATCTGTTGTCTCTTGCCTCTCCACCCAGCCTTTCAAGCAATCTACCCATCATCAACTTATGCTCTCTCTCTCATGCCCTTCACTGTCCTTTTCTCCTCTCCCTGACCCCTTTTCCACCTCTTTCCTTTCTGCCACTCATCCCCTCATGTGCAAAGTATTCGTCCTCATTTCTCCACGCTTCCCTGCCACCTGGCATCCTCTGTCATTTCACTCCTCCATGAGTATAGATTTCTGAAAAATATTACAGTAATCAGATGCAATGTAACATTTTCGAAAGATTGATATCTTAGCTTACCTTCTTCCTTGCATTCTGTTCATACTCAAATAACAAAGGATTGTCCTATCATGTGCTTCAATCTCGACCATATCATGAGGTCAAAAGAACATCATGGCAGCAGAAATTTTGTAAGTACAAGGAAAGTTAGAGAAACTAAAGCTGCAAATGAACAATCAACTTCATTCATATCAATAAATACCATTCCTCACTGTTCCTTACATTTAAAATGAAAATTCAGTCCCGACTTTTTCATTTTCTCTTTTGTTCCTTTCCTCGACCGATTAGCCATCAACTAGGGAGCTGCAACCTGCTTGTTGAAAGGTGGTTTTCCTTATTTTGCTGGCAGGTTCTTTCAAAACAAGTTAATTTCCTTAGTAATGCCTCGTGACGTAACAATTGTGTAATCTTTACAAGTGAAAAAAAAGAAAGAAAAAAAGGATAAACATGATGCCATTGAAACATTAGACATTAAATCTTCTTTCACAAGTTTGCTCGGTCATGCAAAACTTCTGGATTCCATCAGTGAAAGTGGACAATAGTACATTTGCCACCATGGGAAAAGAAGTCGGGCTGACGTTTCAAGTCTTGTATACAAACTCTATCAACTTCTAGTTGATAAAAAAAATTGATTGTTTATCTCGTCCGCTGAAACAGACAAGCATTGGCCTTTGCAGAGACTCATATTCCATTTCAAACTTCTGTCTTGGCATTATTTTGAATAGCCTTTGCCAGGACTGGATTCCATTTACCGTCTCTTTCCACCAGTCATTCAAAGGAGCTTGAAACAGTTTCTTTCTCTATTGTGTATGCAAGTTATGCATAACACATTGTAATTGATACCAGGTTGGAGTGTGAAATGACTCATTTGTTCAAGAGCATGTGCTGGATGGAATGATATTTTGGGTAATATTCATAAAATCAATAACAATGCCTATATTAATATATTTAAGAACTGAGTAAACTATTAAATTACCCCAGTGCTATTTTATTGAAAATTTTGCCTGGAACATGCTCGTCAGAAATGCAAATAAGTTGTTGCCATTTGAAGACTCATAATGCTGGGATCTTAGCTTCACATCCCACATATTGTGTCGATTTTTCCATGATCCATGATACCGTTCCATGAGCCTTAGTCATAGCAGAAAAAAAAAACTTATAATGAACCAACAAAACATCATGATGGTTCCAGATTCAGACTACTGTGTACAGTAGTTATATGTTCAGTTTTCAGAGAAAATGATGGTTTGAGCATCAGGAGCGCAAATCACAAATGCAGACATGGAAGGGCATTTCTCATCAACAAGAGGTCAGATTTGTTTGTGATAATTTTACAACTCATTAATTTTTGGGGGGAAGAACACGCTTTTGAAATGTGTAAAAATATTCGGTCAAACTGTCCTTTTGAAATGGTCTGCAATACAATTCATTTGGTTTCAAAATAATAAAACAACAAATGCATTGAATGACATTATTTCAGAACAATATAGTGAAAGTATTCATTCTTCCCTCTAACATTTCCACTGTGGACAAAATGAATCACCGGTTAATAATTTTGGAGTGAGGAATCGTGTGAGTCCGTGCATTACGTGCGTGTACAAAATATTTCCAAAGGCCTTTGCATCTCAGGCTTTGAAGTCACACGTGTGTGGCAGATGTGCTTGGACATAGCTGCTCACGCTAACAGTGCGAGTGAAAATCAGGTTGGTGTCCATCTACAGTGCCCCAAGGAACACGACCATTAATGTGCATTAAACTCACCATTCCTCCAGGAAGACCTCTTGCACCCTGTAAGAGAACACCATATTACCAAATCGAAATGTCATCAGCATACTTCGTTAACATCTGGATGCGTTATAAAAAAAAATTAAAACAAAACTCCTCCTCATTACTGATTATTCCACCATGTGAAAAACTGTTTGCGATCAAAATGTATGAAAACACCCTGTGGATTCACACAGAATGTGACTTATGTGGAAGCACTTACGAGTAAATGCAGTCTCTAAGAACAAGGTATTTGACAGTGATAAATGAATGCACCATCATAAACATTACTTCGATGTTGTTGTTTTTTCCATCAATCAATGCATGTGGATAAGATTTAACCCCAACATCGAATTCCACATACCCAATCCCATCAACGTGCACATAATTAGTTACTATGCAAGCTCACATAATTAAACTAGAACGAAGATGCAAAATAAGCTTAGAATGCTCAATCACAAAATCGATGTCAAATTTACATCAAAATTCATCATAAGAGCAATAATATCAAGTAAATATGTGAAACTTGACATTGTAATAGGACAAATTTTTTCACCAAATTTGTTGAAAGAGGTATGCCAAATTCAACCAACATCGGAAAATGAGGAAAAGTGACGAGAACTCAAATTATTATTAACAGAAGTCAAAAATGACGAGAACACTAATCATTACAAAAGCACACTAGAACAAAATCAAAGGAGCACCATTGCAAAGCCCCATGCTTCCCACTTAAAGCAAAGTTGAAAGATGGCAAAAAGTACCACTATAAATTACCCAATATTAAATATTGAGTGAAATTTTTTTTCCTGTTTTGAACCCTATGGCACCAAGTCCCCACCCTCTGGGGCACGAACTGGGGTCAACTTTTTAAAAGTTACATATTTTATGATTCCCCATTGTTGATTGCATATACAAATGTTTCAAAATGTGCCTGTGATTTCATTTTTTTTACATTTGACCTTTGTTCCCCACCCCAAGGGGCAGGCCCAAAATGATATTGCTCTTGCACCTTCTTGCCAAATGGTGATCATAACTTCCAAGCTTGGTGAATTTCTGCACAACCGTTTAGGAGGAGATAGTGTGACGGATGGACAAGCGGATGGACGGAAAAACAGAGAGACAGATGGAGCTGATTACAATAGTCCCCCATATTTTTTCAAAAAGTGTCGGGGAAAATAAATAACATTCCACATCAATCATGCTAGATTCCTCAACCCGAATGCCCATCATTACCTTCATTCCGGAATTACCACGACATCCTTGTAACCCCCGTGTGCCGTTCAGGCCAACAGGACCTCGTCCACCCTGAAAGTGGACAAACAAGAAATACATGACTGTACATCTTTCTGTGATACTGATGAAGGATGTCCTTGCAAGGTTACCTACCAACATGAAATTAATAACAAAGGCAATATATTTGAAAAGTTATCTTGGATAGATTTTCTCATGAATATTTAATGGGTCATGATGCCAATACGCAAAAGTTTTTGATGAGATGTCAATTCGGGGAAGTTTTGTGCAACCTATGTGAATGATTTCCATTGCAAGGATTTTAATCGTTTGATTAATTTCATCTTGAACTGAATGGTTAATTCTGTGTCTGGTAGTAAACCTTGCTTTGAATATTATACAATTCATCATAATTTGCTCCATTTCAATTCAAACTTCTTTGGCAATAAACAGTAAAACTGTCAGTGCACATAATAAGGTTTTTCCTTGAAAATATTTCATTAAACGCTATTGCATCTCACTTATTCAACCACTGTGTTGGACTAACGACGATTTGAAAAGGTAGAGTATTTCAACCATTAGCATTTGATGCTAAAGTTTTGCTACTGCGGTTGCACAGCCACTGGCGTAATGTGGTGTATATTTGTGATGGCAGGAGAAACTGGCTGGGTGAAGGCCTCATGGCAGGCAGATTAAAGAGGAGAAGCACACATTCTGGCAAAGGTCCAGGACATATGGGGATCATTTGAACAAGCGACTGGATGGCTTTCGGTTGCTGATAAATCGGTGAAATAAGTACAGTACCAAAACAATCGCGACGTCAAACCTTTTTCAATTAAAAGTACAGTATCTGTGCAAAGGTTAACCAGTGATATGATACTCACCACACCACCTTCTTCACCGGGATGTCCCTGATATCCTGGATCTCCGGTATGGCCCTAGGCAATAGAAATATGTACAGATTAAAGGTCTCACCAAACTTGTTAATTGGGAACTGAAACAATATAAACTTTATCAGACAATTTAAAACCCTCATTGATGAAGAATCACTTTAAAAAAAATAATTCAAATTCTTGTATCTGGATCTTCATCAAAATCGAATCGATTTGGCCTCGTCACACACTCAACCACCTGTCCACCAAGTTTCGTCTGAATCTGTCCATAACCTTTTGAGATATTGCGCTGTGTATCGTTTTTGGTCCGATCTCTCAATGGTGAAGAATCACTTGAAATTCTCAGATCTGGATCCGGATTTGGATCCTCACCAAAATTAAGCGTTACTGTTCTTGGCTGGTCAACTATATACACAAAAAATTTCAGAACGATTGCTTGAAAACTGTGGCCAAAAATCGTGTGACAGACAGACAAACGCAAAAGACCAACATACTTGGCAAAAAACATTTTTGCACCAAGTTACAAACAGACAAACAGAAAGAGGTGAAAACATAACCTCCTTCAAACTTTGGTGGCAGAGGTAATGAATACAATTCAGCAGGCCTGGTGCGTTGGTGTGAAGAATCATTTAAAAAATTGTCATATCCAGATCTGGATTTTCATCAAAATCAAATATTGTGTCGCTGTCACACACCCAACCTCTCCACCAAATTTCGTCAGAATCCGTCCACAGCTTTTTGAGATATCCTGTTCCTAGACAAACAAACAGACAGACAAACAGAGATAGGTAGTGGTGAAAACATAACCTCCATCCACCTTTGGTGGTGCAGGTAATAACTTCGAAGAATGGGTCATTTAAATGTACTTTTCGATGAAAAAGTTATTATACATTCCATTTGGAACTATGAAAATTGTTAGTTAATGCATGGATCATAAAGAAAATATTTGTATCATAATATGTAGGTCCAATGAAAGGAGCCAAAATAAATAAGATTTGGAAGGTACCTGGAAGACCCAAGGCTAAGGACATAGAACACTATATTCTTTCCAGTTTTCCCTTCCCCACATACTACCCATGAGCCAGTGGCAGACTGTGTTATTAAATGGAGAATGTACAAAACCTGCCAATTGGAGCACAAGCATAACGGGTGGACAAAAGCCTGTGGTTGTAGGCAAGAGCTCCACACACATCGTACTCCTCGGAAAATGTTTGTGTCTTGTGGAGAATTACGAGTAGAATTAAGATGTTTTCCATATGTTAGAATCTATATTGCAATGGGCTTCACAGTCGAGTAAGTACAAAACAACAGGAGTAAAAAATGATTTGTGAGGATGAGACATGAGAAAGAGCTGGGTGCTGTTTGGGAAACAAACTACCTACATACTGCAATTAAATTTTCAACAATCAGGTAACTATAGTATGACAGCTGTTAACAAAAACAAAAAATAATAGGGGCAATACCCCTGGGCGCTCACCTGGTAGCGGCTGGATAAGATAACCAGGGAACCACTGGTAGGCATGGATGACCCACAAAATATGTAACGGAGAAGAAAGTAAATACCCATGGATGCTTTGTTTTTAATGCCGTCAACAAACTTTGGTACATCACGGGCGATGAAGGTTGTAGTCAGAGTTTCATCGAAATTGTGAGTGTGGTTTCAGAGAAGAGAGCAAATACATGTTTCAGGAAGCAACCCCACATAGAATCCCTTAGACCCCAATTTTTTTTCATGGTGTGAAAAAACTTTCGTACATTATCTAAGAAGAAAGCAAATACCTCTTTTGGGGGCAACCCCTCAACCCCTACCCCCCCCCGGAGACACCCTTAGACCCCTGTTTGTTTAATCGTGTGAACAATCTTTGGTACATCACGGGTGATGAAGGTTGTGGTCAACTGTCATTGAAATTATGGGTGTAGTTTCTGAGAAGAAACTTTTCAAATATCTCTTGGGGGGGGGGCACATAAACCCCCTCAGACCCTTATTTTTTTAAATACTGTGAACAAACTTTGGTATGTCATGGGTGATGAAGGTTGTGGTCAAGTTTCATTAGAATTGCATGTCTAGTTTCTGAGACCAAGTCAAATACCTATTTTGGGGGGCAATCCCCGTTGACCCCCTTAGAGCCCGATTTTTTTAATGCCATCAACAAACTTTGGTACATACACAGTGACGAACGTTGTGGTAAAGTTTCTTCAAAATCATGTGTGGTTTCAGAGAAGAAGTTAATATTTGTGGATGGACGGACGGACAGACGGATGACACGCCATCCCATAAGCTCCCCAGAACTATGTTCCAGGTGAGCTAACAAGAGCGAGAATTATTTTGCAATACATGTCCCCTACCAACGTGATATTGTATAAGTCCAAAAAGAGAACTCTGTGAAAAAGTGATGAAACACCATGAAACTCGAACTTATTCCGTAACTTATCATAATAAAGCCATGTACCAAGTTTCTGTCGAATATCTTAAAGTACATGATAAAAAAAAAATCTGAAAAACCACAGGTGGGATGGATGGACGGACAGACAGAGGAACAGACGGATGGAGAGCAAACCTATAGTCCCCTCTGATGAAACCAGTAGGAGACGAATCAAAAAAAAGTTAAACACTTACTGGTGAACCCTGGGTTCCAGGAGGACCTCTTCTTCCTATAAGTCCTGAACATTTACAGGCAATTCCACAGCAATGTTTTTCCATGACATTATTCTGAAAAAGACACATAGCATTTTAAAAGAAGTAAGTCTCCATCAAATAAACAAACACAAATTCAAGGAAAGGCATACAGAAAGTGTCATAGCTTCAGTAAGGTAGATGTTGTGCATAATCAATTGATTTTGCATCTACAGATAGTTTGTGTGACTGACAAATGAGATAATTAGACCTTAATACCTGCCGTTGAACCAAATCACTGATTTCTGATTACACAGCTTTTGATTAATGGATTGGAGCATACAAATGGTGACAATCCTTACAAAATCTTCCAGGAGGTGGAACCCCAGATCTGGCTGGCCAATCGAGAGTTGGCGGCGATATCTGAATCCTCGGCCAAACTCAAGCTGGGAAAGCTCTCCTGGCATGGTCATTCCTTCCAGTTCAACAATGATCAATGCATGGATTCCTGAGAGAGAAGGAAGTCATGGTATTTTGTCTACGATTCTATTGCATGATCGAGTATTTTTCCATACAGTGTATATTTCACAGTTGGCTGCTTGGTCAAGTTGTTAAAGACTTGTTTCTTTCTCAAATGGCTGCTGTGGCTTTTGATCCCATCATACGGACATTGTGAAAGAGGTTCTCACCAACCCACACTTGGCAAGCACAGTAAACATGCCAAAAAACCTTCAACATGAGTTGAGAGATGCCTTCATCCTGCAGTGGGCTGAAATAAGCTGCCTCGAGATGTACTTACCCATTTTAAGCTGACATAAAACTGAAAATTTAATTCAACGAAAATTGCACATTTCAACACCGAGAAGACAAAAACATCGATGGAAACTATTATTTCTGCTGGACAAGGGGAATGAAAGCATTGCTTGAACTTTTTGTTCTCCAAAACTTGAAAATAAAATGAGGTTGATGAAACCCTATTTACAAGGTTATAAAAGTTCATAGAAACCCCTTGATGAAAGGTGTGCATATTTCCCCAATCAGCATGGGAATGCATTCATGCCAGAAGTATAAAAATCATGAGGACGGGTAGGGGAGATCTGGGCAAAGTGGATGCATCATGTATACAGGGTGTTAATAAAGTCCTTGTAAAACTTAGAATTTTCATAACTTTTGATGAACACTGATGGAAACAATCATAAATGGGGGATGGAAGCATAATTCATAAAAGTATTTATTCAATATAGTTCAAATTTTTAGGCTTCAACATAAATGCCATCTTTCGAAATATAAAATTCAATCTGATTTTCCAAGTTGTTGAAAACATTCTGCAGTTGCTGCTGAGAAACTAGATGAATTTCATTTGTGATTATAGCCATAAATTCATCCAAAAATTTAGTTTTGATGAGGTAACAACAGTTTTACATAGCCTCATAAAATATAGTCCAATGGGTTGAAGGAATGAACGAGGTGGCCAAGCAATTGGTCTACGTCTTCCAATCTACTTGACTGGGAATACATAATTGAAGAACCATCGCACATTCCAAGAATAGTGCAGGGAGCATACAAGGTGATATGCTGGTACAAGGTGATATGTAAAATATTTAATCGCCGTAGTTTAGGAACCAAGTGCGGTAATTGTGGAGTTTGACTTTACCACTGATGTAGAAGTTGCCTCATCAGAAAATGACAATTCATCAAGAAACCCAGGGGATTGTGGATCGAACAACAGCATTAACAACAACATTGACATTAAAAAAAAATGAGGAATAACACTCTCATATGCCATTTACAGTTTGTTTCGATCAAATAAAGTCCTTGTGCAGCTTTGAAGAGCTGGACAGATTACACGGACAAAACACACCTACACCTACAGCGACACCTACACCGACACCTACACCTACACCTACATAGTGTTGGCTTAATGGCGAGAGTGGTGGGATTGGGATCTGAGGGTCCTGAGTTCAAATCCACTCAGCTGTTCAATTAATACCAGGTGGGGTTGACTCTGCCTGTCATCCTCCCGAGGTCGGCAAATGAGAGCCAGCATGCTGGTATCCTGTGTTGGAGTGGCGACCCGTCCAGGATTGTGTCCAATAGCCAAGGAGACTGCTCAGGCAGCACCAACGCTCTGCACAGAGTCTGGTCCTCATGGATGGATGGATATATATATATATATATATATATATATATATATATATATATGTTTATATATATATATATATATATATATATATGTTTATATATATATATATATATATATGTTTATATATATATATATATATATATATATATATATATATATATATATATATATATATATATATATATATATATATATATATGTTTATGGTTGTGGAAATTCGCATTACACCACAAAGGGCCCTCAGGTGAGATATCTCTGTAAGTACATGTGTAGTT
>NC_140964.1:69359111-69386611 GCF_056783735.1 Eptatretus burgeri
TTTTGTAAGAGAGTCATCGGGCGGAGTGTGGCAGAGAGTGGAGTCGGGTGGCGAAGGTGTCGAGTTGGGTTCTGCAATCGGCCGAGGAGAGTTGGGGGAAGAGGCCAAGGAGCTCGGGTCCGAGGCGAGAAGGACGGCGGTCGGCGACGAGGTCGCGGTGGGAGATCGCTCGTCGCGGGCCCTAAGACAGGCAGCCATTCTCCCTCCCCCAGAGCATCAACAATTCCCCCTTTTCCCCCGTGCTGGGATAGTGCAACAAAGGGGGCCCCGTTCCCACCCCACTCCAAACGTCATGCCAACGAAACCCGCGAAGGAGCACGGAGTCGGGGCACAGCCACGCGGCCACGTCTGCGGCTCGTCCGCCAACGCGCAACGAGGACGCAGGTAGGACCCACCCGGTCTCGCGGAGCTGGCCGCTCCTCCAGGTGTCACCCACATATTGGCCTACAGGCCCGTCTTCCCCCTTGTCTATGAGGGTGGCTTCTTTACTTTGCTTTTGAGTAAACGTGTGTGGCGCCGTGTCTTGTAAAGTAGAACTGTATAAGTGTTGCCGTGTGTACGCGTATTCGGTTGTAACTCTGCGTCGTTGTTTCTTTTGTTTTCCTGATATAGGTGCATTCTGACTGTTTGGCTGTATATGTGTGCTTTCCGTGTGTCGCGTAATAAATGTGCATTGTGTGAACTGTTTTCCCGTTTCACTTCGTCTTTTCTTTATTGACCCTCCATCCTGCTTCATGTAAAAGGGTTCGTAGTGGGCTCAAAACGCCCGATAATTAATCGGAACCGTCGAGGCCGACGATAACACCCGATAGCACGGAACGGACCGCTTAAGCGGTTCGTGTCCGGAGTCGGCCTGCGGCGAGGTACGATCGCCGGGTCGACCATCCGCGCAGGTACTTAGGTAGATCGAATTTGGCGAGCAACCCTATCCTGCGCGGGTGGGCAATTGGCACAGTCGTGGTAGGGTTAAACCCCCGCCCGTGACTAGCTCCCGGCATTGTTCCGAGAGGGTCACGACAGAATTGTCCGTTCCGGTGGGCGAGGCGGCCGCCATTCGAGTCGGCGGGCACGGTCGGACACGATCGCACGCCGGCGGGCACGAATTTGCAACAAAATATATATATATATATATATATATATATATATATATATATATATATATGTATATATATATATATATATATGTATATATATATATATATATATGTATATGTATATATATACATATATATATATACATATACATATATATATATATATATATACATATATATATATATATATATACATATATATATATATACATATATATATATACATATATATATATACATATATATATACATATATATATATATACATATATATATATATATATACATATATATATATATATATACATATATATATATATATATATATATATACATATATACATATATATATATATATACATATATACATATATATATATACATATACATATATATATATATATATATATATATATATATATACATATATATATATATATATATATACATATATATATATATATATATATATATATATATATATATACATATATATATACATATACATATATATATACATATACATATATATATATATATATATATATATATATATATATATATATATATATATACATATATATACATACATACATATAAAGCCTGGTGTTGGCATCGTGGTTATTTTTGGACAGGCTTGTGTCCAAAAAAAATGTCCCAAGATGTATAAATAATGGATAGCCTGGTGTTGGCGTCGTGGTTAGGGTAGCGGCTTGGGATCCAAAAGGTCCTGAGTTCAAGCCCCGTTGGCCGCTTGAATTAATACACACCAGGAGGTTGACTCAGCCTGTCATCCTTCCGAGGTTGGCGAAGTGAGTACCAGTGTACTGGGCCTGGTGTATGCCCCGGTTGGAATAGGTGTACCAGATCCCTGTGTCGTAAGAGGCGACCAGGGTTGCGTCAGGAAGGGCATCCGGCGTAAAACCTGTGCCAAATCATTATGTGGATCATGACGGATGATCCGCTGTGGCGACCCCTAATGGGAGCAGCCGAAATAAGAAGAATATATATATATATATATATATATATATATATATATATATATATATATATATATATATATATATATATATATATATATATATATATATATATATATACATACATATACATATATACATATAAATATATATATACCGGGCGTAGTGGCGTGCGCCTGTAATCCGGCGACTCGGAGGCTTGGGTTGGAGGATCACTTGAGGACGGGTTGGGTTGGACGATCGCAAATCGGCACACGAATCACAAGTAAATCTTCATCTGGTCTGGACCCCTTGTCTTTGGGTGAACCGACCATGGACCCGCGATCTTCCGGAGAACCTCCCGGACCGACCACGTATCCTCCATCGGAGCCGCTTGCGGATCCCGGGGGTGTTCGCTCTGAGATCTCGGGTCATCGTGGCCCGCACGTCGTGTCAGGTGAAGGACAGTACGCTGTGGTAAATGAGACGAGGGGGCAAGCAGGGCAGAGGGTACCGTGGATCGTCGCGCTGTGCTAAACGAGATGAGCGGGCAAGCAGGGCAGAAGGTACTGTAGATCGTCGTGCTGCACACTGTGGTGGATGACACGAGGGGCAAGCACGTGTTTCGTGCAGCATGGGCGTTGTGCTGGCCATGTAACACGCTGTGGTAAACGAGACGAGGGGCAAGCACGTGTTGGGTTTCGGGCTCGCCCGTGAACGAGACTCCATTTACAGCGGATCCTTCACGGCGGCGCGGCAGTTTGCCCACCTTACTGCGAAAGCGCACGTGACTGAGTTATCCCAGAAAGAAAAATAAAAAGAGTGGGGATGAAAAGAAAATGATTTAGCAACCCTAACTATTAAATCATCACAACGCACTACCCGTTGTCCCGCTAAACAAAAAGAAGGGAACTATCTCCATGTACAATAATGGAATAACTGTCTTGGGACACCTATCTGTTGCATGCATGCGGTATATATATATATATATATATATATATATATATATATATATATATATATATATATATATATATATATATATATATATATATATATATATATATATATGTATGTTTATATTAGGGTGTGTCGAAATTTTGAAGTTTTGAAATTAATCGTGGCCAGGTTGCCATTGCGTGCCACTTGAGAAAAAAAATGATATATGCCAACTTATACGAAAATCAGAATATATTTTGAACTTGCTCAAAACCCAGAAAGATTTACTACATAGAGCAAAATGCGCGATATTGTAGATTATTTTAATTCAATGCTAAAACATCCAAACAATGATATAAAACACAAAGGGAACAGTCACTGTACAAAATTATATAAAAACAAATAAAAAACAATCACTGATTGAAGTTATCAATTCCCTTCACTTCAGTGGCCTTCACTGATTTCAGGAATTTGTTTCTGTGGTACTCGAGCATTTGTAGTGCAAATTGTTTTTCTTCCTCATTGCGGACCAGGCATTGAAGGACTGCATAAGAGCGACTCCTCTCTCTGCCAAATCATTTGTCACTCGTAGGGCAGAAATGGTATTTGTTGCCTCATTGTATGATTTGTTTGCCTCCCATTGTTGTGGGTCTTCTTCAAGAAAGGTTTCATCCAGTCCCAGGATCTGGAGCAGCTTGATGGTGGAAATGGTAACGAAGTCGGGTAGTGTCATAGTCGATGGATCTTTTATGGGAGGAAGCCTTTTTGGGGGTTCATCAGATCCCTGGTTATTGTGCATGTTGTGGACCATGCAGCGCTTTTCATCGACAGTGACGGAGTCACAGAAAAGGCTGAGGCTAATCAAGGTCTCCGACAAATACCACAGGTGTCTGGAAAATGCAGTCAAAGCAGCATTTGGGACTTTCTTGTCTGGGTAGCTATGCAGTGCCTTCAAGAATTGAAGATCATTCCTTGGGGCTTCGCCGGCTGATGGACAGGTGAACCAGCATTTAACATAGGTAGTGGTCACAAAAAGTGACACTCGAAGTAAGTGCTTCCACACCATGCGAGAGTGGGATTGGACAGATGCCCTCATTGTGCTCTGGCGCTGTTAGATGTGGAACTGATCTCTGAAAAGCCATATCTTGATGGCATAAATGGCACGTGCCATCCAACACGCACGGTGAACTGCCCCTGGGTACCTGAACCTAATTCCCTTTGGTGGAGTAGCTCCTAGGAAGATGACTGTTAACTGCAAGAGCTTTTCGTAGTCATCTCTGGGGTGCTTAGTATTCAGTTGCTGCTTGGCAAAGGTGATGAAACTTTCTCGAATATCATCTACATGCTCTGATGCATCTACATCATCCAAAGCTGTGCGATACTTTGATTGATCAATGTTTGGCCAGAAATCACGGAAATGACTGAAGATTTCGATTTTTGGAGACCTAAAAACATCATACAGTGAAAAAAACCTTTTCCAAAACAATTTCAGAGACGTGATGTCCACAGGCAAGGTTCAGAAGATCCTTTCCTAACTCTGTTTCGAGTTTTATGCAAACGCCGCCCTTTGTACCTGTATTACTTGCTGTTGTGTCGAAACATAAGGCCACAATTCTGTTCTCCAGTTCCCAGCTCCTTATCTCAGCCATACATGTGGTGTACTGGGCCTGCGGGGGCAGGGTGTGATGCGGGGAGCGTGGTGGAGGTGTGGAGGAGTGGTTTTGGAGTGGTCACGTGCTTGCACGGGATATAGGAGTGCGCGCCGCCTGAGGCGTGGTTGTAGCCGTTGTGGTCTGTGGAGCCTGTAGGTCGTGTGGCTGTAGAGTGCATCGAGTACGTAATAAAGTGGAGTTACGGGCATCGTACGCTCACACTCTCGCTCGTGGCAATAAAGCAGGGTTGTGCTATCGCCTGGCTCGTGTCTGCCTTGGCGCACCTCTACCACGACATTACATTTGGCGACGAGTCTGTTCGGATCGGCGTGTGCAGAGTGCCTGGGTTACTCGGATTGACGTGCAGTTTTGGCCGGGGCGATTGGATCGCGGCAGCGAGTAACTCGGCGCATCTCGCGCGGTTCGAGGTCTACACCGGGCATGGGTCCCAGAGAAGCGCATCGCGAGTTTCGCGCGCTGCACGCACAGGCTTCGGGGCCAGGCGTCTCGCCGTCACAGACGGCTCGAGGATGGCAGAAGGTCGGGGCACAGCGCACGGACGCATGCCCGTCTTCATCGGAGACGACTTCGAATTGTTTTCTGAACAATTGGGCTGCTATTTCCACGCGAATGATGTGGACGATGAAAGCAAACGCAAATAGATCTTGCTCGCCTCGCTATCAACGGAACATTATCGGCTGCTGAGTGATTTGGTATCACTTCATTATCGCACGCACGGCTTCAAGGCGGGTCGGGTCCTGCAGCCTGACGTCCCGCCGGCGCCTGCGAGACACGTTGAGTGGACGACGGCCGCGCTCGGAGTTCGTTTTATGACTGCTTTGCAAACCTTGGGAATGGTTTCTGCGAGGCCACGGCTAAAGGACGAGGGCATGAAGTTCAGCTCAGACGCGGTGCCGGCCGTCGCGCAAGCTCTGAGGAATGTCCGGGGTCTCGGTGGTCGGGGCGCAGCAGATGATCCGGAGGTCAGCGCGATGTTCCAGGTGCGCACGGCCGCGCGCACGGTCTGCGGCGCTGGTCGTGGCCGAGCGTTGCAATTCAGTCAGTCGGACGGCGGTCTGAGCACTCGGGGACGTCTACGGTGTGTGTGCCGAGAGTCATTGCCCATCATAACGGTCATGGATGGCGGTGTGCGAAGCAACCCTTACATCCCGGGTCGAGACCTACTGCCGGTACGGTGTTCGGTGCATGGCGTACACTTTGACGCCACGGGTCGAGTCTCGCAGCCTGGGTATAGAGATCCCAGCGACCCGGAGCGGGAGATGCTGCCGATGTTGAACCTGTCTTCAATTGGTCCGGAGGTGACAAGATCAATGACAGTGGAGGTTGAGATGATCGGGGCACTGATGCTGCCAATGTTGAACCTGGTTTCAATTGGTCCGACGGTGACAGGACCAATGCCAGTGGAGGTCGAGATGATCCGGGCACTGATCGCGTGTCGAGTTGAGTCCGCTTATGCTACCCTCGCATTGCACACGTATGCCGGTGAAGCGCTGCCGGCGGTTGGCGGGGCACACGTCTTGGTTGCCCATCAGGGTCGGCGGGTTGCGCTCCCGCGGTTCGTGGTGCGAGGGGAGGGGCTCGCAGTTCTTGTTTCGGAGTTCGTACCTCCAGGTGCACCTGTGCCCCCTTCGGGGCACGTTCCTCCGGTTGGGCCCGGGCCTCCCTCGGCACGCGAGGGCGAGGTTCCGGCGACGGGGGCCATGACGATGCAGCGTGAGCTGCCGTTCACTGCTTCCTGCGACGATGTTGTACGGTTCTGGAGCAACGGGAGCCATGCCAGCTGCGATGAGCTCTCGCGCTTCGGCTGCGCTCATGATACAATGCACGCCCGTGTCGTTCAGGCAATTTCAGCAGGGGATTGGAGCGAGTCAGTCGCGTTCAAGAAGTTCGCGGATCGCGACCGTCGACGACAAGCAGGTCATCGCAACGTCGCGACGACGACCGAGAGACGGACACGTGATGTGATTCATGGGTTGCTGTTCGTTGCGTATTTGATTTTCATTGCTCGAGTGATGCAGTTTAGCGTTGTTAAAATAAATGCCGACAGTTCGTGTGTGAGCATATGTTTGGCTGGGATCAATCGATGGGATGCTCGATATGACCGATGTGATATGAAGGCCTTGGGGGCGATCATGGCAAATAAAGAGGTCTTTCTGGTCTCCAGCTGCGAGGGCAGTCCACGGATCGCTACCCTGTCATGTGTGGGGATTATATTGGGAGAATGCGCTGTACGAAAAGGGGAGTTTGCATCTGTGCAGACGATGTTCTTGTTGCTTTATGGCATGACTGGATGTGATGTGTGGTTTTGTATGGGATTGCTGGGACTGCAGCCGACTAATTACCGGTTCGACTCGCGTTTGGGACTCAGAGATCGACTCAGAGCCGGGGCTGGTTCACTGTTCAGCGTTACCCCCACCCCTGGTTTCGGCAAGGTCAGACGTGCCTGGCGCCCTGGGGCGCAACTCTCTGTTCTCGCCAAAGCCGTTCGGACGTGCGTTGGGATCTCGGCTGATTGTGATGCGTGGGCTTGTTATGGGACTGATTGTGCGCCCAGCCGACGGCGCTGTTCAGCGTCACCGCCCAAGGTCGGACGGGCTTGGCGCCGGGCGGCACAAACCTCTGTTCTCGCCAAGGTCGGCTGCGCTGGCGCCAAGGGGCTTCCAGACAACGGGGCTTCCAGGCTCGGGGTGTTTATCTGATTTGGGTCTGTCTGGGGGAGATGTGGCGCCTTGTCGGCCGGGGGCGTTTGATGGTGCCGGGGGAGGTTTGCTCGGGAGGTCGTCGCGACCTCGCCAGAGGGCGTGTAAGCATGGGCCACCTGGGGGCGCTTCTGCTGCGTAGTGATGCTGTGCTTCCCACCTTGCTTCTTGATATCTGTAACGCGGTCAGGGTTTTTGTGGGTTCGTCGTGCAACTCAGTCTTCGGAACCTGTCCATTGCAGTTCAACTCGCTCGCATCGACACGTTATATGGTGTGATGTGCCTGTGCTTTTTGGTTATTATCGTTTTTGTACCTCTCTGCTTTAATATCATGGTATTGTGCCGATTATGCTTATTATTATGATGGTCATTTTATGATCATAGTTTTAGGAGGGAGGAGTGTGGTGTACTGGGCCTGTGGGGGCAGGGCGTGATGCGGGGAGCGTGGTGGAGGCGTGGAGGAGTGGTTTTGGAGTGGTCACGTGCTTGCACGGGATATAGGAGTGCGCCACATCTGAGGCGTGGTTGTAGCCGTTGTGGTCTGTGGAGCCTGTAGGTCGTGTGGCTGTAGAGTGCATTGAGTATGTAATAAAGTGGAGTTACGGGCATCGTACGCTCACACTCTCGCTCGTGGCAATAAAGCAGGGTTGTGCTATCCCCTGGCTCGTGTCTGCCTTGGCGCACCTCTACCACAACATTACAATACAGGCCTCTGCCATAATGGCAGCAGTGCCGGAATATAGCTTGGGGATGGCAAGAAGCTTGGTGACCTCCTTGCCAGACACCATCATAGGAAGTCGATCCACAGACAGTTGTTCAGTTCCTGTGTAATTGGGCATTATCTTGCCATCCCAGTGCAATGTTAGTGGAACGAGTGGATGAAAAGATTCACGAATCTCGGCTGCTAGAGCTGCACGTTGAACTTTTCTTGCTCGTTGGACTGAAGAAGGACTGATCATCAGTTCACTAAGTGGTGCTGTAAACTGATCGGACGTAGCCATGGCAGAAAAAATATAAGCAGCATTTCTGCTGCTGGTTTTGGTGCGATCTCGCGCTGCTGCAACTTCAAGTGTAACTACAGAGATTTTTCCCCTTTTCCGCCGCCGTGATCCAGAAGATGTTGAAGGTTTCTTTGGTTCTTCTTCTGAGCTATCTGCAGATAATGCTGTTTCCTCAGATGATGAATTAAGCACTACAACATCTGTCACTGCTGCTGAGCTTGCATGATGTTGTTCCTCACGCACTGCAACTGCTGCTGATCTCGCCAATGCTCTCTCTTCTTGCTTTGCGAATTTCACGTCAATTCCTGCAATCGAACCATGTCGTCCTTTTTCACGCTGAGCCTTCAAAAACTGCCGATCCTCTTCTATCTTGATCATCGTAATGGCCTGTTCATGTGCAATATCAAAGACATTGTCCAAAGAATCCCTGAAAGCATTACACTTTCCCTCTTCTGTCGCTGACTTCCTTGTGATATTTTTTTCAGGCCCTGCCATTCCTTGTGAAGACGTCGTAGCTGATCTCAGAGATGATTCTTAGCCCTCGTTGGTATCCGTGCTCGTTCCCAAATTTGTAGGATCATTGTGACCGTTTCCTTCACACTGTCATTTAGACTATGTTCTTTCTGTTTATGAAAATCAAACAGCACCTTGAGCACCTCTCCTCGTGAAAGTAGCTTAGCACAACTGAAGTGATCTTCTGTGTCACCAATCAACCAAATCTCAGTCTTTTTCCTAGTTAACTTTGCCATTTCACCTGCAAACAAGCCAAACAATGAATGGAATAAGCATCACAATAATTACATCAACAGGCAGTCGAGATAAATAATACAAAGCTGTATGCTGCAGCCAATGCCCTGCGATATAAAATTGTGTTACAATTTATTGTGAGCTGTCGGTCGAATGTGTGGTGCTGCTTTTCACTGTCAGGCTTCGCAGGCTAGATGTGCTGTGCATTGTACAGGGCTGTCTTTGGAGAGGGTAACTCAAAAACAAAACTTAAAATTAATAATATTTATGTTTTATCTATTTTGCTTTGGTGTGTCACCAAAAAAATATTATGGGTGTCCACTGGCCACAATGCCAGTAAACACAGCAGTGATTGGCTTTGAGCGCAACTGTGTATACTTTTGGTCTCGTTGAGCAAGTAGTAAATGTGCTATCAAGTTTTAATTCTGGATATGGTGTTTTTGTATTAAGTGGCACACAAATTTTACCTGGCCGATATAAAATATCAAACTTAAATTTTTCATGTAGTCATTAGACACACCCTAATATATATATATATATATATATATATATATATATATATATATATATATATATATATATATATATATATACATATATATATATATATACATATTATATATACACATACTGTATATATATATATATATATATATATATATATATATACATATTATATATACACATACTGTATATATATATATATATATATATATATATATATATATATATATATATATATATATATATATATATATATATATATATATATATATACAGTATGTGTATATATAATATGTATATATATCCATATATATGTGTGTGTGTATATATTGTTGTGGTTACCAAATTCGCAAACCACCATTCAGGTCCCTTAGGTGAGGTATCTCGGTAAGTGCATGTGTAGTTAGGCCCAAACCCGTTGTCTAGTGGGAATACATGTCATTTATGCGAGCTGCGACTCTTCAGGATAGCCGTTTTTCTTTTACTATCTTTATTTTGGACCAACCGCCATGATCACAACCACAACATCAACCACCGACCACAACCACCGCTTCACCACAACCGCCACGACCTTCACGCACACCTCACAACCGTAGCATCGCCACCGTTCTTGCCCCGCTGTGGGTACCGGTGTTGGACTCATGCAGAACGCGCGTCGAACAGCGTGTACAAAATCACGGATTTTGTGCTTCAAAAACGGATCAAAAACGACACACGCCCACTTTTTGCCGTCCAATCGGTGAGCGAGGGGCGAATTGGCCCCGCCCCCAGGGCGATCGATATATGCAAATTTGTGGATCAAAAAGCCTTCACGCCCACTTTTTCTCGGGCCAATGGGGAGCGAGGTGAAAGGTCAAAGGGAGGGGGTCAAAGGCGAAGTTACGGGGGGGATAAAAGGACGGTGTTCGTCAGTCAGAAAAGAGTCGCAAACGAGAACGAGAAGGAGTCAGCAGGACGAGAACGAGGAGGAGTCAGCAGGACGAGAACGAGGAGGAGAACGAGAAGGAGAACGAGGAGGAGAACGAGGAGGAGAACGAGGAGGGAGTCAGCAGGACGAAAACGGAACGAAGGAGAACGAGAACGAAAAGAGAACGAGAACGAGAAGGAGTCGGAACGGAGGGGACGAGTGTGGAAGACTGGAGCCCGAAGCCTGCAGTGGCTGGAGAAGCTGAAGAGAGTCGGACGAGGGGGTGCTCGCGTCGGTGCCAGGAGCTGCACGCCCGAGGGAGGCTGGCAGCGCGACCTGGCCGAGGTGGAGACGCACACCAGGGATAATAAAGATCCTCTATACCCCGAGCATCAGCAACCCCCTCCTGTTTCCCCCCGCGCTGAGATAGTGCGACCAAGGGGGCCCCGTTCCCACCCCCGACCAGACACCGTCCACGAGGCCCGCGGGTTGCGGGGCCATCGCCGCTCCGCGTCTCATCACCAGACGGGTAGGCCCGACCCGGTCTCGGCCACAGGCCCGCCTCATTCTTGAGGTATTTCTTTTCCTTGGTTTTGGGTATGTGTTGTCGGCGCCGTCTGTGAAGTAGAATTGTATAAGTGTTGCCGTGTGCTCGGTAGTCGGTATTAGCTCTGCACTGTGTTTTCACTTTTATGTTTGCTTTTTGTGTAAATGGAAGTGTGTTTTCTTTTTTTGTGTGCATTTGGTGGAATTGTATTTGTGTGCTTCCCGTGTGCCGCGAATAAATGTGCTTTATTGTTGAACTGTTCTCCCGCTTCGCTTCGTCTTTTCCTCCATTGAATCCCCATCTTGCTTCACGTAAAGGGTTGGTAGTGGGCTGAATACGCCCGATAATTAATCGAACCGTCGAGGTCGACGATAACACCGCTCGGTTATTCTGATAGTACGGAACGGGTCGCTTAAGTGGCCCGTGTCCGAAGTCGACCTGCGGCGAGGTGCGATCGCCCGGTCTACCCTCCGCGTGGGTACTTAGGTAGTTCGAATTTGGCGAGCAACCCTATCCCACGCGGGGGCTGATTGGCTCGATCGCGGTGAGACCGAAAGGTCCACCCGTGACTGGTTCCCGGCGTTAGTCCGAGAGGGTCACGACTGGATTGTCCGTCCGGTGGGCGACGTGCCGCGATTCGAGTGTTGTGGCCGTCGCACGCCGGCGGGCGCGAAGACCGCAACACTGGTGTCAGGAGTGGGATACAAATTCATCGCCCTCCTCACGGCACTGGTATCAGAGAACAGGAAAACGGGCTCTCCTGTCTCCGGCTAAATTCACGGGAATCGGTCCAGGGGTGAGAGAAGCGACCCCCGATTCCCTCCAAATTACGAGCGAGCAAATTAACCCTTCACGAGAAGCAAGATGGCGTCTCAAGGCGAGCGGGAGCCGGGGGTATTAGAAATGTATATGTGTAATAATGTAGAGTCCATGGTCCAGGATGGAATCCCCGAGCAGGAAATGTTGATTGTGCAGGAACACGGACTCGCCCAACTGAACCCAGGGCCCGAGGTGGGTGCGGCAGCGGCCGCGGTGTATGACACCTCCCCCCCCCCTCTCCACCAAGACCCTTCCCCAACCCTTGCCGAAACGGCTCAGCTGAGTGCATCCAACATGGCCCAGCTATGCGCCATGCTGGCGGCAATGAACAAACAAATGAATGAAGTGAAAACGACGATGGATACAAATACAAATGAAATGAAAAACGAAATGAAAGACATGAACAAGCAAATGAATGAAGTGAAAACGACGATGGATGCGAATACACAGCAAATGAGGGAAGAAATGAAAGAGCTGCGGGGTGAGACGCAGAACATGGGAATGAGCCTGAAAGGAAGCTTGGAAGAACTAAAAAACGAAATGAAAAAGGAAGTCGACACGATACGAGCGGAGGTGACCGGGTTAAAAGAGAAAGTAAAAGGAGTGGGAGTCGCAATGGAAGAAAGTAAACAAGAGAGGGTAAACGAAATAAAGACGGTGGTGGGAAAAATAGACAAAGTAGGAAAAGGATTGGGAGAAGTAAAACAGGGACAAGACCAAATAAAGGAGGAAATCGGGAGGAACACGACGGCGATAGAGGAATTAAAAAGAGAACAAGGGAAAATAAAGGAGGGATTGGGAGCCGTGAAGGAGGACTGTGAGAAAAGACATCGGGAAATGACAGACAAAGTTGAAAACCTGCGAAAGGAGGTAAAAGCGGAGACACAGAAAGGATTAAAGAAGGTGGCGGAGGAATGTAGAAAGAGACATGAGGAGGTAATTAATGAAATGGAGCGGAAAGCCGGAGAAAAGACAGAGGAACTGGGGGAGCAGATAGGAAAAAACCGGGGCGAGACAGAAGAGCAGTTTAGGACAACGAGGGAGGAAATATCCAAGACAAATAAGATGGTGACACAGGTACAAGGGGAGGTGGAGCAAATAAGAGAAAAAGTCGGAGAACTGTCGTTAGGAACGATAGGGGAGGAAATAAATGGGGTAATAAAGGGGAAAATGGAGGAAATGGAGAAGAGACTGACGGATAGGGTGGAGGCCCGGTGTGAGAAGCAGGGTGGCCTCCTTCGGGAACAGGGGGAGAGGATATACTCCCTCGAGGCGGATCGTGCCCAGGTGGGGCCGGTGTCACAGGGCAGAGGAGGAGGCTTGCCCGATGCGGGGGTGAGCATGCCAAGCTTGGGGAGGGTAGAGACCGCGGGGTCTTTTGGCCTAATGGGGGTACCCGGAATGACTGTTCCAGGGGGTGTGCAGAGTGTGAGTCCAATGGCTTGGGAGAATAAGCGGGACAACGCGGGGCACGGACAGACGCAGACAAGGGTGGTGGAGCCCCCGGGCAAATGGCTCGGACCCTGCGGGAGTGAGGCACCGTTGGGACTGGGGAGGTACACTCCTCCCGGAGTCCCTAGGGAACGGGAGGAGACCTCGAAAGAACCGAGGGTGCCGCTACCCCCGTACGATGGCAAGACGGACTTGAGGGCATATATGGCCCAGTTCAAGTGTGTTGCCAGAGGCAATGGCTGGAACGAGGTGCAGGGTGTGGCACAACTCACAGCGGCCCTGCGTGGCGTGGCTTTGGAAGTCCTGACCACGGTACCCAGTGAGGGGGCGACCCTGGAGGATCTCCATTCGGCCCTAAAAAACCGATTTGGCATGGACCAGCAGAGCGAGCTTGTTAAAGCTCAGCTCAACGGGCGCAAACGACGTCCCCAGGAATCACTGGGAGAATTGGCACATGACATTCGCCGCTTGGTGGGGATCGCGCACACCAACATGCCGCCGGAGTACCGGGAGGAGATTGCCCTGGACCATTTCCTTCGAGCAATAGGGGGCACCGATGTCGGAGCATTGCTCACCGTATGGCGCCCGGACAACCTCCAGAAGGCGGCTGATACTGCTGTCTGCTGGGAGGCAGCCAGAACGCCATTGGGAGGGGCTGGGCGCCATGCGGTGGCAGTCCGACAGGTGGACCCCGTGCACGACAGTGCGCTGGGAGCCGGGGAAACCCTGGGCGACCAAGCGCGAGTGGAAAGGATGGTGCAGGGCATGTTCGACCGCCGGTTCGGGAGACCTGTGGAGAGGCGGTCGGGCCCGGGAAGGGCGGGAGATGGGCCATCGGGGGGTACCCCAATTCGGAATGGAGGGGGGTATAATTCGGCGTACTGGAGGCAAACACCTTACCAGAAGAGGTGTTATAATTGTGGCGCAGGGGACCACCTGCAGCGGAGGTGCAACGCCCCGCGCAGGGAAAGGCCCCCGCGAAGAGAAGAGCCACGGCCCCCTAGACCACCAACTCCGCCCCGGGTCAATAGGGATAGCCAGGCCCAACCATCCCCCCCCCCCACCAGTCCCCGGGAAACTAAGAAGTGCCGAACATGTAGGGCCGTGTTCGGCAGACTCAGACGGAGAAGAGCCCTCAGAACTGCGACAGGTCATCAGTTGTGGCCAAATTGGCAAAGGTAGCTTAACAATTCGGTGCAAGATTGCCGGCGTAGGGGTAGACGCCGTGGTGGACACAGGAGCAAGCGCCACGATCATCAGCCCTGTGGTCCTTGATTCGAGTGTAGACGGTTGGGATGAGATCCACCGTCTGCAAAACCATAGTTTGCAGCTCGCTACCGGGGCAACGGCCCCTATCATAGGACGTGGTTTCGTGTCGTTTAAATTGGGCACTGTGAAAACCAAGATAGAGGTTTGGGTGGCAGAGGTGTACGACCCATGTCTAATAGGGTTGGATGTGCTGACGGCCGGTGGTTGTAAGATCGACTTGGGCCGGGGGGTCATGCAGTTGGGTGGTGAGGAGTTGCCGTTAGGAGGCGTGAGCACGGACGAGAGGGTGGAGCTGGAGGCTCCTGACTCCGTGGTCATTCCCCCGGGTGCCGAGGCGGTGGTCCCGGCCCGGTGGCGAGCACCCCCAACGTGGCAGGGCCCCTGCGGCCTAGCGGAACTACCGGCAGGGCCGTCAACCCTGGGCTTAGTCGTGGGCCGCACCCTGGTAAGTACCGACGGGCCAGTAGTGCCCGTACGGGTGATAAATGTTAGCACGGAACCACGCACTATCAGGAAGGGCACGAAGGTGGCAGATTGCATCCCAGTAAAAGAGGTCGCAGAGCTGAGGGACGATAACGTCGAGCCGGACCGGCCCCAGAAGGAGTCTCCAGACTCGATTAGGAATTGGCCCGGTCCCATTTGTGAGATGGTAAATCGGAGTAGTGTAGATTTGGAGGAGGCCCAGCGGGAGGCCTTATACAAGCTGGTCGACCGACACATCGGGATCTTCTCCTTGTCACCCGAGGATATTGGACGTACGGGCCTGGTGCAACATCAGATCCACACCAATGGGGCCCGGCCTGTCCGTCAGCCTGCTCGAAGGCTCCCATGGAGCAAAAGAGAGGAGGCTGATGAACAGGTTGAAAAGATGCTCAATGCAGGTGTCATCGAGCCCTCGGGAAGTCCTTGGATGTCACCAGTTGTGCTGGTTAAAAAGAAGGATGGGACCACGCGTTTCTGTGTGGACTATCGCCAGCTGAACAACGTGACACTCAAAGACTCCTATCCCCTGCCTAGAATTGACGATACCCTCGACGCCGTTGCAGGCTCTAAATGGTTCTCAACTTTGGACCTCAAGAGTGGGTATTGGCAGGTGGAGATGGATAAGACGGGGAAGGAGAAAACGGCATTTTCCACAGGGAAGGGACTGTATCAGTTCACTGTGATGCCGTTCGGTTTGTGTAACGCCCCCGCCACCTTTGAGAGACTGATGGAGCGTGTACTAGGCGGCATGCCGTGGCAGTCATGCCTGGTGTATCTGGATGACGTCCTGGTACACGCTAAAACATTCACCCAGGAGATAGCCAATTTGGACCAGGTGTTTGGGCACCTCAGGCAGGCAGGGCTGAAATTGAGCCCAGAGAAATGCACTTTGTTCGCGACAGAGGTGGCCTATCTCGGACACGTGATAGGCCGCGAGGGGGTGAAGACCGACCCCGGAAAAATTACAGCGGTAGAGGAGTGGCCCGTACCTACAACTGTCAAACAGGTGCGGGGCTTTTTGGGACTTTGCTCCTACTACCGGCGTTTCGTGGCAAACTTTGCGGAGATAGCCAGGCCCCTTCACCGGTTGACGGAGAAGGGGTTGAGATTTAATTGGACGGAGGAGTGCCAGGAGGCCTTCCTCAAATTAAAGGGGTGTTTGACATCCGCACCTGTTTTAGCGTACCCCACCGATGACGGGATGTATACCCTGGACACGGATGCAAGCCAGGAAGGATTGGGAGCAGTCTTGTCTCAGACACAGGGGGCGTGGAAAGAGTGATCGCGTATTACAGTCGGGCCATGAGTAGGCCCGAACGAAATTATTGCGTAACTCGTAAGGAACTATTGGCTATGCTGTCTGCCGTGAACCATTTCCACCCGTACTTGTACGGGAGGAAATTTTTGGTTCGAACTGACCATTCCTCCTTGCAATGGCTCTTACGGTTCAAGGAACCGGAGGGCCAAATTGCAAGGTGGTTGGAAAAATTGCAGCAGTACGATTTCAGTGTGGTCCATAGAGCCGGTAAGGCTCATGGGAATGCCGATGCGCTCTCTCGACGCCCCTGTCTGAGGGAAAACTGCAAATATTGTACGAGACATGAGGAGAGGGACCAATTGGCAGACGCCTCCCGAAACTCCCAGTCCGTGCGGCCCGGGTGGTAGGCCCAACTTTGCCACTAACCGCGGGAGAGGAATTTGGTGGATTGGCATGGAGCACGGCCCAGCGGGAAGACCCCGTGCTAGGGCCAGTGTACAAATGGGTCCAGGAAAACAGGAGGCCCAGTGGGGAGGAAATCGCCCCATTCGGGGCGCGAACAAAGGCATACTGGGCTCAGTGGAGGACCCTAGAAATGAGGGACAACATCTTGTATCGCAAGTGGGTGGAGATTCCTTCTGAACAAACTTCTTGGCTGGTGATAGTCCCTGATGGGTTTAAGACCCAAATTTTGAAACAGGTGCACGGTACCCGCGCCGGCGGCCATTTGGGCAGGACCAAAACAAAATCTCGGGCCCGCCGGCGGTTCTATTGGGTTAACATGGGGCGCGATGTACAGGACTGGTGTCGAGCATGCGACGCCTGTACTGCAAAAAAGGGACCGCCACAGAGGATGAGGGCCCCACTCCAACTACATCAGGTTGGGGCTCCCCTGGAGCGAGTGGCCATGGACATTTTGGGACCACTGCCCCCCACTCGCCAGGGTAATAAGTACGTCCTCGTAATTATGGACTATTTCACCAAATGGCCAGAAGCCTTTGCCCTTCCCAGCCAAGAAGCAGGGGTTGTGGCCAAGGCCTTCGTAGAAGGATTTACATGCCGGTATGGGATTCCGCAGGAGCTGCACACGGACCAGGGACGAAATTTTGAGAGTGAATTACTAAAAGAGGTGTGCAGGCTCCTGGAAATTCGAAAAACACGGACAACGCCCCTGAGACCACAGTCTGATGGCATGGTGGAGAGGTTCAACAGGACCCTGGTCCAACAGTTGGCCCTCTTCACCGCCACTAACCAGGAGGACTGGGACGAACACCTTCCGTACCTCCTGATGGCCTATCGCGCGTCCCAGCACGGGTCTACCGCATGTAGTCCGGCGCTGTTGATGTATGGACGGGAGCTGAGAAGCCCTGTCGATTTATTGTGCGGTCCGACGCCTGAGCGGCTTGATAGGCCCCCGGGGGAGGGCTATGCCCGTCGGTTGGAGGAGGGCTTGGAGAAGGTCCACGCCTTCGCACGACACCAGCTCCAACAGGCGGGCATAAAGATGAAGCGCAGGTACGACCACCGGAGCCAGGTGAGCAAATACCCACCGGGGGCAAAGATTTGGTTCTTTAACCCCCGGCGAAGGAAGGGCAGATGCCCGAAGCTCACCTCAGCTTGGCAGGGCCCGGGGGTCGTCCTGGCGCAAGTCAGTGACGTGGTCCTAAAAATTAAAATGGGACCACGAGCCCTCTCTCGGATCGTCCATGCGGACCGCCTGAGGCCTTACAAGGGCGACCTTACGCCCTCATGGATATGTCTTGCCGGAGGAGTCGGTGCTGGAACAGCCGCTCCCGCAGAGGCGCAGGGCTCTCAGAGTCTTGCGACGAGTTCACGAGCCCAGTAGGAAGGGAGGAAATTCCCCCCCCCCCTTGGGAAATTGATTTTTGGGGACATTCGAGGACAGTGACAGACTTGTGAATGTGTAGTGGGGACGTAGCTTAGCTACGTAGTGTTAAAAGGAACGTGCTTTAGTGTAAGGGATGACGTGGGAGCACGAGTTAGTTAGGGGAGGTAGTTAGAAGGATGGCAGAGTTCAGTGGTGTGTGTGTTGAAGAGTTGTTGGTGAGTGAATTGGAAGCATGTGCTTGGTGAGTGAGTGAGGCCAGCGGGTCTGTGTGAATGGAGTGAATGGGGAATGCATGGTGCGATGAGTGATTGGGGGGAGGAGTGACTCCCGCCCAAGGGACCCCGGGGTCAGTATAAAGTGAGTTAGCTGGGTTAGTCAAATTGAAAAATGGAGGTCGTTTTGTTGTTGGTGGGAAAGTAGGCTCGAGACCCATTTGGAGGGGTGCAGGAGCCCTGTTGACGGGCTTGGGAGCGTGGCTGCGGAAGGTGAGTATCGCTGAGTGGGTACCCCGGGCACCAGGCTAGTCGGCCGCGGTAGGCCAAGGGCCCATGGGGGGCCGGGATAGAGTAGTGGGCACGGGTGCGCCTGCTCGGTGCGGGGGCCCGGGGCGCCATTAGCCGCGTGGGCAGTGTTGTGGGCACGGGTGACCCTCGGAAAGGGGCCCGGGAGGCCGGCCTGCCACGTGTGCGTTTCAGGGGAGGTGCCATGGGGGGCACTCCCCGGTGTTAGGGAGCTGGTAGGCTCGGAGGCAGTGTAGTGCCCGGGGGTGCCATAGCGGGAGATTCGGCAGAGGGTCGTGCCTGCCAAAGGGAGCCACGTGTCCTAGCCAGGAGACCGTGTGAGGGCACGGAGAGAAAATTGGGGGGCGAGGCCCGAAATTGTAAGGACACCAACACAGGCGACGGGAATCTGGGTTTATAGAACCAATAGTTTAAGCGAGAGGCGCTTGTTGAAAGCCCCGGGGTAGTTTAACAGTTAAATGGTTAGGGTAGATTAGGAGATGTACCCCTCCGCACCATCCATCCCCTCGCTGTCGTTGTGGGCCGCTGGACCCACTTGGTGTTAAGATCGCCGAACTCTGGGGAGGCCATTCTGAGGCTTCGTTGGGCCTCGACACAGGACGTTGGCTCTCCCTTATTCCCCTCCGGGAAGGGAACGTAGGGGTTGGGAGTAGGCTAGGTGACAGAATAGGTTAGCCGAACAAGGACGATAAAGGGGGTTAGGGGACGATTTATAGTGGGGAAGTAAAAATAAAAACAACAAAAAAATAAGTTGGGGCTAAATTGGGGTTTGACAAATTAAGGGAGTGGGTATGTACAGTGACAGGCAAAGGCGATAGGTGGGAGGGAGACAGGTAGGTAGGTCCGAGCCCGCCTTCCAAGTGGCCAGCACCACCGCACTCCCTCCACCAACCTCCACTGAACGGCAAGAGCTGGCCAACTTCATCGGCTGGCCGTGTTTTGCTTCAAGGCGGAGGCCGGCCAACTTCATCGGCAGCTGTTGTTTTGCTGCAAGGCCTGTGCCATCGGCTGGCCGTGTTTGCTTCAAGGCCTGTGCCGGCCAGTTCATCTGCTGGCTGTTTTTCTTCAAGGCCTGTGCCGGCCAGTTCATCTGCCCGCTATGTTTGCCTGCAGCGGCCTTCTTCTGCGGGCTGTGTTTGCCTGCTCACCTTTGCCATACCATGCCCACTGCCCACGTTCACCAGCCCCGTTCAATTTTTGCTTTGCCCCCCCTGTTCATTTCCATGTGCGCCAGGATCAAGGCAACAGTTTGCAAGCTGCGAGAACTGCCCTGTTGGCAGCTACAACACGGGCCTGCAGTGGCAGCCCGTGCACCGTGTTTGTGTCCATGCATCCATTCGTTGTGCTCATTGCGTGTGCCACTTGAGCTGGCACGGAGACTGCGTTTGTGCAGCCCATGCACCATTGTGGTTCACTGCATTCAGTTCAAACCGTTCATGCATCCATTCGTTGTGCTCATTGCGTGTGCCACTTGAGCTGGCACGGAGACTGCGTTTGTGCAGCCCAAGCACCGTTGTGGTTCACTGAGTTCAGTTCAAAAGGGAAGGCCTTGGACTGCGTGTGAGCTGCCAGCCACGTTCCCTGTCACCTGCATTGTTTGAGCCAGAGACTGCATGTGGGCAGCCTGGCTCCCTGCTAACTGCTTTTCTTTTGCAGAGTTCAATGATCCTGGGCCATGGTTTAGTGTAAAATTTGTAAGTTAAGGTTAAGATGTACTGTAAATATGAGTGTGCCCCCGGCATGTCTGTCTAGCGCCGGCAATTTTATTTAAGTCGTCCGTGTGAGTGAGTTTGTTTAGATAGTTACGCAGCCCTCAGGTTATTTATTTTGGGGACACGAATACCATGAATGTCGCACTCAGGGATCCGTAGGTAAAATGTACTAGGGGAAAACTACACATGATGGCACACGAAAATTTGACGACTCGGGACGAGTCTGTGAGAAGGAAGGGGGGTAGTGTTGTGGTTACCAAATTCGCAAACCACCATTCAGGTCCCTTAGGTGAGGTATCTCGGTAAGTGCATGTGTAGTTAGGCCCAAACCCGTTGTCTAGTGGGAATACATGTCATTTATGCGAGCTGCGACTCTTCAGGATAGCCGTTTTTCTTTTACTATCTTTATTTTGGACCAACCGCCATGATCACAACCACAACATCAACCACCGACCACAACCACCGCTTCACCACAACCGCCACGACCTTCACGCACACCTCACAACCGTAGCATCGCCACCGTTCTTGCCCCGCTGTGGGTACCGGTGTTGGACTCATGCAGAACGCGCGTCGAACAGCGTGTACAAAATCACGGATTTTGTGCTTCAAAAACGGATCAAAAACGACACACGCCCACTTTTGCCGTCCAATCGGTGAGCGAGGGGCGAATTGGCCCCGCCCCCAGGGCGATCGATATATGCAAATTTGTGGATCAAAAAGCCTTCACGCCCACTTTTTCTCGGGCCAATGGGGAGCGAGGTGAAAGGTCAAAGGGAGGGGGTCAAAGGCGAAGTTACGGGGGGGATAAAAGGACGGTGTTCGTCAGTCAGAAAAGAGTCGCAAACGAGAACGAGAAGGAGTCAGCAGGACGAGAACGAGGAGGAGTCAGCAGGACGAGAACGAGGAGGAGAACGAGAAGGAGAACGAGGAGGGAGTCAGCAGGACGAAAACGGAACGAAGGAGAACGAGAACGAAAAGAGAACGAGAACGAGAAGGAGTCGGAACGGAGGGGACGAGTGTGGAAGACTGGAGCCCGAAGCCTGCAGTGGCTGGAGAAGCTGAAGAGAGTCGGACGAGGGGGTGCTCGCGTCGGTGCCAGGAGCTGCACGCCCGAGGGAGGCTGGCAGCGCGACCTGGCCGAGGTGGAGACACACACCAGGGATAATAAAGATCCTCTATACCCCGAGCATCAGCAACCCCCTCCTGTTTCCCCCCGCGCTGAGATAGTGCGACCAAGGGGGCCCCGTTCCCACCCCCGACCAGACACCGTCCACGAGGCCCGCGGGTTGCGGGGCCATCGCCGCTCCGCGTCTCATCACCAGACGGGTAGGCCCGACCCGGTCTCGGCCTCAGGCCCGCCTCATTCTTGAGGTATTTCTTTTCCTTGGTTTTGGGTATGTGTTGTCGGCGCCGTCTGTGAAGTAGAATTGTATAAGTGTTGCCGTGTGCTCGGTAGTCGGTATTAGCTCTGCACTGTGTTTTCACTTTTATGTTTGCTTTTTGTGTAAATGGAAGTGTTTTCTTTTTTTTGTGTGCATTTGGTGGAATTGTATTTGTGTGCTTCCCGTGTGCCGCGAATAAATGTGCTTTATTGTTGAACTGTTCTCCCGCTTCGCTTCGTCTTTTCCTCCATTGAATCCCCATCTTGCTTCACGTAAAGGGTTGGTAGTGGGCTGAATACGCCCGATAATTAATCGAACCGTCGAGGTCGACGATAACACCGCTCGGTTATTCTGATAGTACGGAACGGGTCGCTTAAGTGGCCCGTGTCCGAAGTCGACCTGCGGCGAGGTGCGATCGCCCGGTCTACCCTCCGCGTGGGTACTTAGGTAGTTCGAATTTGGCGAGCAACCCTATCCCACGCGGGGGCTGATTGGCTCGATCGCGGTGAGACCGAAAGGTCCACCCGTGACTGGTTCCCGGCGTTAGTCCGAGAGGGTCACGACTGGATTGTCCGTCCGGTGGGCGACGTGCCGCGATTCGAGTGTTGTGGCCGTCGCACGCCGGCGGGCGCGAAGACCGCAACAATATATATACATATATATATATATATATATATATATATATATATATATATATATATATATATATATATCCATATATATGTGTGTGTGTGTATATATATATATATATATATATATATATATATATATATATATATATATATATATATATATATATATATTGTTGTGGTTACCAAATTCGCAAACCACCATTCAGGTCCCTTAGGTGAGATATCTCGGTAAGTATATGTGTAGTTAGGCCCAAACCCGTTGTCTAGTGGGAATACATGTCATTTATGCGTGCTGCGACTCTTCAGGATAGCCGTTTTTCTTTTACTATCTTTATTTTGGACCAACCGCCATTGTTATCACCACCACCACCACCCACCACAACGCCGCTTCACCACAACAGCCACGACCTTTCACGTCACACCTCGCAACCGTCGCATCGCCACCGTTCTTGCGCCGCTTGTGGGTACCGGTGTTGGACTCGTGCAGGGCGCGCGCCGAACAGCGTGTACAAAACCACGGATTTTCCACTTCAAAAACGGATCAAAAACGACACACACCCACTTTTGTTCCGTCCAATCGGTGAGCGAGAGGGCGATTTGGCCCCGCCCCCAGGGCGTTGGAGGGCGATCGCTATATGCAAATTTATGGATCAAAAAGCATTCACGCCCACTTTTTCTCGGGCCAATGGGGAGCGAGGTGAAAGGTCGAAGGCAGGGGGTCAAAGATGAGAGAGCGAAGCCACGGGGCTTATATAAGCGACCGCGTTCGTCAGTATAAGAGTTAAGACTTCGCGGGCGGTGGAGTTGGGAAGAAGGAAAAAGAAGGAGTTGGTCGTCGTCGTGTGCGTTGGAGTCGGAGCAAATAAGACGGAGCTGTGGAGAGGCGGCGAGGGCAGACGAGGGGGTGCTCGCGTCGTGCAGGGAGCTGCACACCAGGGAGGCCGACGGCGCGACCTGGCCGAGGTGGAGACGCTCATCGCGGGACTCGAGGCAGAGTAGGAATCCTCTATTCCCCGAGCATCAGCAACCCCCTCCTGTTTCCCCCCCCCCCGCGCTGAGATAGTGCGACCAAGGGGGCCCCTTTTCCCACCCCCTACCAGACACTGTCCGCGAGGCCCGCGGAGTTGAGGTACCATCGCCGCTCCGCGTCTCATCACCAGACGGGTAGGCCCGACCCGGTCTCGGCCTCAGGCCCGCCTCATCTTTGAGGGTTCTCTGTTCTTTTTCTTGGTTTTGGATATGTGTTGTCGGCGTCGTCTGTGAAGTAAAATTGTATAAGTGTTGCCGTGTGCTCGCGTAATCGGTATTAGATCTGCATTGTCGCATTTGCTTTTTGTGTAAAATTGCATTGTGTTTCTTTTTCTTTTCTATGTGCTTTTGGTGGAATTGAATATGTGTGCTTTCCGTTCAGCGCGAATAAATGTGCTTTGTGTTGAACTGTTTCCCGCTTCGCTTCGTCGTTTCTTTCATTGAATCCTCATCTTGCTTCACGTTAAGGGTTGGTAGTGGGCTGAATACGCCCGATAATTAATCGAACCGTCGAGGTCGACGAATAACACCGCTCGGTTATCCCAATAGTACGGAACGGGTCGCTTAAGTGGCCCGTGTCCGAAGTCGACCTGCGGCGAGGTGCGACCGCCCGGTCTACCCTCCGTGTGGGTACTTAGGTGGGTCGAATTTGGCGAGCAACCCTATCCCACGCGGGGGCTGATTGGCTCGATCGCGGTGAGACCGAAAGGTCCACCCGTGACTGGTTCCCTGCGTTAGTCCGAGAGGGTCACGACTGGATTGTCCGTCCGGTGGGCGACGTGCCGCGATTCGAGTTACGTGGCCGTCAGCACGCCGGCGGGCGAGAATCAGTAACACTGGTGTCAGGTCGTGCGATACAAATCCATCGCCCTCCTCGCGACACTGGTATCGGAGAACAGGAAAACGGGCTCTCCTGTCTCCGGCTAAATTCACGGGAATCGGTCCAGGGGTGAGAGAAGCAACCCCCGATTCCCTCCAAATTACGAGCGATTCAAATTAACCCTTTAAGAGAAGCAAGATGGCGTCTCAAGGCGAGCGGGAGCCGGGGGTATTAGAAATGGATGTAGAATGTGTGGAATCCATGGTCCAGGATGGAATCCCCGTGCAGGAAATGTTGATTGTGCAGGAACACGAACTCGCCCAACTGAACCCAGAGCCCGAAATGGGTGCGGCAGCGGCCGCGGTGTATGACACCTCCCCCCCCTCTCCACCAAAGTGCATCCGACATGGCCCAGCGATGCGCCATGCTGGCGGCAATGACAGCAAAGATGGATGCGAATACACAAAAGATGGATGCGAATACACAACAAATGAACGAAAAGATGGATGCAAACGCAAATGAATTTATAAACGAAATGAAAAGCATGGGCAAGCAAATGAAAAAAGAAATGAAAGAACTACGGGGTGAGACGCAGAACATGGGCCGATGCCTGCAGGCGGGCATGAAGGCCGTGACCAGGGAGCTGGGAATGGCGACTCCACGTGTGGGAGCAAACGAGCTGGAAGGTGGTGCAACGGCTGACAGGCCCGCGGTGGAGGCGGGTAAAAAAATAATTTGGGGGGCGTGTTGGGCGAGGGTCGTGACAGAGGAATCGACGGTGACCAGAAGGGAAAAATTAAATGGGGAGACCAAAACGTGTGAGACGAGACGAGGTGACAACGACAGAAACTTATAAATGTATAGAGACACGGGAGACAGAAAAATAGAGAGACAACACGATGAAGACGGGGTAAGTGACGCACACACACACACTGAGGTAGTGGAGGATAGTGAGGTTGAGCTCGCGGAGCGTGTAGGGACCCAGTGCGAGCACCTGGATGGCCTCCTCCAGGAACGAGGGGAGGGAGTATGCCCCCTTGAGGCGAGTCACGACCAGGTGAGTTCGGTCGTGCTTTGCGAGGTTGAGGGGACGAGTGCTGTGGACAGGTGCTTGGAGAGGTTGGGGGGTATAGAGGCCCCGGAGACCCTTGTGGGGACACAAATCCCCAGTGTGTTTGTCCCTGTGTGTGTGGTGCAAGGTGTGAGTGCAGCCCCGTGTGTGAGTAGTGTGGTGGCGATGGTGCCAGAGTACGTGCTTCCCAGCACGCCGTGCGTGGATGAGGCACCGTGTGTGGAAGAGGCCGTGTGTGTGGATGAGGCACCGCGGTTGAGTGCCCCCGCGTGTGTGAGTAGTATGGTTTGTGTGAGTAGTGAGGCACGCGGGAGTGAACGGCCGAGTGCAAGGGAGACCGTGTGTGTGAGAGAGCGGTATGTGAGGGAGATGTCGGTTGGCATGCGGGAGCACGCAGCCGCGTCTCCCGGTGTGAGTTTAATGGTGTGGAGTGTGAGCGTCGTAACACGCAGGTGTGCGTGGGTTGAATGGCGACGACGAAGGCGACATGTAAGGAAAGAAAGCCGAGTAGCGGCTGTAGTTGTTTCGGGGACCGTGCCGGGTTCACCCAGCAGTGAGCACGAGGTTCGTGCTGTGCAACGCACGAGACCACCACGTGCTCGCTTGCGAGAGTGAAGTCCCGGTCCGGAAACGCACGCGGTGGATTTGCCGATCCCGCGGACAGACAAAGTTTAGGCAGGTAAATGGATTTGGACCGGACGGGTTCTCCACGCGATCGTGTGTGTTAAGCTCCAACGGGCAAAGCACATGTGTTCGCGTGGGGAACCCCTCGAGACGTGGGGCTTGTGTTTTTTTTTATGCGCACGGTGACGCCATGGCTGCACGTGGGGTTGGAATCCGGCAGGAGGGGTATCTCTGCCGGATGGTACCGTCCAAGGAGGGACGAGGAACACATGCAGCTGCATGACGTCACGGGCAGGTGCAAAGTGCGCGAGCTCTGAGTTGCCGCGCAGGTGCTGCGCATGGAAGGAGAAAAAAAAAACAAAAAAACAGTAAGCTTCACTTTCGGGTGCAAAGGATTCCTGGGCAAGGGGTGGAAGACCCCCTTGGCCCTGGGCACAGGATGGAAACTAGTTAGGGGGAAGGGTTAGCTTAGTTAGACCGACTTCATGGGGCAGGGGTAAGTCCTCATGGAGTCCGTGGAATGGATTAGTTAGAGGGATTGTAGCGAGATTTAGGATGGGAAATAAAATGATTTTTTTTGAGAACAGTGACAGACAGTGAATGTGTAGTGGGGACGTAGCTTAGCTACGTAGGTTAAAAGGAACGTGCTACTAGTTTAAGGGACGACGTGGGAGCACGAGTTAGTTAGGGGAGGTAGTTAGGAGGATGGCAGAGTTCAGCGGTGTGTGTGTTGAAGAGTTGGTGAGTTGTGAGGTGAGTACGTGTACATGTTGAGTGAGTGAGGCCAGCGGGTCTGTGTGTATGGAGCGAATGGGGAATGCATGGTGCGATGAGTGATTGGGGGGAGGAGTGACTCCCGCCCAAGGGACCCGGGGTCAGTATAAAGTGAGTTCGGGGGTTAGTCAAATTGAAAAATGGAGGTTGTTTTGTTGTTGGTGTGAATGTAGGCTCGAAACCCGTTTGGAGGGGTGCAGGAGCCCTGTTGACGGGCTTGGGAGCGTGGCTGCGAAAGGTGAGTATCGCTGAGTGGGTACCCCGGGCACCAGGCTAGTCGGCCGCGGTAGGCCAAGGGCCCATGGGGGGCCGGGATAGCGTAGTGGGCACGGGTGCGCCTGCTTGGTGCGGGGGCCCGGGGCGCCATTAGCCGCGTGGGCAGTGTTGTGGGCACGGGTGACCCTTGGAAAGGGGCCTGGGAGGCCGGCCTGCCACGTGTGCGTTTCAGGGGAGGTGCCATGGGGGGCACTCCCCGGTGTTAGGGAGCTGGTAGGCTCGGAGGCAGTGTAGTGCCCGGGGGTGCCATAGCGGGAGATTCGGCAGAGGGTCGTGCCTGCCTAAGGGAGCCACGTGTCCCAGCCAGGAGACCGTGTGAGGGCACGAAGAGAAAATTGGGGGGCGAGGCCCGAAATTGTGAGGACACCAACACAGGCGACGGGAATCTGGGTTGTTAGAACCAATAGTTTAAGCGAGAGGCGCTTGTTGAAAGCCCCGGGGTAGTTTAACTGTTAAGT
>NC_140964.1:69391611-69399111 GCF_056783735.1 Eptatretus burgeri
CGTTCCTTCGCTTTTGTAAACGACGACTGGATTGGGGAATTGTTTCAATTAGATCGGCCCAACCGTATCATAAATAGCCGTAACTTGGGAAACACCTGGGAAACATACTCAGGTCCCCAGCGTCAATTGTGACGTCATATCAAACGAAGAAGAAGAAGAATTGTGATGCCCCCTCTCTCTCCCCCCACTCTCTCCCCCTTTCTTGCCCCCCCTCTCTCCTCCTCGTCTCGCCCCTCCTCTCTCCCCCCTCTCTCTCACCCTCACTCTCACCCCACCTCTCAGGTCCCCTCTCTCGCCCCCTCCTCTCTCCCCCTCTCTTGAATTGTGATGTCCCCTCTCTTTCGCCCCTCTCTCTCCCACCTCTCTTGCCCCCCTCTCCCCCTAGTCTCGGCCCTCCTCTCTCTCGCCCCCACTCTCACGCCCCCTCTCTCGCCCCCTCCTCTCTCCCCCTCTTTTGAATTGTGATGCCCCCTCTCTCTCACCCCCGTCTCTCACCCCCTCTCTCCCCCCTCCTCTCTCGTCCCTCTCTCTGAAATGTATTCAGAAATGTCTACCAAGCACAACAATTAATTCAAACCTTGGGAAAAAAAACAGCTTTCAAAGCCTTGGGAAACAGCTGTTTCCCTTGAGAAAATTCAAACCTTGGGATAAATTAATAATTTGAAGAATTAATTCAATCCTTGGGAAAAAAACAGCTTTCAAACCCTTGGGAAACAGCTGAAATGGATGAAGAACGATATCAAACCTTGAAAAGGAACATACTCAGGTCCCCAGCGTCAATTGTGACGTCATATCAAACGAAGAAGAATTGTGTTGTCCTGTCATTGGTCGACAGATAAATGGCCGTAACTTGGGAACCGCTCGTCCGATTAATATCAAACCTTGAAAAGGCACATCCACGCGTCCCCAGCAATATTCCTGGCAAGTTTCAATCAGATCGGACTGGCGGTCGTCGAGAAACGGCGGTCACAGACAGACAGACAGACACACATACAGACACACACACACACACAGATTGCTGGAATTATAGATACTAGTGCTGGCCCGTAGGTGCGTGCCCGTAGGTGCGTGCCAGTATGTGCAGCTTCGTTCCTTCGGTCTCGTAAACGACGACTGGATTGGGGCATTGTTTCAATTAGATCGGACCAACCGTATCATAAATGGCCATAACTTGGGAAACACCTGGGAAACATATTCAGGTCCCCAGCGTCAATTGTGACGTCATATCTGTGGTATAGCCTGCGGGCATGCAGGGCGGGGCATGATGAGGGGAGGAGTGGTCGGCGTGGTCATCGGGTCTGCAAGGGATATAAGGTGTGCGCGCCGCCTGAGGCGTTGTAGTAATGCTGGAGTCGCCCGGCTCGTGAGTGTGCTGAATACGTAATAAAGGAGAGCCGCGGGCAAAGTACGCCCGCGCTCGCGCTTGTGCAACACAGCCCGGCTCGACTGTTCCCCCGCTCGTGTCTGCCTGCTAAGCATCTTCTATCCAGTACACCACAGTTGGCTGACGAGGATCTTCGGATCGGCGTGTGCAGGGCGGAAAACGACCCGTGCAATTCCAGGCTACGGAGCCAAGGGTCTCGCCAGCACGAGCATGGCAGAGGGTTGGTGAACGGCAAACGAACGCGTGCTCGCCTTTGTCGGAATCGACTTCGGCCATGTCGAGTGGGCAACGGCCGCGCTCAGTGTTCGTTTTATTGAGGCACGTCAGATCGGGGGAATGATGTCTGCAGAGCCACGGCTAAAGAACGAGGACACGCGGTTCGGCTCGAACGCGGCGTGGGACGTCGCGCGAGCTCCGAAGAATGTCCGGGGTCTCGATGGTCGGGGCACAGCAGATGGTCCGGGGGTCAGCGCGATGGGCCAGGCACGCACGGCCACGCGCACGGTCTGCGGCGCGGGTCGTGGGTGAGCGTTGCAATGCAGTCACTCGGACGGCGGTCTGAGCACTCGAGGACGTCTACGGGGTGTGCGCCAAGAGTCATCGCCCATCATTACAGTCATAGATGGCGGTGTGCGAAGCGGTCCTTCCGTCCCGGGTCAAGACCTACTGCCGGCATGGTGTTCGGTGCATGGCGTGCACGGTGACGCCCCGGGTCGAGTTTTGCGACCGGGGCACAGAGATTCCAGCGACCCGGAGCGGGAGATGCTGCCGGAGTTAGACCTGCTTCCAATTGATCCGGAGATGACAAGATCAGTGGCAGGGGAGGTTGAAGTGATCGGGGCACTGATCGGGTGTCGAATTGAGTCCACTCGTGCTGCCCGCGCATCGCGCGCGTACACCGGCGAAGCGGTTGCGCCGCTTGCAGCGCCCGACGTCTCGGTGCTTTACCGGGGGCGAAGCGCCCTACTCACGGTGTTTGTGGTGCGAGGGGAGGGGCCCGTCCTTGTGGGTCGGGACTGGCTGGCGCACCTCGGGCTGGATCTCCGGTTCGTACCTCCAGGTGTGCCAGTGCTCTCTTTGATGCCTTCGTCGAGTACCGAGGGCGAGGTTCTGGCGGCGGAAGCCGCGTCGATGCAACGGGAGCGGCCGTTCGTTGCTGCCTGCGGCGGTGATGTACGGTTCGGGAGCGGCGAGAGCCGTATCAGCTCTCGCGATGAGTTCCCGCGCTTCGGCAGCGTTCGTGAGGCAATGCGCGCCGGTGTTGTTCGGGCAGCTTCAACAGGTTGCGGGGAGCCCGTGGCGTTAAAGGAAGTCGCGAGTCACAACATCGAGTCGGCAACCAAGAGACGGACTCGTGATGTGGGTTGTGGGTTGCTGTTCATTGCATATTTGTTTTTCCTTGCTCTAGTGATGCAGTTTAACATTGTTGAAATAAATGCCAGCAGTTCCCGTGTGAGAGTGGGTTTGGTGGAGATCAATCGATGGGATTTGTATTATGATCAATGTGATGTGGGGGCTTTGAGAGAGGTGGGGGCGAATAAAGAGGGTTTATTGGCCTCCAGTTGCCCCAGGCCACGGGTGGTGGTTTTGTCAGGTGCTGGGATTTTATCAAGAGAATGCGCTGTATGGAAAAATGAGTTTGCAATGGTTCAAATGTTATTCCTATTGATTTATAACGAGCCTGTAGTTAAAATGTGGTTTAAATGGAATTGCTACCGTCTAACTGCCGTGTGGGTCTCGGAGATCGACTCGGAGCCGGGACTCGTGCACTGGTCGGCGTTACCCCCACTTCTGCTTTCAGCAAGGTCAGACGTGCCTGGCGACTGGGGCGCGGCTCTCTGGGTTCGCTCAAGGCCGTTTGGCCATGCGGTGGAATCTCAACTGATTATGGTGCGTGGGGTGTTGGGGAGTGTTTGTTGCTTCCAGCCAAGGGCGCTGTTTAGCGCCCCCACCAAGGTCGGTCGGGTTTGGCGGTGGCGCCGCGGGTTCCAGACAGCGGGGGTCCGGCCTCGAAAGGTTTATCTGTTTCAGGTCTGGCTGGGGAGAGGTGCCGCCTTATGGGCCGGAGGCGTTTGATGGTGCCGGGGGAGGTCGGGAGGTCGCCGCGACCTCGCCAAGGGCCATGTAAGCATGAGCCGCCTGGGGGCGTTTTCGCTGTGTAGTGCTGCTGTGCTTCTCCAGTAGCTCGCTTCCACGCATTATATGATGTGATGTGCTGTTATACTTCGCTGTTTTCTTTTTTTTGTGCCTTGTCTACTATTATACCGTAGTCCTTCGTGCTGTTTATGCTTATTATGATGGTGATCATTTAATAATCATACTTTTAGGAGGGAGGAGTGTGGTATAGCCTGCGGGCATGCAGGGCGGGGCATGATGAGGGGAGGAGTGGTCGGCGTGGTCATCGGGTCTGCAAGGGATATCAGGTGTGCGCGCCGCCTGAGGCGTTGTAGTAATGCTGGAGTCGCCCGGCTCGTGAGTGTGCTGAATACATAATAAAGGAGAGCCGCGGGCAAAGTACGCCCGCGCTCGCGCTTGTGCAATACAGCCCGGCTCGACTGTTCCCTCGCTCGTGTCTGCCTGCTAAGCATCTTCTATCCAGTACACCACAATATCAATCGAAGAAGAATTGTAACGCCCCTCTCTCTCTCGCCCCCTCTCTCCCCCCTAGTCTCGCCCTTCTCTCTCACCCTCCCCCCACTCCCGTCCCCCTCCTCTCTCCCCTCTCTTGAATTGTGACGCCCCCTCTCTCTCACCCCCTCTCTCGCCCCTCTCTTACCCCCCCTCTCGCCTCCTCTCTCCCCCGTCTCTCCCCCCTCTCTCTCGAAATGTATTCACAAATGTCTACCAAGCACAACGATTAATTCCAACCTTGGGAAAAAACAGCTTTCAAACCCTTGGGAAACAGCTGTTTCCCTTGGGAAAATTCAATCCTTGGGATTAATTAATAATTTGAATAATAATCAAACCTTGGGATGAAATAATTAAATTAATTAATAATTAAATAATAATCAAACCTTGGGATTAATTAATTAATTCAAACCTTGGGATAAAACATCTTTCAAACCTTGGGAAACACTTGGGAAACAGCTGAAATGGATGAGAAAGAACGATATGAAACTTTGAAAAGGCACATAATCAGGTCCCCAGTGTCGATTGTGATGTCATACCAAACGAAGAAAAAGAATTGTGACGTCAATCGTGCCAAAAAAAATATATATTTAAAAAAACATTAATTGTGACATCATTCGTGACTCATAGCACCGTGTCCTGTCATTGGTTGACAGATAAATGGCCGTAACTTGGGAACCGCTTGTCCGATTGATATCAAACCTTGAAAAGGCACATCCGCGGGGCCCCGGCAATATTCCTGGCAAGTTTCAATCCGCTCGGACCGGTGGTCGTCTGGTTATTAATAATTTGGGAAAAAATGGCATGATAAGGTGAGAAGGTGGAAGGACGCCGTCAACTGCCTTATATCCACCTTTTCAACACTGAAAAAGCAATAAAATGGCCGTAACTTGGGAACCGATCGTCCAATTGATATCAAACCTCGAAAAGGCACATCCGGGGGTCCCTGGCAATATTCCTGGCAAGTTTCAATGAGATCGGACCGGCGGTCGTCGAGAAACGGTGGTCGCAGACAGACAAACAGTCAGACAAACAGACAGACACACACACAGAGATTGCTGGAAATATATATATATATATATATATATATATATATATATATATATATATATATATATATATATATATATATATATATATATATATATATATATATATATCCCAGCTTGTTTGATGTTTCATTAATTTGAAACCTCATTATTACATAATGTTTGCCATACTCTTGTGAAAATTCAGAATAACTTGCACAATTGTGATATCACCAAGCAGGATTTGTAAAACATTGTCACTGAGATTCCACAAAGTTTCTGCAATCTGTCATTTTTCTCATGACTATTGAAGAACAAGAAGTGCAGTTTAACCTCTAACCATAATATAAATAATACAGTGTTTGTATCACACTCTGGAACATTTTATATCAAGTATACCTGAGAGATACAAACTTCTGGAAACTTCCTTAAGCTTCTCCAGATTTTCATCGTTCCCATCAGAGAAGAGGCCAATAATCTGAAATCAGAAGTATTCATTTATAGGTACCACAATGTATATTTATAGTGTTCAGAATCATAAACAAAGAGCACAGTAATTATTAACTTTGTGAGGTATTAAGATGATTGATATTATGAGGAAGGGAATGGAAGGGAGGGTGTACTGAGGGGGGTAGCAGGTGAAGAGGAGGTGAGGCAGTCCTGTTACCAGTGAACATCCAACGGGATATCAGATCAGTATCATTCAGTCAGGTCAACCTATGATTACACCCTAAATAGCCGAATTGCTCCTACAATTAATATCACATCAAGAGAATGAAAGGAAATAAACCTCATCAGCAGGCATGCTTTACTCATTGGCTGCAAGGCATAAACACTAAAAACAGGATTGTGAAGCAAGTCTGAGTTAAACTTGGTCTGCATTGTGTTTTCTTTTGGAAAATTGAATCAAAAGTTTTCAGCAAAAAATTGTGATTTCTCTTCTTTGGCATCTTTCTGGATCGTCGTTAATATATTTTTAAACAAGAATAAGAAGACAAAAAAGCGTTCATCTTGATAATTCAATGAAAGAAAATAAAAGCAACATTGGTATTTCACCACTGATTTGACCAATTTCACCTTCACAACTCCAGGTTTTGACTCTTTCTGGAACTTGCTCAAGATTGCATTGAAGGTCTTCTGTGTAAACTGCAGGGGTTTTGCAGCTCCTGCAAGAATGTTTCCTTCAATAAGCTTGTCATTGTAAAGCTGGAGGGGAACTTCAACAACAGCACCAGTGGAAGGTGTCACTAAGAAACCGAGGCGAAGCTCAACGTTAGCTGGGTCCGCACAAGCCAAGGATCCCACGCGCCCGCTGGTGCCAAAGGTATGGAAGAAGGTGGGCAGTGTTCTGGAGAGAAGAGGCTGTCCAATGAAGGCCAGACCATTACCCGTTCCACCTCTGTTTACATCAAACACTGCCACGATGTCTGCCTTACAATCTGTAAAAACAGATGCAACCAAAAGCTGGAGAATAAACTACCATTATTTGCTTAGTTTATTTTATGCTGAACTAGATGTGTTTTAAGTTTATTTTTAAACCTGACAAGAAAATCATGGTAAATACAGTGAAGAGCATGTCCGAGAATGACCACTTACCACCAGTGCGAATGTGTGTGGGTGGCTGGTCCCTTTGACATAAGGCATGAGTTAACCCATCCTCAACTAAATTCACCATGTGAAAGTTATCAATACGAAACATGTCTTGCATAGGCAGCTGCTTCATCAGATGAGGTTTGCCGGCTGCCACACCGAAGATCTTCACATGCATCTTTCTGAGTACTTCCAGTGCTGCATCAACATCGTCTGCTGCTTCTTCGTGCGTTACCAAGATAACTACTGGAGTCACTCCAGGACGAGTTCCTGATAAAACGTTCCTGGCAGTGAAATCCAAAGCTCCACCTGTGTTTGCGATATCCTTGCCCGCTGCAGGGTTCATGTCCTCAATGGCCTGTTCAATGAAATATCAATTAAAGGAATAAGTAAAAAGTTATTCAGAGTAAAACACAAAAAGTTTACGAAAATAGTGCAGCAAATCTGTGCTTTCATCAAAAATCATCAAATTTAATCCGAAGAATCATCAATTTACATTATATTAACTTGTAAGTTGAACAGGAATAGCATATTCCATCACTGAATTGGGAAAGCATTAATTTTGAGGTCAAAAGGTCAAAGGTTAACTCAAGGTCAAACTTCTAAAATCATCAAATTTCATCTGAAAAATCATCAATTTTCATCTGATTAACCTGAACGTTAAGCAGCAATTGCATTGAGCATCGCTGAATTGGGAAACCAACTATTTTTGAGGTCAAAAGGTCAAAGTTCAACTTATGGTTGAACTTCAACTTAAGGTCAAGCTTCTAAAATCATAAATTTCAATGTGAAAACGAATCAATTTTCATCCGATTGACCTGAGCTTTGATTAAGATTGTCAATTTTAATCTTAAAAAAATGGAGAATTTG
>NC_140964.1:69401611-69409111 GCF_056783735.1 Eptatretus burgeri
TGTGGGGCCAAGGCCACGTGTGGTCTCCGCA
Source organism: Eptatretus burgeri (assembly GCF_056783735.1). Lineage (NCBI taxonomy): Eukaryota > Metazoa > Chordata > Myxini > Myxiniformes > Myxinidae > Eptatretus > Eptatretus burgeri. The sequence continues at coordinate 69,401,643 of NC_140964.1, forward strand.
ACAATAACAACATCCGCAACCAGTTGGTCACAATCTGAAATTGGGTTAAGAAAGGTTAACCAAACACCATAAAGTGATTTACATATTGTCAGATTACAGCTAAAATGATGTCATACCACTTCAGATATAAGCAGTGTTTAGATATTTTCAAGGTAAGTGCAAATGTATATGATACTGGAGAATGAAAGCACCACCAACGATAATAATGTTTGCATCATTAAGGCTTACCCTCAGCCATTGTTATAGTTGGTGGAGCTTTCACTCTCATGTATCCTCCCAACTACAAGTTGTTTTTAATGGATTTAGAAATTCTATTAGTCTGAGTATGGGATCATTACCTCTTAAAACAGGTCGTGATGAGATTTTCTCTGCAGGAGATTTGAAGAACTTATTGAGGGAAGCAAGCGCTATCCGCTCTACAACAGCACAAATGGCATTGGGTAGGCCATCAGTGATTGCTGATGGGACCTTGGAAGCAGCTTCAAAGTTGAATATATGTTGATATGGAAGTGGAGAAGCGTCCTTTAGCTGGGATTCTGGTACAGTGCCAGTACCAACAGCAAGCAGTATGACTCCTTTACGGCTGAGGGCTGCTGCTGCTTGCCTTATGTTATCATCTGATGAGGAAGCCATGAGCAGCACCACAACCTAGCATTCCATCAGAAGTTATACGAGTGCAATTATGCTGGCCCTTCATCTTAGTAATATGATGATTCATCTGAATGACACACTCTCAAAAGACAGAAACTATGATGATGTGTCATAGGTGATCAGCTCAACACTTTGTTACATGCTTCTCAGATATTGAAAATCAACTTGTCATCTGAGCTACTGATTTGAATATCAAATGAATCAAAAGGAATAATCACAAAAATTTTTCACTGACAGAGCCTCACCTTGATCACATTTTCTCCACGAGCCCCACCCAATGGGCTAAAGAAGTTCTGCTGAACAAATGAGAGTCCAGTTGCAGCCTGTGCACTACCTCCTTGGATAGTCATGTCCTTGATCGTGCTAAGAACCTTATTACGGCCAGTTGACTCTGGAAAGTGGAGCAAAACATTTGGCGCACCACCATACATAGCGATACCAACTTGAACGAGGTTGGACCCCACAGGAAGACCAGACACTAATGAGTGCAACATGCTACGGAGACGCTCAAAGTCAATGGCATCAACATTTTGGGAGCCGTCCACTAAAAACACCACATCCGCCATCGGTACATTCTGGCATCCTGGACAATGAGGGAGAGAATGCACAGTGTTGTTATCTCAACTTCGTATAATTCACATTTCTTCGTTATGAAATTATATAGCAACGTTTTTGGGACAAACAATGACATCACATTCAAACAATGGTACCACCACACAATTTGAAACATTGGAATAATAGAAAAATGACACATAAACTTTGTACAATGGTGTTTCTTTGTGAGGCTACAATGAATAATGAGGTCCAGTAAAACAGGAGTTATGTGGGAATTGGTAGACTACAGTAAAATCTGCAAAAGGAAATGTTGATGTAACACTTCCAGGACTTACTGATCACAGAAACCTCACCTATTGCTGATCCTATCAAGGATAGCCCCATGTTCTTCTCCATGACATCTTTCATTCCCCACACCATTCCTGGGAGATGACTGTCAATGTCCTCAAGGTTTTTCAGGTAGTAGGCCCATCGTGGACTCGAGGAAAGTATCTGAAGCTCTTCCACATTTGCCTAAAATTATAGGACAATGCAACAAGCGATTTTCGTCATCTCTGTGTCTGTTCTCATTATATTATCTGATCCTTCAGAAACATATGCTGCAACCTTCTTGAATATGTGACACATTCATGTGAACGCATACATAATCAAAGATCACATAAAGCTAGGGCTCAACAATGCAGAGAGTATCTCTGGAATGGAACCTGAGCTGCGAATGTAAACCTCTATGGAGAACAGTCCTTGGTTCCGAAATAAGAAAAAAAATTCCTCACGGTATCCATGATAGACACCTCCTGATTTGTGAAACTTCATTTGGTTTTACATTTTGCTCGTAGATGCCGAATGCAACACCAAGGAGTTTTAAAAAATGTATGACAAGGCTTATAGAATAGGTGAACACCAAAGGAACAAACAGAGGGAGAGGAGCAGGCAGACAGGAACAAAAGCGCACAAGCGCGCGCACACACACACACACACACACACGTGCGCGCGCTCACACACACACACACACACACACACACGTCATTGAGAATACAGTTACAAGAAGCATTATAGTCACAGTACTATTATAGTTTAAGGAGATCGATAGATAAGCTATGATAAATGATCTACAATTACAACACTTTCAATTCAATCACAATGACGGTGGAAAGATGCATATGTGTAAAAAATATTGGAAAATTGCAGGATTTTGGTCGGCATGAAAACAAGCACTACTATTCAACATGTATCCCTGGACATTTCCTGAGAAAAAAGGGAAAACAGCATCAATGTATGCTCAGCATAGAGCTCCAAGCACCTCAACTTGTTTACATATCCAAGCTACGTAAGCAAGCAAGAGCTATAACTGATTCGTACATTGTCTGCTCCAATGGCGATGACGGTAATGCCTTGTTCCCGCAGCTTCAATGCCTTTTCTTGTATCTCGTCGCGTGAGGACGAGCCAGACATAATAATTGCTATCTGGGGGTAACCGAGGTTTTTACGGCTTCCTGCCGATTCAACAAAATGTTTCTCCTCTAAAAAGGTGAGGCCCTGGCCGAGGTTTGGGTCTCCTCCTGGAAGAATAGTACAACGTATGTGAAAAAAAAAACATGAAAAAAAACTATATCAAAGCTTCTTCTCACAAAACATCAGACAATTCAAACTGAAAATTTTCCTTCTGTGCAAAAAAATTAAATGAAATAACAATTAAAAAAATCACCTCCAGGTTTTATTCTGTCGAGAGCCGTCAGAACATCACCCTTTGTGTCATATTTTTTCAAAAGAAAATCCGTTCTGGGGCGTCCACCATACTGCGCCATTCCCACGCGCACTCGATCCTTCCCAATGTCCAAGGTTTCCATGATCTTCCGAGCGCCTTTGCGGATCTCATCAAAACCTCCTCTTGCCGGAGTTGAACCATCCAACAAGAACACAATATCGGCGAAGCGAGGACCCTGTTGTACTGCCAGACAGGCAGCAAAAGCAGTGCATTAGAAAATTCGGATTGTCATATTTGATCAAAAGAAAAACTGTTCATACAAGGGAATTTTACTTTTATATTTGCAGGTTGTGCGAAAAGACCACTGATGAAGCCTTACCAGCAAAACCCCCATTCTAGCTTTTCCACGAGCCTGACTTTATATAAAAAAAATTTATTCGGCAACACAGCAAATTATCCAAAATGACATTTTCAGAAAAATGTAGCCAAAAACTCTTTTGAATGAATTCTGTCCAGAAAAGCCAACTAAAAGTAGTGCAGGATCCTCAAGAATAGAACACCCTTCAAAACAAAAACAAAAAAGCACCAAGGAATGTTTCTATTGAAATAAAACACCCTCTGCAATTTTTGAGATTACATCATTCAGCAGTCCACAACTGATCACTCATGTCAAAATGTTGTCGCACAAAGAATTATACAGTATATGCGAGAAACACCCTCTCCCTATGGGAGGGGCCTGGATGGAGGAAGGGAGATGGGGGTGGGGGGTCATGTGCATGTGCCTGTGTGCAACATTCTGCAAAGTCGAGTTCCATTTGCATTCAAAGTCCTTTTCGCCTCAATTATACATTTTTACACTCGCTTCGCTTATAATACTTTGGACTCAGCCATTATATCATCCTTATGATTATTACTGTTATTATTAAGCCTCCCCAATACTCCTATAGCATAGGGGGGAGGGTTCTTGCTGTTGTAGGGTTTGTTTCTACAATTGGTGCTCCCATTTTTAATGGTACTACAGAGTTTCTTTGACCCCTAAAATAGTATGAAACTACAATTAAGAAAATTATTATCATCAGTGTTTTTTCTCACAACACAGCAAATTTCCAAACTGGATCAATTTCAGAGCTGTATCTCGGAGCCAACTGGGACTTTTGGAATGAAATTTTGCATCAATAATGAGAATAGAGTATGTGTGGTTGACCTATTTTTTGACCTTGACCTAATTTTAAGGTCATGACCAATGTATAGACCTTTTTTGCATTCTTCACCATGACTTGACTAAAGTTTGTCCAAACAGAACAAAATTGCCCTCATTCGATAGCCCAGAGCAAGGCACATACACCACCCTTTTAACAGCAAGCAACATTTACATTTAATTTACATCATACACCTCCGGGTTAAAGGTGGTCTTACACCCCAAGGAGTACTAAACTACCGTTGAGGTTTTCTCCCTTTTTTCTGACAATGTCCGAGGATTTTTAGAATGAAAATTTCCCTCAATAATGATAATACAAAGTGTGCAGGGTTGACAATGTTTTTGACCTTGACATAATTTTATGGTGATTATCCAATTATAGACATTTTAACATTTTTCGCCAAAATTTGACGAAGGTTTGTCAAATCAGAAAGAAATTGCCCTTGCTAGATAAATGCACCTTGCTGTGGACTAACTTTAATTTACATCATACGACTCCTGGTTAAAGGTCAAGGGCTTATACCCCCCAGGAGTACTAAACTACCATTTAGGTTTTTCTCCATTCTTTCTGTCAATGTCCTTGGCGTCAGGAAGGGCATCCGGCCAAAAAAAAAAAAACATTGCCTCAAGAAAAAGCCGAACCCCTGCACAGCAGGGAAAAATGGCTGTAAAAACGGTCATTTTTATTTTTTCTGTCAATGTCCGAGCTGTATCTTGGAGCCGACTAGGACATTCAGAATGCAATTTTGCATCAATAATGAGAATAGAAAGTATGTGAGTTGGCCTATATTTTTGGCCTTGACCTAATTTTAAGGTCATGACCTAATTGACAGTCATATTTTCACCAAAACTCGACTAAGGTTTGTCTGTTAAGAACAAGATTGCCCTCCCTAAATAACTTACAGTAAGGTGCATTTATGCATAATTTACATCATACCCCTTCTGGTTAAAGGTCAAGGTCAAAGTCAAATGGCAGTCTGAAAAAAAAAACGTTTTTTGTCATTCATCAATTTTGCCAATGTAGATTTTTCAAAGACCGTTTAGCCTTCCAAGATGTCTTTGCATCATAATAGTGGATCTGTACTGAAGTTGTGCATCTCACATTTTTGTTTTGTGTCCCTGACTCGATTGTGACCTCACAAAAAAGACTTTGTTGGGGGGATTGTGACCAAACAAAAACACCTTTTTGAACATAACTTGAATAATTTTACTCCAATTTTCATGGTTGAGTTTTATGCATAATTTGTACATGGGGAAACCTTTTCTTTATTTACACTAGATCCCTAAATATTGAAGGTCAAGGTCATATTGTGGTCAAAAAAAAATATGATCATCATTGGATCACGGGCGATTGCTTCGTGATCGCAGATATGTAATTGTTATTCTTATTATTATTAACACTATTATTTTGAAATAACAATATTATCATAATGCCATCCATTATCATCATACAGAACTTGTGAATTTGTGTAATAATAATTTTTACTTCCGTTAAATGTGCAGACCAGCAACTCTGAGCACATACACCACCCTTGTGTAGGTAATACATTCATATGTCCAGTTTTCTCCAAGTTTTCATCACGTAACAATTAAACAATGTTAGCGACCATTTGGAATAGGGTTATGCGTCAAAAAAGTCACAATTGGACTGTATGGGTGTCAGGGGCAATATCGTATCTCACACTTAAAATATTGCCTGGGAGAAATCACATGTGAGGCACCAAAGTATGTTATAATCAATCCATGTACAGTCCACATATAATCTAATGGCTAGAAAAATCAGACAGGTAATGAAATTTTGTGTAAAGACTCAGTATTTTCACATCATTCATCTGTAAAGACTCATTTAAGCACTTGTATCCACTGAAGATCATTGTGGCCCCAATCCTGGCCTTCCTGAAGGCCAAGCTAGTCCATTAGTCTGTGGAGGACGCGATAAGCATAGAATGCCATAAGGTGTTGCATTTCCTCCAAATTTCTTTCATTACCTTTCTTAGTGTAGTTCACGGTCTGTCTGTCTGTCTGTTCCCAGGTACCGCACAAACGGCTGAACCGATCGCAACCATTTTTTGGGTGTGTAATCATGGGACCCATTGTTGTAAAATAGGCATAAATATAATAACATGACCCCCTTGACGGCTCTCGTAGGGAGCGGGTGCTTCCAGTAGTGTTAAACAAAAGGAGTGACTGTTTAAACATGCAATCATGCATTGGACGGAATTGAGTGAAGACTTTGTGGTTGTAATATTTTTTACTTTTGAAAGGTGTGCCCCCATGAATCGCCACAATAAGCAATTTATACATCTTAACATGGCGTTTGTCCAATGCAGAAACCCCCCTGAAGGAGGAGCAAATGAAGTCGCTGCAACTTCCTTTGTAGGGCCCTTTGTTCTCCTGGCAAATTTAGTTGAGATTGGATAAGTAACAACCAAATGCATCGGGGTCAGACATTCGACGGTTTCAAACGTGGAAACCGTCGTAGTGTGGACCGTAGAGGATGGCGTTCGTCAGTGGGGGTAGTGGCGAAGATGGTGGTGGTTGTTGTGAGGGTAATTGTAGCGCGGTTGGCGTTGTGGCGTAGTTGGTGGCGCTTGTTTGCGTGGAGGTTTGCGTTCGTCAGCGGGGGTAGTGGCGAAGATGGTGGTGGTTGTTGTGAGGGTAATTGTAGCGTGGTTGGCGTTGTGGCGTAGCTGGTGGTGGTTGTTGTTTGCAGGGAGGTTTGTCATTTAAAATAACAATAGAAAAAGAAAAACTGCGATCTCAAAGGATCGCAGCCCGAATGAATCACATAAACTCCCTCTAGACAACGGATTTGGGCTAACTACACATGTACTTAAGAGATATCTCACCTACGGGACCTGAATGGTGGTTTGCGAATTTCCACAGCCGTAACAATACATATATATATATATATATATATATATATATATATATATATATATATATATATATATATATATATATATATATATATATATATATATATATATGTATATATATATATATATATATATATATATATATGTATATATATATATATATATATATATATATATGTATATATATATATGTATATATATATATATGTATATATGTATATATATATATATATATATATATATGTATATATATGTATATATGTATATATATATATATATGTATATATATACATATATATATATATATATATATATATATATATATATATATATATATATATATATATATATATATATATATATATATATATATATATATATATACGTATGTATGTATATATATATATATATATATATATATATATATATATATATATATATATATATATATATATATATATATATATATATATATATATGT
>NC_140964.1:69414111-69489111 GCF_056783735.1 Eptatretus burgeri
TGCTGACCATTATTTAACAAAAATATATTCTGATGCCAAGGAAAGATGGCATATCAGAGGACTACCAATTGACAACTGGCTTTGGAAGCCAACTCTGGTATATGATTTGGCCATCTGTGGTTGATGGTGAGGTCCAAAAGTTTGAAGGAATGAACTTCTTCAAGCAGTTTATCAAGGCAATAGATGGGAGGGTGTGCTCGATGCTCATTTTGAAGAAAAAGAGTAAGTGTGTGAGATTTGTCAAGAATGAAGTACATCTTCCAAGTGTTGCACCAGTTTCTGCTTCTACAAAGGTCTGTTGAGAAGGAAGAGGCTGCTGCTTGCTGAGCTTAAGGATGATGGATGCCAGGGCAGGGATTGGAATAGACAGCAAAAAGCAAAGGAAAGATTTCTAGAGAATCGAAAAGATCATCAATGAAGAATAGGAACGAACTGGGCCCAAGACCGCCTTGATGGATTCCAGCCTCGATGTGGAGAGGAGATGGAGGATCACATTGAGAGTCATGCACTGTCTACAAGAGTGGAGCATGTTAGCAAGCCATGAGGAGGTGGCCTTGGATGTCATTGGTTGAGAGTTTGGAGAGCAAGGCAGGATGCCAGATGCTGTGTCAAATGCTCAAGATATGTTCGGAGAGACAGCCATGAGCTCTTGTACGTGATTCAGGTCCTCCATCCAGTGTTACGAAAGGAACAGCAGCATGTCCAGGGTGAAGCCTGTTCAGTTTTCAAGCTTTCTGGCAATAATAAAACAGCAATACAAATGGCAATTAACTTATGAAAGAATGTTGTGGTAAATTGTAGAATGATAATATTCAGTGTTGTGGCACAATTTGCAACAAACAAGAAAAATCTGATATTGTGAATAACAATTCCCCAAACTCTTACCTGAAGCGATATGTCCACCAACATACCTGAGGAACGTTTTCATTTTTCCGGCTTCCTGCCTCCTCTGTGAAGTGATTATGGGTGATGAATTCTATCGCTGCACCTGTCAAGGTGTTTCCACCTTTGTATTTCCAGACGTTGATGAAATCCAAAACCTCATCCTTGGTGTTGAACTTGTTCAAAAGGAACTCCGTTTGTGGGTCACTGCTATACTGTGCCAGGCCGATGCGCACTCCATCTATTCCCACAATCATGCCCTTTACCAAATCGGTGAGAAAATCACGAACCAGCTCAAAGTTATTTGTGCCGACACTCCATGAACCATCCACCAGGAAAACAATGTCAGCCTTCTCTGCTTTAACACATTCTGGAAATGAAGGAAAGTGAAGCATGAAAAGGACAAAGCATTTGATGTTTCAATGTAAAGGAAATTCATCACTCTTCAGTTTCGTGCTTGACTTGCTGACATTATTGATACATTGTCTGTACAATATGAACATTAGAATACTGACCATTATATGTTCCAGGGATTTGTGGTTCAGCAGTATCAGCCATAATGCCCATGATATTGAAAGACACATCCCCAAAGCCTTGGTAGTTGCGACCATGATAGTGTGCCATCTTATCCACCGGTTGGCTCACAAATGCATGCAGATCATTCAGGTTTGTTTTTCCAGTCCCAACAGCCATAACCCTCACTCCTCTGTCCTGCAAAGCAACTGATGCTTTCTTGGCTGCTTCAATATCATCAGGTGAGCTTCCAGACAGGACCACCACGACCTGGGGAGCTCCTTGAGCCCTACGGCCTCCTTCTTGCTTCACCAGCACTTTTTCTTGTACATGATGCAGACCTGCAGCAAGGTTGGATTGCCCACCCTTGTAGGCTACCCGATTTATGGCACTGGATGCAGAATCCTGAAGAGATCATGGACAGATAATGAGTTTTTAAACTTGGACAAAAATATTCCATATACATTGTACTATTTCAAACAAAGCATGTAAATGAAAGTTGTGGGTTAGTAGTTACTCCAATGACTACCAGTATTAGAAATTAGAATTTGCCTTTACCAGTATCTCTCCTGAGACCTCTGTCTGACTTGCTACTCCAAAATTAATGAAGAAGATTTAATGATGCAAATTGGCAACACTTCACAGGCCAACCTAAAGTGCTCATTAGGTTTGCCTACTGACATTCTCATTAGGACCAATGGCTCCATAATTCTCAGAACCAGGTTCAAATTATAGAGACTATATGGACGTGTTCATAACACAAGAATATTTAAAGAACTGTGAGACAGGAGGAGGCCAATCATGCCTGTGCTTGATCAACACCACATTAATTCAGTCTGTTTAAGCTCTGTTAATCATTGCATAGGGATAGAGGCACCTCCAGTTTCCTCGACACGGACCAATAGTTTACCCCCTTCGAGTTCCACTTGCACTGTGAGGAAACTGAATTCTCATGTCTTGTTTTGTTTCAGAGCAAAGGGCTGGATATTTTGTGTTCTGGGATCTTAGTTTCTGCTATTTTCATTCTTCTTATTATCTTTTACTTCTTCTTCCATTTCCTTTTTTCTTCTTCTTCATTGTATTTTCCTTCTTTTCTACTACTTCCAGTCTCAGCTATCCTGTGTCTTTCATGGCTGGGACTTCCTGTGGAATCTGATAAATTATGGCTCTCTGAAGGGTACCGGAAATAAACATGTCACTGGTCATTGCCGCCTGGTAGTATAGGATCCCAAACCCAGACCGGGGCTGGCTGTAGGGCAGTTCCAGCAAATACCCAGTGGGCCAGTCCAATCCGAGGGCTGGTGGGTCAGCCTATGTGGGGAAATTGGAAATGTGATCAGGGTAAAATATATATATATATATATATATATATATATATATATATATATATATATATATATATATATATATATATATATATATATATATATATATTACACAATGTGGTCCTCATATTAAAATATTACATTACATCCAATTTTTATGCTTCCCGGTGTGTACCCCGGTCAGAATAGGTACACCGTATCCCTGCGTGTCGTAAAAGGCGACTAAAAGGGTTGGCGTCAGGAAGGGCATCCGGCCATAAAAAACATCGCCACAAAAGGAAACCATGATGAGTACAACTGATGGGCAGGGTACAGCCCGAAGTACCCCGTGGGGGTCCTCACCCCCTCTCGTTAAAACTCAAGGTGGGGAACCCGATCGAAGCAAGGGAGGAAATTTTTCCATTTATGATGACCAATCGTCTGATGCCCCACGTGGAGATCGGTTTCTGAGGTTTGGTACATGGAATGTATGGACAATGACAGGGAGATCTGGAGAAGTGGTTGAAACATTGGTCAGAAGAAGAGTGGACATATGTTGTGTGCAGGAGACACGGTGGAAGGGAAGTGGTGTGAGAATGGTGAAGGGAAGGCAGGGGCAGAAGTACAAGTTTATGTGGCAAGGGTGCCCGGAAGGCGTGCATGGTGTTGGTGTAATGTTTTCTGAGGAGTTTGTAGACAGTGTAGTGAGTGTGACTAGAGTGAGTGAAAGGTTGATGATGGTGAGAATTGTGATCGGAAATCTCATGGTGAACGTCATCTCGGGATATTCCCCGCAGGTCGGTCGAAGCGATGAAGAGAAGAACATGTTCTGGTGTGCGATGGAGAAGTTGATGGAAAATGTGAAAGATGAGGAAGTTGTTGTGGTTGGAGGAGACTTGAATGGACATGTGGGAAGGAGTCCAGACGGTTTTGAGGGAGTCCATGGGGGTTATGGACATGGTGTGAGAAATGGAGAAGGTGAAAGGATCTTGGAGTTTGCTGATGGAGCTGATTTGTTGATCTGTAATACTCACTTCCAGAAAGCGGATAATAAGCTTATTACATACACGTCAGGTGGGTTGACGACAACCATTGACTACCTGATGGTGCGTCAGCGAGATAGGGGAAACCTCCGGGACACAAAGGTGATCCCAGGGGAGGAGACCGTTTCGCAGCACCACCTGGTTGTCTGCGATATAAGGGTGAAAGGTGCGCGGAGAATTTGGCGGGTGAAGTACCAACCGAGGATGAAGGTGTGGAGGTTGAAAGAGGCGACAGTGAAGGAAGCATTAAGAGAGAGGCTGAGTATGGTTGAAGATGATGTGGTTGAGCTTGAAAGTGGTTGGATGTCAATGAAAGATAGTCTATTGGGAGCCGTTGGTGAGGTATGTGGATGGACAAAAGGACCACCGAGGCACTCGGAAACATGGTGGTGGGATGATGAAGTTGGAAAGACGATTGAAGAGAAGAGGAAGAAGTTCAAGGAATGGCAAAAGGCAAAGGATACGGTGGAAGAAGAGGCTGCACATGAAAGTTATAAGGAAGCCAAGAAGGCTGCAAAGAAAGAGGTTGCAAAGGCGCAGGAGGCCCATAGGAAAATGTTCGGAGAACGCTTGGATTCGGAGGAGGGTAAGAGAGCGGTATTCAGGATCGCAAAGCAGATAGCGAGAGAGAGATTTGATGTGACGGGGGTGAGTTGCTTGAAGGATGAAGTGGGACAAATTGTTGCGGACTCAGATGGAATTAAAGGAAGATGGAAGAGATATATGGAAAGGCTGTTGAATGTAGAAAATGAATGGGAGAGCAACATCGAGAGTAACCCGGTTTTAGGACCAGCAGAGAAGATAACTGAGAAGGAAGTTGAGGAAGCTATAAGAGCAATGAGGAGTATAAAAGCAGGAGGGCCGACGGGAGTTGTGGGAGATGTGTTGAAGGCAGCGGGAAGTTGGGGTGTGAAGAGAATGACAGAGATCTGTAATCTGGTGGTGAAAGAAGGCCGCATTCCAGTGGATTGGGAACTGAGTACCCTCGTCCCTCTGTACAAGGGGAAAGGTGACCCTCTGGACTGTGGCTCCTATAGAGCAATAAAGTTATTGGAGCAAGGAATAAAGGTATTGGAAAAGGTGTTGGAGAAGAGGATAAGGAAGAAGGTAAAGATTGACGAAATGCAGTTTGGGTTTATGCCAGGAAGAGGAACGACAGATGCAATTTTTATTGTAAGGCAGTTGCAGGAGAAGTACATGGAGAAGAGGAAGAAGTTGTTTTTTGGGTTTGTTGATCTGGAGAAAGCATTTGACAGGGTCCCACGCGAAGTAATGGCATGGGCATTGAGGAAGTTAGGAGTGGAGGAATGGTTGATCAGAGTAGTGATGGCCATGTATGAGAGAGCACGCACAGCTGTAAGGACGAAGGATGGGAACAGTGGTGAGTTTGAGGTGAGGGTAGGAGTGCACCAGGGGTCGGTACTAAGTCCACTTCTATTTGTAGTTGTGATGGAGGTGCTGGCTCAGAGGGTAAAGGAGGGTTTACCGTGGGAGCTGCTGCATGCAGATAATCTGGTGTTGATTGCAGAGAGTATGGATGGACAGAAGGAGAAGATGAACAAGTGGAAGGAATGTATGGAGGCAAAAGGTTTGAAGGTGAATATCGGAAAGACGAAGGTGATGGCAAGTGGTAAAGCATGTAGTGTGGTGGAAAGGACTGGGAAGTGGCCGTGTGCTGTGTGCAGGAAGGGTGTCGGAGTGAACTCCATTCAGTGTACAATGTGTGCTGAATGGGTTCATCGAAAATGTAGTGGGGTGAGAGGGTCATTAACCAGTGTGGCAGCTACATTCAAGTGTAAGGTGTGCGTCGAGGGAGCAGCAGATGAAGGAATTGTTGAGTTGGATCTTGGAGATGGTGTGAAGCTGGAAGGGGTGAAAACATTTTGCTATCTCGGAGACATGCTGAATGGAGAAAGTGGATCAGACTCTTCGACGGTTGCTAGAGTGAGATGTGCATGGAAGAAGTTTCGGGAACTGAGTGGCGTGCTGACAAAGAGGGGAGTGTCGTTGAAGCTGAAGGGAAAGGTGTATGCTACATGTGTGAGGAGTACGATACTTTATGGGAGTGAGACATGGGTACTGAACATGGAGCAGCAACAAAGGCTGGAAAGGGTGGAAATGCGAATGGTTCGGTGGATGTGTGGAGTATCGTTGAGAGAGAGGAAGACAAATGATGACTTGCGGAAGATGATGGGAATAGAGTCTGTGATGGATGTTGTGAAGAGAAACAGGTTGAGATGGTTGGGTCATGTGTTGAGGAAGGATGAAAGTGACTGGGTGAGAGGAGTGTTGGAAATGAGTGTAGTCGGAAGTAGAGGACGGGGAAGACCGAGAAAAACTTGGCTCAATGTGGTGGAAGAGGAAATGTGGGCAAGGGGATTAAGAAGGGGAGATGCAGAAAACAGGGTAAAGTGGAGAAGATTGTCATGGGGCCCGCAAGGCTAACCCTTGCTTTAGCGGGGAAAATGGCCTTTAAATGCGTGTGTGTGTGTGTGTGTGTGTGTGTGTGTGTGTGTGTGTGTGTGTGTGTGTGTGTGTGTGTGTGTGTGTGTGTCGCTTATTTGCGCTCTCAGTTGGCATTAACTCTAATATTCGGCATCCCTAAAGATCCTTCCTCACCACCCCATATGTTTTTTTGGACTCGCCCAAATGGGCCAATGAGATCGAATGGCCAAATCCCACCTATATGTCACATCCCCAGTTTATTGCATGGCAGCGTGAGGTGAGGGAATGGGGAGGGAGAAGAAATGCGAGGGGGTTGGGGATGCAGCAAGGGGGAGTGGGGAGGCAGCACGAGGGGGATGGGGAGGCAGCACGAGGGGGAGGGTGAGACAGCGTGAGGGGAGGGGAGACAGCGCGAGGGTGGGGGAGACAGCGTGAGGGGAGGGCGGCAGCGTGAGTGGGAGGAGAAGGCTGCTTAATGGGGGTGGGAGGCAGCGTGAGGGTGGGGAGACATTGATAAGGGGGGGGGGGAGACAGCGTGAAGGGGGTGGAGGCAGCATGAATGGGGGGAGGCAGCACGAGGGGTGGGGAAGGCATGCTATCTACCTTGCAAAGGCCTGCCCGTATGCATGCCACAACTCATACACATTCCTCTGTACTGCTTGCATGCAGGCATACAAAAACCCCACCATGTCCGACCTGCTTTTGTGCTGTCTGCATACCTATTTATTTTCAGCCACTGCCGAGTATTAATATATTGTAGCAACTATTAGTATATTTATATTAATATTTTGTTGTGAAAGCAAATCGCACAAAATGGTAAAAAGAAAACTGCATACACACACACACACACACACACACACACACACACACACACACACACACACACACACACACACACACACACACACACACACACACACACACACACACACACACACACACACACACACACACACACACGCCTGGTTTTGGCTTAATGGTTAGGGTGGCGGGCTTTGGATCCTCAAGTCCTGAATTCAAATCTCGCTCAGCAATTGAATTAATACCAGGTGTGGTTAACACGGCCTGTCATCCTTCCGAGGTCAGTGAAAGTGAGTGCAATATGCTGGTATACTGTGTCGGAGTGGCGACCCATCCAGGTCAGGTCAGGTCAGGTATGGGAGCATGTGCCAGAACAGCGCGTCGCTGCGTCCACTTTCCCCCGGTACTCCAGGGGCCTCCGTCGGGCCTTGCCAAGGGCAGATGCCAGGCCCATCCCCATCTCCGTGAGATGCTGGTCAACCTGCTGCAACCACAAGGAACGTGGTCGGCCCATTGGCCTCCTCCACTCACGAGACTCCCTCGCTGAGAGAATCTGATGAGCAGGATCAGCATCAGGAATACGAGCCACATGTCCATACAGCCGCAAATGATGCTCACGGACCATGCAGGTAACAAATCTCATCCGAGTCTCTCTCAGCAACCGCTCGTTAGACACAAAATCTGACCAGCGATAGCCAAGGATTCTCCAAAGAGACCTGGTAGCAAAGGAATTAAGTCTCCGTCTCAGATCCTTGGTCAGAGTCCAAGTCTTGCATCCATAGAGCAAGACTGGAAGCACAAGGACCTGAAGATTCGGACTTTTGTCCTCCCACACAGGTACCGGCAGCGCCACAACCCATGATCCAGTGAATCCATGACTCCCCAGGCCCGACCCAGACGTCTATTGACCTCCGACTCACAGCCAGCAGGGACATGAATATAACTGCCAAGGTAAGTGAATCTCTCCATGACCTCAACATCCTCACCACAAACAGACACAGACAGGACAGCAGCATCCAAGATGTCATTGAAAGCCTGGATCTTAGTTTTGACCCAAGAAACCCGTAATCCCAGTGGCTCCGACTCCTCATTCAGCACCTCGAGGGCCCCCAAAAGGATATCTAAAGTCTCCGGAAAGATGACTGCATCATCTGCAAAATCAAGGTCCGAGATCTTGACATTCCCAAACGATGCATCGCAGCTTGATCTTTCCCACATCCTCCCTAAAATCCAGTCCATACAAGTGCTGAAAAGTGTGGAGGCCAGTACACCCCCTTGACGAACTCCAGTAACAACTGGAAATAAGTTAGAAATGGTACCACCACACTTCACAGCACTCTCAGTACCAGAGTAGAGTTCAGACATCAGATCGATCAGTTTTGGTGGCACCCCACAAAGACCAAGAATCCTGGTGGACCACATTTGATTGGAGGGTCAGCAACAGGGATTGAAACACCCTTGATGTCCAACTCGACAGCTGGGGGATCAGCCTGGTACAACCGCTCAAAGTAACCGGCCCAGCGGGCCTTCACTTCAGACTCCTCTGTCAAGAGCCCACCACTCTCTGATCTAACTGCAGTGCTCCGAGGGATGGGCTTGGATGAACGCAATGCGTGAATTCCCCTGTAAGTGGGAGGAGAATCACCTGTCCACAGATGATGCTCTACCTCCTCACAGATTCCTCGCACATAGGCCTCCTTGTCCACCCTTAGTGCACGTACAGTTTTGCCCCTCAGCTCCCTGAAGAGCTCAGCTCTGCCATTCAGCCTGGCCCTGCGACTCTGGTCAATGGTATCCAGTGTACCTTGAGAGACAAAATTCTTCTTTGCCCTGCGGTGAGTTCCAAGACATCCACCGGCAACATCAAGGACGGTGGTCTTGAAGGCACTCCACAACTCTTCAGGACCCCCAAAAGCACCCAGACACCCCAAATGTCCACTCAGCCTGTTCGCAAACTCCTCAGCTACTCTCTCATCCTTGAGCTTGCCAACATCCAGTCTTGGCTGGGATGGTACCATTCTCCAGGATTTAAGGTGCAGTTTTAGAGTTGCTACAACAAGCCTGTGGTCAGTATTGAAGAACTGAGCACTCCGGTAGACCCTGCATTTCTGGATCATCCTCCAGTGACCGTCAACGAGGACATGGTCAATCTCCTTTGCCACACTGCCAGCGTTGGAATACCAAATCCAGCGATGAGCTTGTGGGTGCCGAAACAATGATCCAGCCACCCAAAGTCCCTAACTTCTTGCAAAGTCAAGGAACTTAGTGCTATTCTGCTTCACAGTTCCAGACCCATGGGGACCAACACATGTCTCATAACCATCACTTTCAGTTCCAATCGATGCAGTGAAATCCCCCAAGATTTGAAGAGTATCTCACCTGGGGCACTGACCAACCAGACTTGAGCGTGGCATAGAATGCGTCCTTCACTGTGAGATCACTCGCCTCAGTCGGAGCATATACAGAGACCAGAGAAACGACACCCAAGGAATGACGAATCCTTAATCTCATAATATGTTTGTTTACCAGTGTTACCTCAATGATTATTGCAGTCAACATATTGGTCACAGCTTCAGCAACTCCTAGGACATGGTAACCATCGGAGCGATCAGACCAGTCATAGGTGTCACCACCCGCCATGATCTCACCGCAACCCGGTCTTCGAACCTCAGAGAGTGCTGCAATACCAATGTCCAAATGTGTGAGCAAAGATGATAACAGAGACAGATGATCATCCTCTCTTTGGGATAGGACATTTCAGGCACCCACCTGAAGGGACCGCCTCAGGTTAACCCAAGGAGATGGCCATCTGGTGAATGACCCCTTTGTACTACCCCGACACATGGTACCACAATCTGACCCGGGAAGGTTACCCCGTGGTTTCCCTCCTATCCTCAAAGATTGGAGGTCCCGAAGGCTTTGCTCCAATCCCATCATTCGGTGAGCTGCCCTGCGGAGGGCAGCTGCACATGAGGTACTTTCACAGAGAGGGTTTTCAGATTTATTTTTGCTTTTGGTATGTTTTGCAGAATCAAGAGTTTTACGGTAGCTGTAGTGCAAATCCTGCCACCAACCTCCAAATAAAAAGTAACCCAACTGCAGGAGGACATCCGCAGACACAATTGGGCACTAGATATGGATGGCCATTTGCTCACAAGGAGCTCTTCCACCCCCTCTTCCCAACACCTCAAAACTTGCGCCTCCCCGTGCCTGCTCCATTCTTCACCATACCAGTGCCAAGTCTTATCCTTCCTCTCTTCCCGCGTCTCCCTCCTGCCCCATGGCCATTCCTGCTCTCATCGACTCCCCCCCCCCCTCTCAAAGCAACCTTCACTCTCTTCCCCCTCCAAGCTTCCCTCTCACCTTTCTCAAAAGCTGCCCCCTCACCCTTCCCCCCTCAATCCCCATTCTCAAAGTTGCCCCTGCACACACCCACAAAACTGCCTCCTTCCCCTGCCCTCTCTCTTCCAACTCACTCCTCCACCTCCTCCAATCTTCGACTTCCCTCTGCCCACTCAATTATTCCTCCCCAATGGGCCTCATCTGATCAACACCAAGACTTTTATCCTCCTCCTCATCTGGCCCTTTCCCCTAGCTCTTCTGCAATCCCCCACATACTGTCAGCAACTCTCCCTACCTTCCCCCTCTCCATCATCCGACCTTCCCGCTCCCTTCCCTCCTCTACTCCCTCTTCTTTAACAGTGTGGACCTCAAACATCTGGGACCTTCGCTCAAACCTGACAAATCTTTCCATACAGGTTGCCACTGACAAACCAGACACAATCTGCATAACAGAAACTTTCTTCCTTCAAGACATCTCTGACTCCCTCGTTTCTCTCCCCCATTACTCCCTCCTCGAGTATGACAGAACTGAGCTTCATCCTGGTGGCGGAGTTGCTCTCTTTATCAAACAACTCTCTTCCTCACTCTCCATGCACTGCCCTCTCTCCCCCACACCCCCAGGAATACCTCTGGCTATGGCTTCCCATCCACTCCCACCTCATGTTTATACATGTATTGTACCGTCCACTAAATTGTGAAGACTCCATTTACAATCTCACTCGCCGAAACCACGGACCAACTTCTATCCTCTCATCCCAACTCTCTCTTCCTCAGCTGTGGTGACTTCAATTGTCATCATGCTAGTTGGCTGGGTGTGGGCA
Organism: Eptatretus burgeri; assembly: GCF_056783735.1. Classification (NCBI taxonomy): domain Eukaryota; kingdom Metazoa; phylum Chordata; class Myxini; order Myxiniformes; family Myxinidae; genus Eptatretus; species Eptatretus burgeri. The sequence goes on from NC_140964.1 coordinate 69,425,263, forward strand.
CCTCTCTCACCTGCCAATGGGACTTCAGCAAAAGACTTCTGTGACTCATTGGGACTGACACAATCTGTTAACTTCCTGACCTGGATCTCAAGCAATGGTACTCCATCTCTTCTGGATTTGGTTTTGACCAATTTCCCTGATAATGTCTGCTGTTCTTCCTCCGCTCTAATTGGTTCATCCGACAATATGCTTGTCAAAGTGGACATCTCTCTGGCTGTTATGAGAGAACCACCTCAGCACTGTCGAGTCTGGCATTTCACTCAGGCCGACTCGCAGGGACTTCAAGCAACCATTCAAACTTCTCGACTGGTCTCCCATTTCTACTTTCTCTGACATCAACTCAGCCTGGAAATTCTTTTAAAGAAATTTGCTCTCATTCATGCACAGATTTATCCCATCTCGTCTTCAGTTGTCATACACTCCCCACCACCCACGGCACATTGAAGCTTGTGGTGAGGCAGTTGTCGTGAAACAATTTGCCTTCGCCTCATGGAAGGCAATTCCAACTGAAGACAATCTCAGTTCCTTCCACAAAGCTTGGAAAAATGTGTGTCCACCCTCAGGAGAGCCAGGAACCAACATATTTCTCATCTCAAATCTGTACTCTAAAACATGTCTCCATCCTCAAAATCCTGGTGGATTATAGATAGGTATGTTTCTGGTGAACGTTCCCCCTCCATCCCCTCCCTTGCCTCAAATGGCTGCACAGCTGACACTGCACGTGAAAAGGCTGAATGCCTAAACTCTGTGGTTGTTTCTAAATCTTGCATCTGAAACCATCGCTTTCTCAACCCACCTTACCCAGTTGCACCCAGCTGTTCCTGGACTCTGTGTCCTTTTCTCCCGACAAGGTGGAGTGCTTGCTGTCAAACCTCGACTTATTCTGCAACCGGTCCAAACAGGCATCAGCCCTCGTTTCCTAAAAACCTGCTCTGCTGCTCTTGCTCACCCTCTCTCTTGTTCTATTCACCCTCTCATTTACTCAAGGTAATCTGCCATCTGCTTGGAAATCAGCAAACATGAAGACTGCAAATTTTTTTTTGCAAAAACAGATCCCTGCAACTACAGACCAATCAGCCTGCTCCAAATCATCAACAAGGTCATGGAATTCATCATTGCTTCAAATATTAAATCCTTCCTCTTCACCAAAGGATTGATTTCCTGTCATCAATTTGGATTCAGAACAGGTCACTCTATTTTGGACATGCTGCTCTTGCTTTCCCAACAATGGATGGAGGTCCTCAATGCCAAACATGGGATCAGAACCATCTCCCTCGACATACCGCGTGTTTTTGATATGGTCTGGCACCCTGCCATGTTCACCAAACTCTCTTCCTGTGGTATCCAAAGCAATCTTCACTCATGCCTTGCAGACTTCCTCTCCTGTTGCAGACAACATGTGGCCCTCAATGGAATTCTCTCATCTTCTCTTCCTGCCCAGGCTGGAGTTCCTCAAGGCAGTGTTCTGGGCTTGTGCTTTTAGAGGTTTTCATCAATGATCTTTCCGACTCTCTGGAAAATCCTCTTGATCTGTTTGCTGATGACTCCACCCTCTGCCATACCATCTATCACCCCTCAGACCGGCAAGCAGCAGCTTCTTCACTCACTGCAGATCTTGATAAAATCACAAGCTGCTCCAACACTTGGAAGATGTCTTTCAACCCTGACAAATCTCACTGTCTCACGATGTCTTTCCGAAAGGACCGTATGGAAAATCCCCCCCCCCCACATCTACTTTCTCAACAATCCTCTTGAAGAAGTCCTTTCATTCAAACTTTTGGGTCCCACTATCTGCCATGATCTTTCCTGGTAGAGACCAAGACTGAACACAATATTTGAAAGGAAGCCTCACAAAATTCCTGTGCAGTGGGAACACGACCTCTTTAAATGCATAATTTTCTCCACTGCAAAGACAACACAAAACCCGACTACCTTTACCCCCCCCCACCCCCCCCCCGCAGGGGATTTGGGGGGTGTTTTTGAGTTTTACAGGGGGTTGGGGGAGGGGTGTTTCCACAGCCATTATGTAACGACATTTTGCATCACATATTAAAACAAGCGATTAAAGGACGTTTTGGATGTTTAATCAACTGGGTGAGCTTTCCCATAACCTTGAATGAGGTTCTGATAGAGCTTTTCTCTGTCAGCCATGGCTTTGCTGAGAGATCTCACTGTAATCTGGTCGATGGAACAAAGAAAGTGATGCCACTTCCCCGAGAAGAGGAAAATGAGGGAAGAAGAAGAGGCTGTAGCAGGAAAATAGGTTGTCCATATCTCCATATATATATGAAAGCAAAATGTTTTTTGTTTGTGACATCACTGCTTTGAGCTCCCAAAGTTAATTCGCGACAAAATTTTCCACCATCAGATTTTTAACCACAATGTACCTAAATAGGCATTTCAAACAGTCATGAAGAGGTCATTTGGCCTATTATTGCCATGTTGCACTCCAGAGTTAATTTATTTGCTAACATGAGGTAATTTCTTAACTACAGCTTCACTCATTTACATCCTGTACAGTGTTCAGTGGACCCCATTAGACCCTTTACACCCCTTAGACCCTTTAATAAATATTTAGACCATGTTTCGACCGTTTAGACCCCTTCACACCCATTTAGACCCTTTTGAGACATATCGACCTTCTTCGACCCTTTTCAGACCTCTCGACCTTTTGAAATCCTTTGGACAATTTCAGACCATTTGGACACTTCAGACCCCTTTTGATCTTTCGCCCTTAGACCCCTTTAGACATTTAGACCCATTTAAGACCCTGAGACCTCTTAGACCGTTTAATCACTTTCAACCCCTCTGACCTTTTGAGACCCTTAAGCCACTTTAGACCCCTCTACACCCCTTAGAAAATCGAAAAAAATACCTCCAAAATCGTTTTTGACAATCTTTGTCGTGTACCATTTGCGCCACATCACAAGTTGCAATGATGAATTGAAACTGACATCCCAAAGTGAAACTGATGTTCAAAAGTGAAACTGAAACTACTGATGTATGGATTATTGAATGGGAAACCACAATGAAATGCTGTGAGAAATACTGTTACGGTGCCGGGGGTCGGCCGCGAGCCGACCGCTCTGACGGAGCCGCAAGTCGAGTCGGCCCGACCGATCGCCCGGAATATATATCGCCACTCGGATAACTCCGAGGCAGACGGGTCCTTGTGCAAGAACCGAAATACGCCAATGGGCAGACCACGTGGGGTAGGGTCGATTGCCAACTTCAATTTACCTAAATACCCACGTGATCCAACTTCCGGGGTATTTCACCCTCGACGGAACTCATATGAAACAAGACGCTTGAGCGAGCCTGTCCCGTGCGCGATTCCGAGCGGCTTAATCGCTGAGAACCGTCGGTCTGAATGTCCCCCTTTTACTGCAAACCAACGGCTTTCTAACTCCCAACACACGAAATGCTCAGTCAATGAAAGAATCGACGTGACGAGCTGAAAACATTTAACAATTGGGGTATTTATTAATAATAATGGGGAACTAGGGAAGCACGTAAGAGCAGAACTATACCGACTATATGAAATGCAATGCAATCATTTACAGCAAACAAAGCACTTAACAGTTTCCTACTTGTTAGACGGGTCCACGGACACACGTACGCACACACACACCCAAGAAATGGTGGCTGATGCCTTTACTAAGGACTCCAACTCAGAGGACAGATGAGCTGAAACCCAGAACCAATCCGAACCTCTCCACCTCGTGTGGTCTTCAAGCTGTTTAGACCCGAGCTCCAGCGAATCCTCTCGCGCTTCCGAACACGTGCTGGTGAGACGAGGCGCCGATCCTTCCCGTCGATGTGTCGCTATCTCGAAGAACCACCTCCAAGATGAAGCCAAGGAGTCGCACCAAGCCGGGAGCCAAGCGGAGAACAAAGAGCTCCAAGCCGAGCAACCAGCTCAACTCTCTTCCGATGAACAAAGCCTCTCACAACACGAACCAAGATCTCCGAGCCGAGCAACCAACTCAACTCTCTTCCGATGAACAAAGCCTCTCTCTTCGACGAACCAAGCCAGAGCCCAAAAAGCGAACCGAGCCAAGCAGAACCCGAAGTTCTGCTGAAGAGCCAAGCCGAAGCAAAAAGCCTTCAAAAAGCGTCGACCCTAACCCGAGCCAAGCAGAAGCCAAAGCTTTACTGAACAACCAGCCCGAACCAACTCAGAATCTCTTCCTTATTCTCCTTCCCCCTTCCCCCGCTCCCGGCGTGACTCATCCCCCCGTGCCCGCACAACCGAGGGTGGGAGGGAGTTGTTTACATCATGAATCACGGGACGGGAGGGCTCTTCTTCCTCTTCGCAGAAGAGGGGAAGGGGCATCTTCATTGTGTTGTGATCGCTCCCTAACTATTAAATTGAATAGCAGCGCACTTAATCGATTTCTTCCCATTAAACAATGGAAGGTGACCTATTTAGGGAACAAGCACTTATCGACATAACTGACTTAAGGAACCTGAATGTTGTGTGCAATCGAATTCCCAAATTCGTAACAAAACTGAATGGAAATTTTTGAAAGCAAGGCTCTGTGGAGTAGAGAGAGAGAGGGGCAGGTTGGGGACTGAAGAAGTCATATGGAGAGGGATAGGTGCCTGTAGGTGATCGGTTGGCATGGAAAAAACTTTGGTGATCTGTCAGGCGGTAGGCCCAAAACGTGCCAAAATCCGTTTTTCAGCCAAGCTTTCATAACATCACCCTCACTCTCAAGCAGTACTTCGGAGGTACAACAAGCATGGATTGGAAATCTTCGCTGGTGGAATGGAACGAGATTGCCAAGGTAATTAGCTCCATTAATAGTGTGCAGATGTGATATCTGCACACTGAATATTTATACTGAATTCACATTTCTAGCAATAGACACTCATTTGAGGTGAGATATCGACAAACCCGTCAGTGGTGGGTACCCTGCTAGCATCCTAATAATTCACATAAAATTTCACTGAAATCTACTAATGTCTTTGGACTGCATGACATTTATGCACAAGCTTCACTATAGATCAAGGTTTCTTATTTTAAAAAAAGTCATCGCTGACAGGTCGGTGGTCTCTATCATCTTCCACCTCATTTCTGCTCTTGCACCCTCTGCCCTCCCCATGCTCTGCCACCCCTCCTCCCCCCCCAAAGTATCTGCAGGATGCATGCAGTTCACCAGCAACCTGCACCTCGTGAAACTGCCTAAATCCAGAACCACTGCTCACCTCCACTCATTTATTCCTCTATTTTCCCACCTGTGGAACCACTTTCCAACTCTCTTAGATCTCATTCTTCTCTGCCGGTCTTCTCTTCTGTTATACTCACCAATCTCTATCCTTGTGGCTTAAAGAATGTCTTAATCCACAACTTGTTGACCACCTCTATGAAATAACGGGCTTTAGCTCTTGATGCACATTCTCATGGGAGGTGGGAGTAAAGGGGGGGGCGAGGAGGGGTTGGAGAGATAGAAGGGTTTGAGGAAGGGGAAAAGAGTGAGGAAAGGGGGGAAGGGGGGAGAGCGACTCCTCACCAAACGCCACTATACACTCCAGAAGTGGGGGTGGGAGAGAGGAGGATGGAAGGAAGGGGGAAGTGGGGAGGGGGTTTTGAAGGAGGAAAGCATGAGGGGAGGGTTCTCAACTTGTGCTTGATCGTAGGACTTGTGGAGAAGTGGGGATGGGGGGTGGGGTATTACAGGATTGAACAAAATGGGGTACATTAAAACAACATTAATACAGCACGTGGAGACTGCCCAGAGATGTCCATGGGGAGCTTGAGAGGAGAGGGGGTTTGGGAGGAGGTTAGCAGGAGGGCAGGGGGAGGGAAGAGAATGCAGCATGAAGGGAAATTAAGGCAGTGCGAGGAGAGGGGAATGCGGTGTGAGGGAAGAGAGGGCAGTGTGACGGGAAGGGAAGGGGTGTGAGGGAAGGAAGGGGAAGGCAAGGCAATGCAAGGGCATACCTGCCAACCCTACCGATTTGCACGGTAGCCTACCGATTTTCTATAGCTCCCAACGCCTACCGATTTCATTAGTCAGACATACCGCATTTGGAAATTATTATTGGAAAAAAAAAATAGTTGTGTTTTTTTCAGTTTTGCGTTCGTTTCTCACTGCCAAGAACGTATTACACGCGGCTGCTTCTACATTCTACAAAACTCGTGCTGACCTTGATTTCTTATCTCGTCAGCGATTGGTTATTGCTTCCAAACTAAGCATGACCATTGAAATGGGATGACAGGAAACAGCGGGCATTCATTTCCAGACAACGTGCCATTGGCATTTTCCATTCATGATCAAAGACTGCAGTTAACAGAGAGGACTCATCGCTTCAGTGCACGGCAACAATGCAAACACCAGAAAAGAAAAAAACCACCCCCATGCTGGGTCAACGAGTTTAAGCCAAGTTGGACAACAGAGTTCAAGTGTATCAAGGCTTCACGTGAGGTAAACTGTAAATATGTTATGAAATCAGAGTGGCCAGTCATTTCATTCATAACGATGTATCAGTGAGTTTATGTAAACTCTTGTGTACATGTATGGGCACATAAATGTGGAGCTTGGACAGTGAGTAATTCATGGAAACGTGACTGGTGATCATGATGTCTCAGAAAAATAAAGATTGGTGAGTAGATCAACCATGTTAAGTTTTCTCTTTTCAGTCTAAAAATATGTTGATATATTTCAGCTAACTGTGGTCTCAAAATGCAGGAGATTGCACCATTGCTTCATTTTTTTTGAAAAATTTATGGGGGAGCATGCCCCCGGACCCCCCTAGGGACGCGTGCGACGCCAGCCTACCACTTTTCCTTCAAAAAGGTTGGCAGGTATGCAAGGGTAGTGGAAGTCAGCATGAGTGGAGGGAAGGGAAGAGAAGGCAATGATGTGAACACAAGGGAAGGTGGTTAGAGGGGCATGGAATGGAAGGCAGCATGATGGAAGGGGAAGGGAAGAGCGATGAAATGCACCCAAACAGCAACATTTTCTTTTTAACCGCCGGGTTCTTGAGAAAACTTGGTGGGAGCATTTAAAAGCAATGCTTTTTTTCTGGAAAAGGCCTGCCTGCATGCATGCATGCTCGCACATGCAGCAACCTTTGAAACCCTCCGGTCAGCTCACTTCGATTCTTATTTGTAAATACTGCACTATGGGGAGACCATTTTAAATTAAAAACTAAACCATCAGTCCTTAACACTCCCCTTAGCAGAGGGGGAGGGGGGAGCAGGGAGAGAGAGAGAGAGAGAGAGAGAGAGAGAGAGAGAGAGAGAGAGAGAGAGAGAGAGAGAGAGAGAGAGAGAGAGAGAGAGGGCGCAAGGGGTCAGAGAGCGTGAGGGTAGAGGAGAGTGGGAGAGGGGTGAGGGAGAGGTGTGAGAGAGGGAGAAGGGTGATAGAGGACAGGTGGGAGAGTGAAGAGGGGGAGAAGAAAGGGGGATTCCGGCAGATGTGACGTCCACTTTGACGTCCATCCGAGAGACAGAACACACATTAATGTATCACCCTGCCTGTGAAACACCGAGATGACAGTTTATGGCTTGGTCAGGATTCGAAGCTAGGCTAAACAGTTTAGAGCGAGCATGCGTACCTCTCACCTATTCTGCTGTGATGTAGCAATTCATTGCATTGTAACAACTGAAAACATTTTTTACTCATTGAAATCATCCAAAATATTTGCCTTCATCGTTCTGGAGATGTCAACATGGAGAACCACTCTGCAGGATTTCCGTCAAAGCTTGAAGAGTGCTCGCCAAGTGGCTGAACCACTCAAGCAACCACCCCAATGGAACGGTTGAAGAAAATTTAAAAAACGAAACGTTTAATTTTTTACATATTTCTATCGATGTCGAAGTGATGGGTTGTATATTGAAAGAATATCATAGAAAAGTTGAAACGTCGTGTAAATAAAATTGTACATTTTCAGCAATTGAGCCACTGACCAATGCACCGCATGACAGCATGGGGCCAAACACAGGTGAGTGGGCCCTGAACATTGTTCAAGTTGATTCATATATTCAGTGATGGTGTGAATATTTTAGAGCCCTCGCCAAGTTTCTTGAGCACTCAAGCAAGCACTCCAATGAAACAGTTGATAAGGAACAGCTGGCTTGGCAAGCGATTAGTGATTGCTGATTGGTCATATAAACACAATGCACCCTAAGATGCCTGGAATGTCAAGGCGATGTCTGAATTAGACAAATGAACACTTTTTTAGCAGTCAGAAATACTGCTGAAGTTAATATAGACGTTGAAATTATTAAATTCAGCTCAGATGAAGTGATTATAGATGATATGGTGAGGGTAGGTTAGGTATGGGAGCATGCGCCGGAGAAGCATATCACTGCATCCACTTTCCGCCAGTCTTACAGGGGCCTCCATCTGGTCATCCCCCAGGCAGATGCCCTGACCATCCCTGTCTCCTTGCGATGTCGATCAACCTGCTGTAACCATGAGGCACATGGTCATCCTGTTGGACTTCTCCACCTACGAGGCTCCCCCACTGAGAGAATCTGGTGAGTAGAATCAGGATCAGAAAATCGAGCCACATGTCCATACAGCCAAAGCTTATGCTCACAGACTTTTCAGGTAACAAATCTCATTTGAGTCTCTTTCAGCAACCGCTCATTGGACACAAAGCCTGCCTGACCAGCAAGAGCCAAAGATTCTACAAAGAGACCTGGTACCGAAGGAGTTAAGTCTTCATCTCAGATCCTTTGTGAGAGTCCAAGTCTAACATCTGTAGAGCAGGACTGGAAGTACCAAGCATCCGAAGACTCGAACTTTCATCTTCCCGCATCGTTTCCGACAGTGCCACACCCCATGCATGATTCAGTGAATCCATGACTCCCCAGGCCTGACCCAGACGTCTGTTGACCTCTGTTTGGCTCAAAACGTGCGGAGACATGAATATCACTGCCAAGGTAAGTGAACCTCTCCGTGACCTCAACATCCTCACCACAAACAGGTACAGACAGGAGAGCAGCATCCAAGATGTCATGGAAAGCCTGGATCTTTGTTTTGACCAAAGAAACCCACAGTCTCAGTGGCTCCAATTCCTCATTCAGTGCCTCAATGGCCCCTAAAAGGACATCCAGTGTTTCCCCAAGGATGACTGAATCATCTGTGAAATCAAGGTCAGAGATCTTGATATTCCCAAGCGATGCACCGCAGCTTGATCTCTCAAACATCTTCCCCAGTATCCAGTCCATGCAAGTGTTGAAGAGTGTGGGGGCCAACACACGCCCTGATTAACTCCAGTAACAACTGGCAATAAGTCGGAGATGGAACCATCACACTTCACAGCACCCTCTGTCCCAGAGTATAGTTCAAAAATCAGATTGATCAACTTTGGTTGATCAACTCCAGAGGGCAACCTGATTCACTGAATCGAATGCTTTGCGGAGATCAATATAGCCTTTAAGCAGCCCCTGCCGAAACTCTAGTCTGCATCTGGTGAGGAGCCGGAGAGCAAGAATGTGGTCAATCTTTGACTTCTTTGGTGTAAAGCCCGACTGCTCCGGCCACTGGTGCTCGAGAAGTGGTGAACCCTTTGAAGAATTATCTGAGCAAAGACCTTGCCCGACACTGAGAGCAGCGTCACCCTTCGGTAGTTGTTGCTGTTCTGGCGATCACCCTTCCCTTTCCAGAGAGGGAAAGATGTGATGGCATATGTGGAAATGAAATAAAGCCATGAATGCTGGCATCTCAGGTTGTTTATATAAGTATTGTCAAGTATCCAGGGATTCATCGGCATGATGATAAGGCATTCCATGAGATGAGTGAGGAAAGTGAAAAAAAAACAAAAAACTTTATCATGAAGAAACCATTGCAGCCTCTTCCACGCCAAGGTATTGTTGAGAAAGACAAAAAATGACGAATTACGACCACAGTAAGGGACAGCGAGGTGACCAGGGATGAGCCTGAACAAAGGATAATTAAACAAGACAGTTAATTATCTTCAAAAGGGGTGTTTAAATTAACCCCAAACAACCAATTTTCACTCATGCACTCCCGTGGAGTTCCCTTCATATGCATGCAAAGTTTAGGCCTGCGAGGTTTCATGGATTTGGAGTTATGGAGGAGATGGACAGACAGACTGACACACACTGACATTTATTCGTATAGATAGATAACTCACTGAGAGGTAGAGGTAGATAAAAAGCATGTTGTTCTCCAATCACAGACAGATTGGTGACCTTTCACTCATTTGTTATATCTCATGCAGTCTTGGGACAATGCACAGGTTCACTCCATGATGACCTAACTTCCAGTATTTTTGCTCACCGATTGTCCCCCTTTTTCCCAAGTGCAATCATCCCCGAGGTCAGTTCAAATCTGATTTTTTTACTCCAGGTCTTCCAGGTAGCAGTCCCATGCCATTTTACACCATCTTCCATTCCTGCTCTTTATCTCTTCAATCCAGAAAAAGTCAACTCCCACCTCTCCACGACTATACTCACATGAATCGTATTTAAATGCCCCATGTTTGCCTCTTCCTCATTACCTCACTGTCTATATATCCACTCTCATTTCACACTTTCATGAACCTTGATTTTGTGCACCTCAATTGATATTAAAAAAACGTTGTTTGCATGGAACAAAATGAAATATGTAGTTTACCTGATCTTTATGGGAAATCAGGTTGAATTCTGTGTGTGGAGTGGTTCCATACTGCACAACAGCCACCTGGGTCTGCTCTGGAGCAACATTCAAACCCTTGGTTAAATGAGCCGCCAACCTTCGAATAAGTTCAAAATTCCTTGAACCCACATCATTGGAGCCATCCAATAGGAAAACTACATCAGGACCTGTTGTGGACACTGCAGGAGATATTATAAGTGACAGTGCAGAGGAAAACAGGGTGAGTGAAATATCATGTCCTCTGTCGATGTATACATTATTTTAATGAGTGAAATGAATAGGATGTTGATTGAGATCAGCGAACAGCTGGAGGAAACAAGGAATGGTTGACGTTTCAGGCGTTAACCCTTCATCGGATGTGTTAACCCATTTATTTCAATGAATTGTACTCTATTTGGGAGGATATACCATTTCCTTTTTTAAGCCATTCTACTCTGTCATTGTAACAAAGGAAACACTTGAGCACCTGAACAAAGCAATTTGATTATTCATCATCAACATCAGCTGTTGGAAGTGGATGCTATAGGAACATGCATTCCACTCCATACGTGTTTGCGTGCCTTATTGCCACTCACCTCCTGTGTGGACCTGGATTTTAATCTTCACTCCAATCAAATCTCCAAGAGAAGAGCCAACTTTTGACAACTCATGGGCAAGGGCATAATAATCTTCATTGTAATACACAAAGTTATCTGTTGGTGTATCTCCAACCCTGAGCAGCTGGTTCTTGTCCGTCTTCCCCGCTCCCATGGCAAATATGTTGACACCAGCTTCTTGTAATGATTTTGCTGCAGTTGTGGGATCTACTACTGAAGTGCTTCCTGACAATATGATTGCCACCTGTGTATGAATAGCAAAACAATAATGAAAACATTAATGAGGTGGAGTGATTTAAACGAAGCAAATGTGTGTGTGTATTGTATGTACGAGAAACCTGAAGTTCAGGAGTTCTCTTATTAATTCTCAAAAGATGAAATACAGTTCAAACACCAAGTCCAGCAGAACTTGTTAGCTTTGAAATACACACATGATGTAAGTTATCTATTGTTGTATTAACTGATGCAACTGTATACAGTTGATGTAAATAAATGCGGTTTTACCCCATTATTAAAAAAGTAACATTACTAAAACTAAACTCAAGCTTTGAATTAAAAAATAAACCTTAAATAATGTTCATTTTTATATTGTGATCTTTTCAAAGGAAAGTAAAGGTAACTGTCATTTGAAGCAGTTTGTAAAACCTTCAGGAACATGGTGAAAGGGATGATTAGAAACTGCAGGTTTACAATAATGGGACATGGGAACCAACATGATCATTTCTTCAAAAAACAAAAACAGATTGGTGGGGGAAAAAAAACTTTCATTTTCCTGATTCAATTGTATTCCTGTCCATCTTTTCCTGCTTACAATCTTCCTTCTCTTTATTTCTTTAATATTCAAATAATATTTCACATCTCTGCCCCACTCCTCCTTTTGAGCAATCATCTCTGGTGCCATCTTTGACAAAATTGATATTCCAAAAATTGTGATGGTTAATATTTCTTGTAGAATATCCAACCAGCTTGTAGCTCTCACTTCATTCAAATGATTACTTGTTCATGAACTGCAACCGACACCATGACACAAGGGATCATGACAAATAGTCCATCATTTGCTTATCCTTAGCGAGAACATAATTATCAGTTTTGATATTCACATTACAAAATATTATTGAGGTTTACGAAAAAAACTTCTGAAGATCGAGGTTTTCAAATTATACAATGTTTATACTGACCAAAATGTCAGATTTCCTGTCTTGTGAAAATTTTTTGTTGAAATTGTGGTTCATCAAGATATTTTGCAATTTTACAATGGCACCTTAAATATTTTGAAGGTCCAAAAACGTTTTTAAAATCGAAATGAGGTAAGAGTTGACAATAGTTTTGTTACCTGTATTGCACCGTCTTTAGCTCGGCCACCTCTTCTCTCGATGAATTGATCTCGCCGCAACTGTTCAAGACCCTGACGCAAGTTTGACTGGCCACCCTTAAGCTTGATGTTCTTGAGGGCATCAATAATTTCTGCATTCGATCGATATGTGTTAAGGTAGAACTCGGAGCGAGGCTGTCCACCGTACTGCACCAGCCCCACTTGGGTTTTCTCCTGCCCAACATCAAGAACTCCAACGATTGTCTCCACCATTTGCTTCATCAAGTCAAAATCTTGCTGCTTAATGTCACGTGACCCATCCAACAAAAACACCACATCAACAGCTGAAAAGATAAAAAGACGTTTGTTTTGCTTTTTATGAAAAATAACGATCTCATTGTTTTCCCCATTGTGATCAGATAATTTATTTTGCCTTCCCACCTCCAGTGTAGAACCACAGTATCACAATTGAAAGTTGAAGAACGCGCCAAGTGGATTTACCACGCAATGCATGAAACATTTGAAGAAACCTACAAAAGCAAAACGTGTTATTACCTCTGCCACCGAAGGTGGAGGAGGTGATGTTTTCACCCCTATCTGTCTGTTTGTCTGTTTGTTTGTTAATTTGCCAGAATCCTTCGGATTTCGGCAATTATGTTGGTCGGTTGTGTGTCATTCTGTGTGTCTGTCTGTCTGTCTGTCTGTTTGTTTGTGTGTTTGTTTACCCTGTAGCAGCCACACCGTTTCAGCGATCATGACCAAACTGGGGACAGACATCCGCCATGTTACAACTTAGACACTTGTCGTTTTTGGTGAATCTAGGTCAAATGTCAAGGTCAAGGTCACCGAAAAACTGAAATTCTTATTTTCGCAATAACTTCCGCTAAAATGGTCGTATCGACTTAAAACCAAATCCAAAATGTGCATCTTCCAATTCTGCATCCAACCATATGTCTCATTTGGGTGTGACACCAACACCCTTCTTAGCGGTCGGGAGTCGAATGTCAGGGGAGTCGGGTCAAAAATTTCAAATTGCGATAAAAACGCCATTTCACGTCCAATTGACTTCCAAGTTATGATCATGACCAAACTAAGTGCTATAACTCAATAAACAGTAGCACTATCGACTTATAAGAACCAAATTGATGTCCAGGTTTTTGTTTTTTCAGAGATCATGGAGATATGACAAAGTTATTCCGGCAATTCCTTGCTCTACGAGCAATTTCATTTGTTACCTTCGCAAACTTTGTTGCGAAGGTTACGTTTTGATCGCTGTGTATTTATTTATTTGTGAATATGTGTGTTTGTTTGTTTGTTTGTTTGTTATTCGCATAACTCCAAAAGTATTGAACTGAATCGCAGCAAATTTGGTGGAATGATTGGTTATTATCCGAGGACCATTCGATTCGATTTTGGGAGCGATCGGGTCAAAGGTCAAGGTCATGAAAAGATCAAAATTGTCTTTTTACCATAGCACGGTCAATTTGTATCCAATTTGCATGCAACTAATGCCAAAATGTTCAGAATTCAATGCCCCATATTGTGATATGTGACATGACACAATGACGTAATAACCCTTATTTGCGGTTGGGAGTCAAAGGTCAGGAGGGTGGCACGACATTGCAAAATGTCCGGTTTTAGTCATAACACGGTCAATTCTTATCCGATTTGCATGAAACCAACACCAAAATGTTGACTGTTCTGTTCCCCACACTCTAATACCAATTACAAAATTAAGAGTACAAAGGTCAAGGTCGAGGTCTTGAAAAGGTCAAAATCGTCATTTTGCCATAGTGTGGTCGATTTTTATCCAATTTGCATGCAACCAATGCCAAAATGTTGTGAATTCAATGCCCAATCTTGTGATATACGATATGACACAATGACGTCATTACCTTTGTTAGCGGTTTGAGTCAAAGGTCAGCGGGGTCAACGACCTTTATTATCATAACGCGATCAATTCTTATACAATTTGCATGGAAGTAGATTCAAAATGTTTAGAATTCAATTCCCTATCCTGTGATGTGTAATATTTGACAGTGACTTTATTGGTGAGTTCAAAGCATTGGGGGGTGGGGGGTGTCACTGAACTTATTTCTTATAATGTGACCAGTTGTCATCAGATTGACTTGACACCGACACCCAAAAAGGTCAGGGAGTTCATACAGAAATTGTACAATGTACGTGAATCAGTGTCAAACAGCAGGAAATTTAATGTTTTTAAGCCATCATAACACATATCAGATGGCAGATGTGGTATGGGATTAAATACCCTAACAATCAACGGTTTCTGGGGGGCAAAATGTAGCGTTGCGAAGGTATGCGCTCTACTGAGTGCCCGTTATAGTTTTTGAAGTGATTCTTCACCATTGAGAGATAGTATGAAACCGATATGCAGCACGATATCTCATAAAGTTCTGGATATATTAAGACAAAGCTTGGTGGACAGGTTCGGTTTGCGACAAGGACAAACTGATTCGATTTTGGTGAAGATCTAGATGCGATAATTATTTAATTTTGAAGTGATTCTTCACCATTGAGAGATAGGGCCAAAAACGATACAGTACTGTATCGCATGATATTTCAAAAATGTATTGGGCCCAATATGGTCTCGTGGATCAGGCATTATGTGGCAGAGGTATGCGCTGTACGGAGTGCCCTTCCAGTTTTTATTTGTGTTTATCTCTGCCGAAGTGATGGGTCGTACAATGGAAGAACAAACACGGGAAACGTTGTAGAAAATAAAATTTCATATTTTCAATGAGGCAGCCGCCACCGGCTGCACTGCAGAACAACACGCGGCCAATGCAGGTGAGTAGCCCTGAACTTTGTTCAAGTCGATCTATATTCAGTGACAATGCGAATATTGTAGAGCGTTGGCTTAAACACTCCAATGAAACGGCTGATAAGAAACGGCTCCTTTGGCATGCAATTGGCAATCACCGAGCGTCATATTAAATATACACCTCCTGGAGATGCCCGAAATGTCAAATATGTCTGAATTGGACAAATTAACACTTTTCTAGGAGTCAGAACTGCTTGTAAGTTCGATTCTGGAGCTTAAATTTTGTAATTTTGCTTAGTTTAAGAGATACTCTTGGTAACTGCATGTGAGGAAATGAAATAAAACAACGAACGCTGATGTCTCTGGGCGTTTAAAAAGGCCCGGTCACACCTTGACGTTTTAGCCAACGTATGCCGATTTTTGAATTTTTTTTCTAAAACGCTGGCACACGTTGAATACGTTATGGGTAAGTTTTGATAACATTGAGAGCACGCTGGCATACGTCGTAGTACGTTGCCATACATCGTTGTACGTTGGCTTTAAACGTTGTACTTTTCGGTTGTCCTCAAATTTTTTCATGCTTGAAATTTCACGACGTATGCCGGCGTATGACTCACACGTTCCGCTACGCTGGCCACAAGTTGTAGGCACGGTCTGCGATCGTTGACAGACGTCAACACATGCTACTTGTAAGTTAATCATAAGTTGAGACACGCCGAGGTAGTGTTTAGAGTACCCGAAACTTATTTCCTACCTATGATTAACGTGTTGTTGGCACGTTACGCGATCGTTGCCACACGTCGACAGACGTTACTTTTAAGTTACTCATAGGCTGAAAGACGTCGGTATAATGGATCGTCCTTGCGTCAGCGTCCACGGCCACGGCCAGGACACTTATTTGCAGCATTCTTCAAACTTTTCTTCGGCATGACGAGGATGTTCACACTTCGATGTCTAGCTTGGCTATGATTCCAATTGTCCATCGGCAGCGTCTATTTAAAATAGTCGAGTTTGAGCGTTTTAACACGTTCAGAAGAAACGTTTCAAATTTCCAAACCCCAGCGTCAAAAAAAAACAAAAAAAAAAAACAAAGGCGAGTGACAGCAATTTAAATCGTTCATTGTAAACAATGAAACTAGCTGAGTGGTACCGTTTAAAAGTCGTTGAGTGTAAAAAAAATCCAATTGTTGAGCGCAAGCGTCTACTTTCAATAGTGGAGATGCAGCCATTTAAATCGTTGAGTGGCAGCCTATGAACCTACCCGTGGACACGCGGACGCAAGGACGATCCATCATAACCCACACCCTCCCCCTCACACTCACCTACTACTGCCAACATGAACAAACTACTACTAATACTAATACTAATAGTAATACTGATACTGATACTGTTACTGCTGACATGGACATTGACTCAAAAAGGACTCGAAAACACTGTTGGGTTCCCCTTTTATGAACACCATTTTTATATACCAATTCCCAAAACCGCTGGGAACACGTCTTTATATGGCAGTTGTAACCTAGAAACACGTTCATTTATTTTTTTGTCGACCGGAAGACGTCATTGGAATACGTCTACATACGTCGATGTGTGTTAGGGCTACGTAAAGAATTGGTTCAAAGCACGTCAAACATAAGTTAGAAATAAGTTTCGCGTAAAAAAGACATTACCGCGACGCGTTTCGACTTATGAGTAGCTTATAAGTAGCCTTTGTGGACGTGTGTAAGCGTCCACATATCGTGTGTAAAACTTATCCTCATCGCATGCGAATGTGTGTCATACGCCGAGTACGTCGTAAAATTTTGAACATGTTCAAAATTTCTTGACGTACTCTACTTACTACGACTTATGATAGTGTATTTAGCATTCTACTCGCGCATACCAAACTTACCCATACCGTATTCGACGTACCCCCAACGTTTTAGACACACTTTTTGTTACGTCGGCATACGCTGGCAAGATCGCCAAGGTGTGACCGCGATTTTGACCCTTCCATTTCTACGGCAGTTATGATTTGAATCATTGTGCGTCAGCCTTTTAATAGGCTACGTCACAACATCGTCGGCGATGCGTGCAACGCGCTATGCCTGAGTTAGACTATCGTTGGGCATCGGTTGTGTAGGCCGACAACAGGTTCAGCATTCGTTGGTATAAGTTATCTATAACACAACGAAACGTTCTGTGTCCGTTACCAATGCGTTATACATAAGACCAAGTCGCTATGAATACGTCCGAATCTTTAAAAAAAAACATCAAAAGTTCAACGTAAGCCAGCGTTTTACATAAATTTTAACACGTTGCCATCGCTGGCTAAAACGTCAAGGTGTGACCGGGCCTTTAGCATTACAATGTTCCGAGCGATTCGTTGCTATGATGAACAGGCATATGATAATATGAGTGAGGAAAGTGAAAAAATAAACTTTTTCGTTAAGAAATCATTGCGGCCTGTTCCATGTCAAGGCTAGGTTGAGCAGGCCAAAAAACATGGCAGCTTCAGACCCCAGGGAGGTTACCGAGGATACGCCTTAAACCCAACAGAGTGAGGCGGCCAAGGATCGCCTGATGAAGGATATAATTAAATAAGGCCGTTAATTCTCTTCAAAAGTGGTGTTTTAATTAATCCAAACACCCAATTTTCAGTCATAAACTTCCTTGGAGTTTTCTTAGAATGCCTGCAACGTTTTAGGCTGCTAGGTTATGTTGTGTTGGAGTTATGGAGGAGACACCCTGACACTCTGATGCGAGTTTGCACGCAAGCACACACGCATTATTATAGATACAACAAGTACATTCGGATACTGACCTTTCGATGTTCCAGGGAGTCGTGGTTCACCAGTCTCAGTGAAACTGTCCAAGATATGTAAAGATACATCCTCAAAGCCTTGGTAGTTGCGACCATGATAGTGTGCCATCTTATCCACCGGTTGGCTCACAAATGCATGCAGATCATTCAGGTTTGTTTTTCCAGCCCCAACAGCCATAACCCTCACTTCTCTGTCCTGCAAAGCAACTGATGCTTTCTTGGCTGCTTCAATATCACGAGGTGAACTTCCAGACAGGACTACCACGATCTGTGGAGCTCCTTGAGCCCTACGGCCTCCTCCGTCATCCACCAGCACTTTGTCTTGTACATGACGCAGACCTGCAGCAAGGTTGGATAGCCCACCCTTGAAGGCCACCCTATTAATGGCACTGACTGCAGAATCCTGAAGAGATAATGGCCAGAAAATGAATTTTTCAAACTTGAATGAAAGTGCTGCACAGACATTGTACTATTTCAAACAAAGCATGTAAATATAATTGGAGGTCATCTGGAATCTGGACTCACAATAAATTTCGTCACTCTATGCTGAACCCTCCATATGGCAGCGACATCCCTCTTCAGAAGTGGTGACCCAAACTGTACATGGTACCATATTCAAAATGAGGCCTCATTCATTTCCTGTTCAGTGTTAACACCACTTCTTATGTTTAGCTCCGCCACTGAAAGTGAAGGAAGTTGTGTTTTCACCCCTTTCTGTCTTTCTGTCCGTCTTTGTTTGTTTGTTATCTTGCCAAAACGAAGTTTTTGCAAGATATGTTAGTCAACTTGTATGTTTTTTTTTTTTGTCTGTAATCACGTATCGATCACTCTGCAGAGCACAGTTAACATTGGAAATTTTTGTAACTTCGCATACAAGAGGCCTATAGAGGTCCCTTTCAGCGCATAAAATTTTGAAGGTCAAGGTCACTTTGTCGCAAATCAGGGGAGTCGACGAAACCCTTATTTTTTGAGTAATTTTGATCGGATCGTCTTCAAACTTCATCACAATATAGTTCATGGTCTGGCGCTCAGCTGATTAATTTTTGGTGGCGATCGGCCTTGATCTTCATGGTTAGTGCTAGAGGTCGAAAGTTTTTGACCCCAAGGTCAAATTTTGAAATCTTAGGTACCATATCGTGCAATACCTCAAATTGAACACCTCGATGAGTGCTTTCTAGATATGTCAAGCTTGAGACATTATGACGTCATTTGGTGACGTTATGAGGAAAAAGCATATTTTTCATGGTAACTCTGCAGAACGATTCTCATCGGAATCTCTCGTAGGCAGATATTCCTCAAGGAGTCGTTCCTGGTGGATAGCAGCTCTGTTCACCTCAGTGTGACCTTAAAGAAGTCACACGTGGTCACCTTTTGGCAAGATACGGGTAACCCTGTGGGTGACATTGGTTAGTTATTTGTTTGTTTGTTTGTCTGTCTGTGTGTGTGCAGAATATCTAAAAACATGCTGGACGGATTCGGATGAAATTTTGTGGACAGGTTGGGTGTGTGACAAGGACAAACTAATTAGATTTTGGTGAAGATCCGGATCCGGATTCGGATACAAGAATTATTTAACTTATAAAGTGATTCTTCACCATTTAGAGATGGGGCCAAAAACGATATATAGCATGATATTTCATTCAAAAATGTGTTGGGTCTGATATGTTCTTGTGGATTAGGCATTGTGTGGTGGAGGTATTCACTCTACCGAGTGCCCTTCTAGTTTATAACTTATCGACCAGCAAGTACAATCCAAAACATTGACTATCGTTGTGGCTTTAAAAAATGTCGTAATCCACACCTTGTTGACCACCTCGATGAAATAATTGGGTTTAGCTCTTGCATTTTGATGTAGATTCTCATTTGGAACAAAAAAAGGGCCTCCTCTGCCACCCCCCCCCCTTCCCGTGTTTTATCATCATATGAAACAAAAGGTGAAGGAATAATTATGGACCCCTATGAGGTCTGTCTGCCTCCTCCCCCTCAGCACCCCTGTTCACACTAATCCTGCATGGGGTAAGTATTCTATGAATACAATCAAATTCATCTCTAATCTCTGAATGTAACAATCAGACATGACCTGGGCAGACACTATTTCCAAGTTAACCTATAAAGCAGGATGGCTGCTTGGTGTTCTCTGGTGTGGCAAGGATATTTTCTCATGACCGACACAGCATCTTTGTGTATTATAACGGGGTTTTCGTGTTCCACATGGGTCAGACATTGTACATCCAACCTTGCATTCCTTTAATCGATGTGGAGGACAAAACTCTAAAAATAGCTTGTTTCACTCACCAAAAGGTTGATGCACCGACAAAGCATGTTGTTCATGAACCAAAGACAGATTTGTAACCTTTAACTCAGTTATTATTTATCTAGTCTTCTACCCTCAGTCTTTTCAGCTCTGTTCTTCTCAAGCCTGACTACAATGCACATGTTCAGTTAACAACCTCACTCGTTGATAACATAAATTCCAAGTTTTTTTTTCCCCACCTACAATTCTTTGTCCCCTTTCTCCTATGTGCAATCATCCCCGAGGTCAGTTCAAATCTGTTTTTTTTCCTCCAGGTCTTCTGGGTAGCAGTCCCATGCCATTTTACACCATCTTCCAGTCCTGCTCTTTATCTCTTCAATCCAGACAAACTCAACCCAGATCTCTCCACGACTATACTCACATGAATCGTATTTAAATGCCCCATGTTTGCCTCTTCCTCATTACCTCACTGTCTATATATCCACTCTCATTTCACACTTTCATGAACCTTGATTTTGTGTACCTCAATTGATATTAAAAAAAAACCTTGTTTGATTGGAACAAAATGAAATATGTAGTTTACCTGATCTTTATGGGAAATCAGGTTGAATTCTGTGTGTGGAGTGGTTCCATACTGCACAACAGCCACCTGGGTCTGCTCTGGAGCAACCTTCAAACTCTTGGTTATATGAGCTGCCAACCTTCGAATATGTTCAAAATTCCTTGAACCCACATCATTGGACCCATCCAATAGGAAAACTATGTCAGGACCTGTCGTGGACAATGCAGGAGATATTATAAGTGACAGCGTAGAGGAAAACAGGGTGAGTGAAATATCATGTACAGTGACTATGTATGCATTATTTTAATGAGTGAAATGAATAGGATGTTGATTGAGATCAGTGAACAGCTGTAGGTAACAAAGAATGGTTGACGTTTCAGGCGTTAACCCTTCATCGGATGTGTTAACCCATTTATTTCAATGAATTGTACTCTATTTGGGAGGATATACCATTTCCTTTTTTACACCATTCTACTCTGTCATTGTAACAAAGGAAACACTTGAGCACCTGAACAAAGCAATTTGATTATTCATCATCAACATCAGCTGTTGGAAGTGGATACTATACGAACATGCATTCCACTCCATACGTGTTTGCGTGCCTTATTGCCACTCACCTCCTGTGTGGACCTGGATTTTAATCTTCACTCCAATCAAATCTCCAAGAGAAGAGCCAACTTTTGACAACTCATGGGCAAGGGCATAATAATCTTCATTGTAATACACAAAGTTATCTGTTGGTGTATCTCCAACCCTGAGCAGCTGGTTCTTGTCCGTCTTCCCTGCTCCCATGGCAAATATGTTGACACCAGCTTCTTGTAATGATTTTGCTGCAGTTGTGGGATCTACTACTGAAGTGCTTCCTGACAATATGATTGCCACCTGTGTATGAATAGCAAAACAATAATGAAAACATTAATGAGGTGGAGTGATTTAAACGAAGCAAATGTGTGTGTATTGTATGTACGAGAAACCTGAAGTTCAGGAGTTCTCTTATTAATTCTCAAAAGATGAAATACAGTTCAAACACCAAGTCCAGCAGAACTTGTTAGCTTTGAAATACACACATGATGTAAGTTATCTATTGTTGTATTAACTGATGCAACTGTATACAGTTGATGTAAATAAATGCGGTTTTACCCCATTATTAAAAAAGTAACATTACTAAAACTAAACTCAAGCTTTGAATTAAAAAATAAACCTTAAATAATGTTCATTTTTATATTGTGATCTTTTCAAAGGAAAGTAAAGGTAACTGTCATTTGAAGCAGTTTGTAAACCCTTCAGGAACATGGTGAAAGGGATGATTAGAAACTGCAGGTTTACAATAATGGGACATGGGAACCAACATGATCATTTCTTCAAAAAACAAAAACAGATTGGTGGGGGAAAAAAAACTTTCATTTTCCTGATTCAATTGTATTCCTGTCCATCTTTTCCTGCTTACAATCTTCCTTCTCTTTATTTCTTTAATATTCAAATAATATTTCACATCTCTGCCCCACTCCTCCTTTTGAGCAATCATCTCTGGTGCCATCTTTGACAAAATTGATATTCCAAAAATTGTGATGGTTAATATTTCTTGTAGAATATCCAACCAGCTTGTAGCTCTCACTTCATTCAAATGATTACTTGTTCATGAACTGCAACCTACACCATGACACAAGGGCTCATGACAAATAGTCCATCATTTGCATATCCTTAGCGAGAACATAATTATCAGTTTTGATATTCACATTACAAAATATTATTGAGGTTTACGAAAAAAACTTCTGAAGATCGAGGTTTTCAAATTATACAATGTTTATACTGACCAAAATGTCAGATTTCCTGTCTTGTGAAAATTTTTTGTTGAAATTGTGGTTCATCAAGATATTTTGCAATTTTACAATGGCACCTTAAATATTTTGAAGGTCCAAAAACGTTTTTAAAATCGAAATGAGGTAAGAGTTGACAATAGTTTTGTTACCTGTATTGCACCGTCTTTAGCTCGGCCACCTCTTCTCTCGATGAATTGATCTCGCCGCAACTGTTCAAGACCCTGACGCAAGTTTGACTGGCCACCCTTAAGCTTGATGTTCTTGAGGGCATCAATAATTTCTGCATTCGATCGATATGTGTTGAGGTAGAACTCGGAGCGAGGCTGTCCACCGTACTGCACCAGCCCCACTTGGGTTTTCTCCTGCCCAACATCAAGAACTCCAACGATTGTCTCCACCATTTGCTTCATCAAGTCAAAATCTTGCTGCTTAATGTCACGTGACCCATCCAACAAAAACACCACATCAACAGCTGAAAAGATAAAAAGACGTTTGTTTTGCTTTTTATGAAAAATAACGATCTCATTGTTTTCCCCATTGTGATCAGATAATTTATTTTGCCTTCCCACCTCCAGTGTAGAACCACAGTATCACAATTGAAAGTTGAAGAACGCGCCAAGTGGATTTACCACGCAATGCATGAAACATTTGAAGAAACCTACAAAAGCAAAACGTGTTATTACCTCTGCCACCGAAGGTGGAGGAGGTGATGTTTTCACCCCTATCTGTCTGTTTGTCTGTTTGTTTGTTAATTTGCCAGAATCCTTCAGATTTCGGCAATTATGTTGGTCGGTTGTGTGTCATTCTGTGTGTCTGTCTGTCTGTCTGTCTGTTTGTTTGTGTGTTTGTTTACCCTGTAGCAGCCACACCGTTTCAGCGATCATGACCAAACTGGGGACAGACATCCGCCATGTTACAACTTAGACACTTGTCGTTTTTGGTGAATCTAGGTCAAATGTCAAGGTCAAGGTCACCGAAAAACTGAAATTCTTATTTTCGCAATAACTTCCGCTAAAATGGTCGTATCGACTTAAAACCAAATCCAAAATGTGCATCTTCCAATTCTGCATCCAACCATATGTCTCATTTGGGTGTGACACCAACACCCTTCTTAGCGGTCGGGAGTCGAATGTCAGGGGAGTCGGGTCAAAAATTTCAAATTGCGATAAAAACGCCATTTCACGTCCAATTGACTTCCAAGTTATGATCATGACCAAACTAAGTGCTATAACTCAATAAACAGTAGCACTATCGACTTATAAGAACCAAATTGATGTCCAGGTTTTTGTTTTTTCAGAGATCATGGAGATATGACAAAGTTATTCCGGCAATTCCTTGCTCTACGAGCAATTTCATTTGTTACCTTCGCAAACTTTGTTGCGAAGGTTACGTTTTGATCGCTGTGTATTTATTTATTTGTGAATATGTGTGTTTGTTTGTTTGTTTGTTTGTTATTCGCATAACTCCAAAAGTATTGAACTGAATCGCAGCAAATTTGGTGGAATGATTGGTTATTATCCGAGGACCATTCGATTCGATTTTGGGAGCGATCGGGTCAAAGGTCAAGGTCATGAAAAGATCAAAATTGTCTTTTTACCATAGCACGGTCAATTTGTATCCAATTTGCATGCAACTAATGCCAAAATGTTCAGAATTCAATGCCCCATATTGTGATATGTGACATGACACAATGACGTAATAACCCTTATTTGCGGTTGGGAGTCAAAGGTCAGGGGGGGGTCACGACATTGCAAAATGTCCGGTTTTAGTCATAACACGGTCAATTCTTATCCGATTTGCATGAAACCAACACCAAAATGTTGACTGTTCTGTTCCCCACACTCTAATACCAATTACAAAATTAAGAGTACAAAGGTCAAGGTCGAGGTCTTGAAAAGGTCAAAATCGTCATTTTGCCATAGTGCGGTCGATTTTTATCCAATTTGCATGCAACCAATGCCAAAATGTTGTGAATTCAATGCCCAATCTTGTGATATACGATATGACACAATGACGTCATTACCTTTGTTAGCGGTTTGAGTCAAAGGTCAGCGGGGTCAACGACCTTTATTATCATAACGCGATCAATTCTTATACAATTTGCATGGAAGTAGATTCAAAATGTTTAGAATTCAATTCCCTATCCTGTGATGTGTAATATTTGACAGTGACTTTATTGGTGAGTTCAAAGCATTGGGGGGTGGGGGTGTCACTGAACTTATTTCTTATAATGTGACCAGTTGTCATCAGATTGACTTGACACCGACACCCAAAAAGGTCAGGGAGTTCATACAGAAATTGTACAATGTACGTGAATCAGTGTCAAACAGCAGGAAATTTAATGTTTTTAAGCCATCATAACACATATCAGATGGCAGATGTGGTATGGGATTAAATACCCTAACAATCAACGGTTTCTGGGGGGGGGGGGCAAAATGTAGCGTTGCGAAGGTATGCGCTCTACTGAGTGCCCGTTATAGTTTTTGAAGTGATTCTTCACCATTGAGAGATAGTATGAAACCGATATGCAGCACGATATCTCATAAAGTTCTGGATATATTAAGACAAAGCTTGGTGGACAGGTTCGGTTTGCGACAAGGACAAACTGATTCGATTTTGGTGAAGATCTAGATGCGATAATTATTTAATTTTGAAGTGATTCTTCACCATTGAGAGATAGGGCCAAAAACGATACAGTACTGTATCGCATGATATTTCAAAAATGTATTGGGCCCAATATGGTCTCGTGGATCAGGCATTATGTGGCAGAGGTATGCGCTGTACGGAGTGCCCTTCCAGTTTTTATTTGTGTTTATCTCTGCCGAAGTGATGGGTCGTACAATGGAAGAACAAACACGGGAAACGTTGTAGAAAATAAAATTTCATATTTTCAATGAGGCAGCCGCCACCGGCTGCACTGCAGAACAACACGCGGCCAATGCAGGTGAGTAGCCCTGAACTTTGTTCAAGTCGATCTATATTCAGTGACAATGCGAATATTGTAGAGCGTTGGCTTAAACACTCCAATGAAACGGCTGATAAGAAACGGCTCCTTTGGCATGCAATTGGCAATCACCGAGCGTCATATTAAATATACACCTCCTGGAGATGCCCGAAATGTCAAATATGTCTGAATTGGACAAATTAACACTTTTCTAGGAGTCAGAACTGCTTGTAAGTTCGATTCTGGAGCTTAAATTTTGTAATTTTGCTTAGTTTAAGAGATACTCTTGGTAACTGCATGTGAGGAAATGAAATAAAACAACGAACGCTGATGTCTCTGGGCGTTTAAAAAGGCCCGGTCACACCTTGACGTTTTAGCCAACGTATGCCGATTTTTGAATTTTTTTCTAAAACGCTGGCACACGTTGAATACGTTATGGGTAAGTTTTGATAACATTGAGAGCACGCTGGCATACGTCGTAGTACGTTGCCATACGTCGTTGTACGTTGGCTTTAAACGTTGTACTTTTCGGTTGTCCTCAAATTTTTTCATGCTTGAAATTTCACGACGTATGCCGGCGTATGACTCACACGTTCCGCTACGCTGGCCACAAGTTGTAGGCACGGTCTGCGATCGTTGACAGACGTCAACACATGCTACTTGTAAGTTAATCATAAGTTGAGACACGCCGAGGTAGTGTTTAGAGTACCCGAAACTTATTTCCTACCTATGATTAACGTGTTGTTGGCACGTTACGCGATCGTTGCCACACGTCGACAGACGTTACTTTTAAGTTACTCATAGGCTGAAAGACGTCGGTATAATGGATCGTCCTTGCGTCAGCGTCCACGGCCACGGCCAGGACACTTATTTGCAGCATTCTTCAAACTTTTCTTCGGCATGACGAGGATGTTCACACTTCGATGTCTAGCTTGGCTATGATTCCAATTGTCCATCGGCAGCGTCTATTTAAAATAGTCGAGTTTGAGCGTTTTAACACGTTCCGAAGAAACGTTTCAAATTTCCAAACCCCAGCGTCAAAAAAAAAACAAAAAAAAAAAACAAAGGCGAGTGACAGCAATTTAAATCGTTCATTGTAAACAATGAAACTAGCTGAGTGGTACCGTTTAAAAGTCGTTGAGTGTAATAAAAATCCAATTGTTGAGCGCAAGCGTCTACTTTCAATAGTGGAGATGCAGCCATTTAAATCGTTGAGTGGCAGCCTATGAACCTACCCGTGGACACGCGGACGCAAGGACGATCCATCATAACCCACACCCTCCCCCTCACACTCACCTACTACTGCCAACATGAACAAACTACTACTAATACTAATACTAATAGTAATACTGATACTGATACTGTTACTGCTGACATGGACATTGACTCAAAAAGGACTCGAAAACACTGTTGGGTTCCCCTTTTATGAACACCATTTTTATATACCAATTCCCAAAACCGCTGGGAACACGTCTTTATATGGCAGTTGTAACCTAGAAACACGTTCATTTATTTTTTTGTCGACCGGAAGACGTCATTGGAATACGTCTACATACGTCGATGTGTGTTAGGGCTACGTAAAGAATTGGTTCAAAGCACGTCAAACATAAGTTAGAAATAAGTTTCGCGTAAAAAAGACATTACCGCGATGTGTTTCGACTTATGAGTAGCTTATAAGTAGCCTTTGTGGACGTGTGTAAGCGTCCACATATCGTGTGTAAAACTTATCCTCATCGCATGCGAATGTGTGTCATACGCCGAGTACGTCGTAAAATTTTGAACATGTTCAAAATTTCTTGACGTACTCTACTTACTACGACTTATGATAGTGTATTTAGCATTCTACTCGCGCATACCAAACTTACCCATACCGTATTCGACGTACCCCCAACGTTTTAGACACACTTTTTGTTACGTCGGCATACGCTGGCAAGATCGCCAAGGTGTGACCGCGATTTTGACCCTTCCATTTCTACGGCAGTTATGATTTGAATCATTGTGCGTCAGCCTTTTAATAGGCTACGTCACGACATCGTCGGCGATGCGTGCAACGCGCTATGCCTGAGTTAGACTATCGTTGGGCATCGGTTGTGTAGGCCGACAACAGGTTCAGCATTCGTTGGTATAAGTTATCTATAACACAACGAAACGTTCTGTGTAGTTACCAATGCGTTATACATAAGACCAAGTCGCTATGAATACGTCCGAATCTTTAAAAAAAAACATCAAAAGTTCAACGTAAGCCAGCGTTTTACATAAATTTTAACACGTTGCCATCGCTGGCTAAAACGTCAAGGTGTGACCGGGCCTTTAGCATTACAATGTTCCGAGCGATTCGTTGCTATGATGAACAGGCATATGATAATATGAGTGAGGAAAGTGAAAAAATAAACTTTTTCGTTAAGAAATCATTGCGGCCTGTTCCATGTCAAGGCTAGGTTGAGCAGGCCAAAAAACATGGCAGCTTCAGACCCCAGGGAGGTTACCGAGGATACGCCTTAAACCCAACAGAGTGAGGCGGCCAAGGATCGCCTGATGAAGGATATAATTAAATAAGGCCGTTAATTCTCTTCAAAAGTGGTGTTTTAATTAATCCAAACACCCAATTTTCAGTCATAAACTTCCTTGGAGTTTTCTTAGAATGCCTGCAACGTTTTAGGCTGCTAGGTTATGTTGTGTTGGAGTTATGGAGGAGACACCCTGACACTCTGATGCGAGTTTGCACGCAAGCACACACGCATTATTATAGATACAACAAGTACATTCGGATACTGACCTTTCGATGTTCCAGGGAGTCGTGGTTCACCAGTCTCAGTGAAACTGTCCAAGATATGTAAAGATACATCCTCAAAGCCTTGGTAGTTGCGACCATGATAGTGTGCCATCTTATCCACCGGTTGGCTCACAAATGCATGCAGATCATTCAGGTTTGTTTTTCCAGCCCCAACAGCCATAACCCTCACTTCTCTGTCCTGCAAAGCAACTGATGCTTTCTTGGCTGCTTCAATATCACGAGGTGAACTTCCAGACAGGACTACCACGATCTGTGGAGCTCCTTGAGCCCTACGGCCTCCTCCGTCATCCACCAGCACTTTGTCTTGTACATGACGCAGACCTGCAGCAAGGTTGGATAGCCCACCCTTGAAGGCCACCCTATTAATGGCACTGACTGCAGAATCCTGAAGAGATAATGGCCAGAAAATGAATTTTTCAAACTTGAATGAAAGTGCTGCACAGACATTGTACTATTTCAAACAAAGCATGTAAATATAATTGGAGGTCATCTGGAATCTGGACTCACAATAAATTTCGTCACTCTATGCTGAACCCTCCATATGGCAGCGACATCCCTCTTCAGAAGTGGTGACCCAAACTGTACATGGTACCATATTCAAAATGAGGCCTCATTCATTTCCTGTTCAGTGTTAACACCACTTCTTATGTTTAGCTCCGCCACTGAAAGTGAAGGAAGTTGTGTTTTCACCCCTTTCTGTCTTTCTGTCCGTCTTTGTTTGTTTGTTATCTTGCCAAAACGAAGTTTTTGCAAGATATGTTAGTCAACTTGTATGTTTTTTTTTTTTGTCTGTAATCACGTATCGATCACTCTGCAGAGCACAGTTAACATTGGAAATTTTTGTAACTTCGCATACAAGAGGCCTATAGAGGTCCCTTTCAGCGCATAAAATTTTGAAGGTCAAGGTCACTTTGTCGCAAATCAGGGGAGTCGACGAAACCCTTATTTTTTGAGTAATTTTGATCGGATCGTCTTCAAACTTCATCACAATATAGTTCATGGTCTGGCGCTCAGCTGATTAATTTTTGGTGGCGATCGGCCTTGATCTTCATGGTTAGTGCTAGAGGTCGAAAGTTTTTGACCCCAAGGTCAAATTTTGAAATCTTAGGTACCATATCGTGCAATACCTCAAATTGAACACCTCGATGAGTGCTTTCTAGATATGTCAAGCTTGAGACATTATGACGTCATTTGGTGACGTTATGAGGAAAAAGCATATTTTTCATGGTAACTCTGCAGAACGATTCTCATCGGAATCTCTCGTAGGCAGATATTCCTCAAGGAGTCGTTCCTGGTGGATAGCAGCTCTGTTCACCTCAGTGTGACCTTAAAGAAGTCACACGTGGTCACCTTTTGGCAAGATACGGGTAACCCTGTGGGTGACATTGGTTAGTTATTTGTTTGTTTGTTTGTCTGTCTGTGTGTGTGCAGAATATCTAAAAACATGCTGGACGGATTCGGATGAAATTTTGTGGACAGGTTGGGTGTGTGACAAGGACAAACTAATTAGATTTTGGTGAAGATCCGGATCCGGATTCGGATACAAGAATTATTTAACTTATAAAGTGATTCTTCACCATTTAGAGATGGGGCCAAAAACGATATATAGCATGATATTTCATTCAAAAATGTGTTGGGTCTGATATGTTCTTGTGGATTAGGCATTGTGTGGTGGAGGTATTCACTCTACCGAGTGCCCTTCTAGTTTATAACTTATCGACCAGCAAGTACAATCCAAAACATTGACTATCGTTGTGGCTTTAAAAAATGTCGTAATCCACACCTTGTTGACCACCTCGATGAAATAATTGGGTTTAGCTCTTGCATTTTGATGTAGATTCTCATTTGGAACAAAAAAAGGTCCTCCTCTGCCCCCCCCCCCTTCCCGTGTTTTATCATCATATGAAACAAAAGGTGAAGGAATAATTATGGACCCCTATGAGGTCTGTCTGCCTCCTCCCCCTCAGCACCCCTGTTCACACTAATCCTGCATGGGGTAAGTATTCTATGAATACAATCAAATTCATCTCTAATCTCTGAATGTAACAATAAGACGTGACCTGGGCAGACACTATTTCCAAGTTAACCTATAAAGCAGGATGGCTGCTTGGTGTTCTCTGGTGTGGCAAGGATATTTTCTCATGACCGACACAGCATCTTTGTGTATTATAACGGGGTTTTCGTGTTCCACATGGGTCAGACATTGTACATCCAACCTTGCATTCCTTTAATCGATGTGGAGGACAAAACTCTAAAAATAGCTTGTTTCACTCACCAAAAGGTTGATGCACCGACAAAGCATGTTGTTCATGAACCAAAGACAGATTTGTAACCTTTAACTCAGTTATTATTTATCTAGTCTTCTACCCTCAGTCTTTTCAGCTCTGTTCTTCTCAAGCCTGACTACAATGCACATGTTCAGTTAACAACCTCACTCGTTGATAACATAAATTCCAAGTTTTTTTTTTCCCCACCTACAATTCTTTGTCCCCTTTCTCCTATGTGCAATCATCCCCGAGGTCAGTTCAAATCTGTTTTTTTTCCTCCAGGTCTTCTGGGTAGCAGTCCCATGCCATTTTACACCATCTTCCAGTCCTGCTCTTTATCTCTTCAATCCAGACAAACTCAACCCAGATCTCTCCACGACTATACTCACATGAATCGTATTTAAATGCCCCATGTTTGCCTCTTCCTCATTACCTCACTGTCTATATATCCACTCTCATTTCACACTTTCATGAACCTTGATTTTGTGGACCTCAATTGATATTAAAAAAAAACCTTGTTTGATTGGAACAAAATGAAATATGTAGTTTACCTGATCTTTATGGGAAATCAGGTTGAATTCTGTGTGTGGAGTGGTTCCATACTGCACAACAGCCACCTGGGTCTGCTCTGGAGCAACCTTCAAACTCTTGGTTATATGAGCTGCCAACCTTCGAATATGTTCAAAATTCCTTGAACCCACATCATTGGACCCATCCAATAAGAAAACTATGTCAGGACCTGTCGTGGACAATGCAGGAGATATTATAAGTGACAGCGTAGAGGAAAACAGGGTGAGTGAAATATCATGTACAGTGACTATGTATGCATTATTTTAATGAGTGAAATGAATAGGATGTTGATTGAGATCAGTGAACAGCTGTAGGTAACAAAGAATGGTTGACGTTTCAGGCGTTAACCCTTCATCGGATGTGTTAACCCATTTATTTCAATGAATTGTACTCTATTTGGGAGGATATACCATTTCCTTTTTTACGCCATTCTACTCTGTCATTGTAACAAAGGAAACACTTGAGCACCTGAACAAAGCAATTTGATTATTCATCATCAACATCAGCTGTTGGAAGTGGATACTATACGAACATGCATTCCACTCCATACGTGTTTGCGTGCCTTATTGCCACTCACCTCCTGTGTGGACCTGGATTTTAATCTTCACTCCAATCAAATCTCCAAGAGAAGAGCCAACTTTTGACAACTCATGGGCAAGGGCATAATAATCTTCATTGTAATACACAAAGTTATCTGTTGGTGTATCTCCAACCCTGAGCAGCTGGTTCTTGTCCGTCTTCCCCGCTCCCATGGCAAATATGTTGACACCAGCTTCTTGTAATGATTTTGCTGCAGTTGTGGGATCTACTACTGAAGTGCTTCCTGACAATATGATTGCCACCTGTGTATGAATAGCAAAACAATAATGAAAACATTAATGAGGTGGAGTGATTTAAACGAAGCAAATGTGTGTGTATTGTATGTACGAGAAACCTGAAGTTCAGGAGTTCTCTTATTAATTCTCAAAAGATGAAATACAGTTCAAACACCAAGTCCAGCAGAACTTGTTAGCTTTGAAATACACACATGATGTAAGTTATCTATTGTTGTATTAACTGATGCAACTGTATACAGTTGATGTAAATAAATGCGGTTTTACCCCATTATTAAAAAAGTAACATTACTAAAACTAAACTCAAGCTTTGAATTAAAAAATAAACCTTAAATAATGTTCATTTTTATATTGTGATCTTTTCAAAGGAAAGTAAAGGTAACTGTCATTTGAAGCAGTTTGTAAACCCTTCAGGAACATGGTGAAAGGGATGATTAGAAACTGCAGATTTACAAAAATTGGACATGGGAACCAACATGATCATTTCTTCAAAAAACCAAAAAAAACTTTCATTTTCCTGATTCAATTGTATTCTTGTCCATCTTGTTCCGCTCCCAATCTTCCTTTTCTTTATTTCTTTAATATTCAATAATAATTCACATCTCTGCCCCACTCCTCCTTTTGAGCATTCATCTCTGGTGCCATCTTTAACAAAATTGATTTTCCAAAAATTGCGGTGGTTAATGTTTCTTGTAGAATATCCAACCAGCTTGTAGCTCTCACTTCATTCACATGGTTACTTGTTCATGAACTGCAACCTACACCATGACACAAGGGCTCATGACAAATAGTCCATCATTTGCATATCCTTAGCGAGAACATAATTATCAGTTTTGAAATTCACATTACAAAATATTATTGATGATTACTAAAAAAAAAACTTCGAAAGATCGAGGTTTTCAAATTATACAATGTTTCTACTGACCAAAATGTCAGATTTCCCTGTCTTGAAGAGATTTTCCAATTTTACAATGGCAACTTAAATATTTTGAAGCTTCCAAAAAGGTTTTAAAATCGAAATGAGGTAAGAGTTGACAATAGTTTTGTTACCTGTATTGCACCGTCTTTAGCTCGGCCACCTCTTCTCTCGATGAATTGATCTCGCCGCAACTGTTCAAGACCCTGACGCAAGTTTGACTGGCCACCCTTAAGCTTGATGTTCTGAATGGCATCAAAAATTTCTGCATTCGATCGATATGTGTTAAGGTAGAACTCGGAGCGAGGCTGTCCACCGTACTGCACCAGCCCCACTTGGGTTTTCTCCTGCCCAACATCAAGAACTCCAACGATTGTCTCCACCATTTGCTTCATCAAGTCAAAATCTTGCTGCTTAATGTCACGTGACCCATCCAACAAAAACACCACATCAACAGCTGAAAAGATAAAAAGACGTTTGTTGTTTTTTTTTATTCCCTCATCCTTAAAGAAAGATTCTCCTTAAGTACACTGTGATTCCTCAGCGAAGGATTTCCTTCAGAGCTACTGCATAAATAACACTGAGGAAATCCTCACATTAGGATTTCCTTCAAGTAATTGAGGAAATCCTTTGGAGCCGTTGCTATGTTGGGCAACCAACCAATCAGATTGGAGAGAGAGAGAGAGAGAGAGAGAGAGAGAGAGAGAGAGAGAGAGAGAGAGAGAGAGAGAGAGAGAGAGAGAGAGAGAGAGAGAGAGAGAGAGAGGAAGAGAGAGAGGAAGAGGAGTCTGATTAGAAAGAAGAAGAAGAGGTGTCCAAAAGCGAGATGGCGGCAATGCGATCCACAAACTGGCTTCAGGAAGAGGCTGAAGCACAAGTGGAGGCTTTTCTTAAGCACAAGACACACAATACATTGTATAGTTGTATGGTGTGTGTTGTTGAAGTATTTTTTATGGTTAATTACAACACTGTAAATATAAATAGTGTATAATTGTTAACAATCCCTCGATTTGCATCAGACCTTCGTCCACGGGGTAAACCAGGACTCCCCCAAGTCGAACGAGGCCCTACATGTATCTCTACAATGCGGGATTGATGAGTTATAGACCAAGGAACACGATACATTCAATCTATATATTACGTACGCAGTTGACCATTTTCCTGGGGTCAATGTCAATTGAATTGGTACAGTATCTAAGTAACCTGAACACAAAGTAGTAAATGGTCGCACCATGGAGGTACACTCCACTAGCAGCACAGACAAACAACTCATTCACCTGCAACTGCAGTACCTGCACCAGAACACACCTTTGCATTAGCACAGATATCATGTGTGGGATTGTCAGTTCGAAGGAATTTATATATAAATTATTTAAAACATATTGTTGTGAAAATGAGTCCGAGAGGATCAAAAATTAAAGGACGGAGAGAGTGGGGATGGGGTGGGAGGGTGGGGGAGGGTGGGGGTGCTCCCTTGAGTTTGTGGAAGGTTTGAAGAAAAAAAAAACTTAAGGAATCTTCGAATATGCAACGATCCGCAAATTAAGGATGTCCTTTAGGGGAAACTTGAGGAAATATTGAAGTAAATCCTCAAATCTTTCCTCA
Organism: Eptatretus burgeri; assembly: GCF_056783735.1. Classification (NCBI taxonomy): domain Eukaryota; kingdom Metazoa; phylum Chordata; class Myxini; order Myxiniformes; family Myxinidae; genus Eptatretus; species Eptatretus burgeri. The sequence continues at coordinate 69,459,943 of NC_140964.1, forward strand.
AGAATGATTTATGCAACCGGGCCAAGGATTTTAGTGCACTTTCCATGATTGGACGAATGAACAACACATATGGCATTTGAATCTGGGATTTTTCAGGAATCATGTTCTCAGAAAGTATACTATACATGATATCCTTTATATTGTATAACATATACTGTCATGCTTGCGATTTGCAGCACCCCGAGGGAAGAAATTTTAATAATGCAATCTCAGAAGGTCCATTAGGTTAAGCGGATCCAGTTCTCTAAATTTTACAAATGCTTAAATTATAGCCTATTTGCATGCAAGAAGTGAACAACTAACACCATGTTGATGATAAATAATTTATTACAAGAATCCAAGAACAGAAACGAATTGACAGAAGCCAACAATAATCACCAATTACAAATGGCATAATCACCTCCTCCTGAGTTGAAGTTCCTTTCAAGCAAACTCATTATATCATTATTGCAATGTTATTTACCAGCAGGAGAAGCTAAAGAACCAAGATACGAGATATAATCAAAGAGGTGTGGAAGCTTTAGAAGGAAAGAAATGATGACAACAAATCTAATCTGAACAAGGATAATAGAAGGGAAAGAACATGGAAAACGAGACCTGAAAACAGCACGTGAGTAAGAGATGACCATTATTAACCAACTACAATCCTCCATTGTACAATGTCCTTCCTTGACACATCTGAACTTTTGTCCACCGACAAGGCCTTCATCCACAGATTCATGGAGTGCTGCTCTCCCCTCTGGGCTTGCACTTGTATCTCACACCTTGCTTCGCTTGACGCCATGGAAACCAAGGTCTTCAAGATTATTTGAATACCTTGTGATGACTCTCAGTCGATGGGCCTGTCACTTTCCCATCGTAGACAGATCAGTGGTCTCTCTGCTTTATACGGGCCGCCTTTCTGGCCTTATGCCCTCTGCTAATTCCGTGCTCTTTCCCCCACACGTTTTTGTAGGGTACATGCATTCCAGCATCAACCCCCTTCTCAAGGTACTCGTAAAATCCAGAATCATTGCTCACCTCGACTCGTATCATTTTCCCACCTGTGGAACCAACTTCCACATTCTCTTCAATCAGATGTTCAACACAGCTGTTCACCACCATCTAAGATCCAAAACAATGATATTATCTACCTCCAATAACCCATCCCCCCCCACCCCAAGCCTCCTGTCTTGAAGAGATTTGTGAGCTGTTCCCTACCTCCTTCCAAATTTCCAGTTTTTCCTTCTTTGAGCGTTTGCTTCTAAATCCATCTTGTTCACCCCTTGTGTCCTCCTCTCACCCCTCCTTTCACCCGACATCCATTATTTGTCCGTTTCCCTCTATTTCGTCCTTCAACCCTGCTGTTGGTGCCACCCTCCCCCCCTCTCTCTCTGCCTCTCCTTTTGTTCTGTTGCATCCTTATACAGTGCTCTATATCTTCCATGAGCCTCGACTTTGTGTAGAAAAAAACAAACTTGATAACCCATCTGGCAAATGCTGAGCTGTTGGTACAGCAGAGCATGCAAGGTAGTGGTGGATTCAGCCGAAAGAATCCTGAGGGCTTTCGAGAAACAAAAGGCTGCAGTTGCAGTATGGTCTTATAGACACAGATGAAACAGCCTTGCGGCACCAAACAGCAGTCAAGCTCTGCAGTGGGTACAGATGGGACAGCTCTGCGAGTGTTGGTTGGGTGTAAACAACACAGCCAAATTGCATACTTGTCGAAGAGAGAATGAAGTGTTGCCAAACTAAAATCACCATTACTCTTAACTTGCCCTATTCAGGACTAATCATGCATCACTGTGTAATGCTGTTAGATTAACTAACTCGAAAAACGGAATGCCACTCTTCTCCTCTTGATCACTCTGTCTCATATCCACAATGTTACAACTTTCCACCCTCCCACACCAGAATTGTAGAACCTGTCTCTGCAACAATTGTCTCATCTCGTCTGTCTCTCTGTTGCTGCTGATCGGTCGCTTAAATAGTTACCTCTGCCACTGAAGTTGGACTGTTATGCTTTCACCCCTGTCTGTTTGTCTGTGAGCAGGATATCTCAACAGGTTATGAACGGATTCAGACGAAATTTGGTGGACAGGTTGGGTGTGTGACAAGGAAGAATTCATTAGATTTTGGAAAAGGATCATCATCCAGATCCAGATACTCAAACTTCTAAATGATTCTTCACCAATGATTGATTGGGCCAAAAACGATACATAACAGGGTATCTCAAAAGGTTATGGACGGATTTGGATGAAACTTAATGGACAGGTTGGGTGTGAGATAAGGAGGAGTTGAGTTGATTTTTGTGAAGATCCGGATCTGACTCCAGATAGGAGAATTTTAATGTTTTTTTTTGGACTTAGTGGATAATTTGGGTCGGTGACAAGAACAAGGCGATTAGTTCTTGGTTAATGTCTGGATGCAGATCCGGTTTTTGAGAACGATACAAAACATAAACTGTTCAGCCTGGCGGCAGTGTGCTCTCTACTGAGTGCGGTTCTAGTCTTTCCCCATGCTCCACCTATGGTTGTTACCTGAACGAGCCTATCTATTAGGTAAGTCACGACAAGGAACTGTTTTAACGAGTCACATGGACTGGACATGGAAATGCTCGTTTAAATTTCTTGCCTGCCTAAAAACTTGCAATTAGCATATGTGGTGGACAATTAGCATATGTGGTGGACAAGGCAAAACATCAATTGCACTGATGGAAAACAACTGAATGGTAAAGTTAGCCTAATAACAATGCTATCACGCAAGATGCAAGAGCAAATGAAGCTACATCACTAAATGACTGACAACGACCAAGAACAGAACATTATTGGCATGACAACCTTTCTTGCCTTTTAAAACAAAAAGGAATGTTATTGATTACTAACTTGGCAGATAGTTCAAATAAATAAAATGGGAACACATACATTGCTTCGTTAAACATGAGGCCTTTGCGAGGAGTAGACAATGGGCCTGTGTAAAGAGATTTCTCCAAATTTCGCCGAATATTTTCAAGTGTGATAATAAAAGGAAAAATGTAGCCAATTAAGCTTGATTGATAATTAACTTGAGAAGTAAAGTTTTTTTTACATATAACACAGTGTATTGTTATAACCCTTTAGTGGGAAATATCTGATTCAAACACAACATAATTATTACATTTATGTGCTCGAACATGTATCTATTATGAATATATGTTTCCATTTGCATTTTAAATGGCCTCATATTTCTTTACTGCATTGGAAGGTTACCAGACTGCCAAGTAAACATCAGAACCCTCTCCCCCAAACATACTGGCCTTCGAAATAATCTTTAATCTTTATTCAGTAGAATAGAGTTATCTATTCTTCTCTTTAGCTCATTAAAATATAATAATGGATCCTCGTATATTAAATAATTATATGCTCGTCACTGAAAGTCTGGCTGGGCCATTTGAAGCTGGATTCTAGTGTTAATGGAATGTGTGCTTAGATAATGTCCAGATGTCTGCTTTGAATTATCACCTTCTGATGGTAAAGTTGTTTTCCAGCCATTTAATTCAATATGACCTCTGAATAACTACTGCCAGAAGGCTTTGAGTGATCTCTTCCCTGATCCAAAAGGACAAGCATCAGCAGTTACCTTGTCTTCAGTATCACCAGACATCATTCCATTCTCTCACCCCCCCTGCCCCCCACTTTTGCTCATTATAAAAGGAACTCAAGATCTACGTATTATGAGGAAAAGAAAATAAAGTGTGTTGATTGTTATTGTGTAACTGAATTTCCTCTCTTCCTCCATCATGATGCATATGTATTAAATAAATGGTTTAAACTGTTCAAGAGGAATTGAATTCTTCAGAAATTGATTCTTGCGATCCACTCCTTGGCAGAGGATGAAATATTGTTTAAAGTGAAGCTAACATCTGCCTTGCATGCCTTAGGGACCCTGAGTACTATGCTGGAGGGGGCTCTGGTGCCTAGCAGGTTTTACCAAGCCAGACAGGTTTCAGGTGAAGGGCCAGATCAAGGACAGCAACTGGTCCTCCAGATTGGGGGTTGGGCATGGGGCTCACCACCCTATAAAAAAACATTATTAGTGACAGAAACTGCAAAGAGTATGACATTTATTTACACAGGTCCTGCAGGAAGCTCCAGCCAACTAATTGGCAGTATGACTATCTCTGATCAGTCCTTTTAGGAAAGTCAGGAGTCTGAAGTGGAGCTTACTTGGACCCAAAGTTAAGATCCATAAAGGAGTGTGGAATGTCCACACCATGTATGAAACATCAAAATCAGCTCAAGTTATCAGAGAGATGCAAAGATACCATCTGGACATACTTTGTATTAATGAGTGCCGTTGGACTGGTTCAGGGCGCCAAACGACAAACAATGGCAAAACCATTTCCAACACTTGACTGATACACGCACCCACGGTGTAGCTCTTATAGTTTGTAAAAAGAAGATTAAGACCATGATAGAATGGAAACCTATTAGCGATAGAATAATCAGAGCACGTTTCAACTCAAAGTATCATAAGCTTACCATCATACATTGCTACGCCCAACGACTACAGCTGAAGAGAAGGACAAAGACAATTGGTATGTTGTTGCAACAAACAGTGGCTAAGGTCCCCCAGCATGACATACTCTTGATCATGGGTGATATGAATGCCAAGGTTGGGGTAGATTATACTAACTGTGACCAAGCGATGGAGATTCTGGGATGTGGTGAGGCAAATGAAAATGATGAACTTCTTATTGACTTCTGTTTGAATCACAACTGTGTGAGGTACGATTTTTTCCCCCACAAGGATGTACATAAACTTACTTGGAAGTCACCTGATGGTTATACAGTCAACTAGCTTGACCACATTACCATTAACAACAAATGGCGAAGATCTCTACAAGATGTATGCACTTTTTGTGGTGCTGATGCTTGCAGTGATCACTATCTAGTTGCAGCAAGTATTAAGTTGAAGCTCTGAAAGGCAGAAACACAGAGTCAAGGTAGAAAACATCGAGACATTGCTGAACTCAAATCTCAAGACAACAGAAGAGAGTTTGTCAAAGGGGTGAGGAAGTGTTTTCGGGAACGAAAAACCCAAAAAGAGGAAGAAGACCAAGATGTCATGAAGAAATGGTGCACCTGCATCATAGAGGTATGTAAAGAAACTGCTCAGAAAGTTATTGGTTTTAAAAAGAAGAAATATAGAGAATGGTCAACACCAAGGACATAGAAGAAAATTGATGAAAGGAAGCAAATGAAGGAAAAGATGTTGAACACCAAGTAACCTCGACTCCATGAACAGCTCCAACAAGCTTACAAGGCCAAAGATAAAGAGGTCAAGAAGAGTGTACGCAATGACGAGAGGTCATTTTTCAAGGAGTTAGATGGTGAAGCTGAACAGGGTGCAGTAAGGGGAGAGAAGAGCATAGTGTATAAGATCACCAAACAACCGTGCGGTAAAAACACTCATCACTCTACCCATGTGAAAGATAAAGGAGGGAATGTCATACTAACACAGCATCAACAAGCAGCAAGAGGGGTTCAACACTTTTATGATGTCTTGAACAGCCCAGAGCCAGATGAACCAGCTGACCCTCTACCAGCAGAGGACATCCTTAGGATCTACATTGAGCCACCTTGTAAAGAAGAAGTCAGAGCTATCATCAAAACCATCAAGAATGGAAAAGCCCCCGGCATTGATTCCATCCATGCTGAAATGCTCAAAGCTGACATCAGCACTGCCACAAGCGTGCTCACTAATCCCTTCAGAATGGTTTGGACCAAGGACGTTATGCCCATTGACTGGACAAAAGGCCAATGGCAACTTCGAAAGCCTTGACTCCGTCTCCTCCTGGTCTCCAGGAGGAGACCATGTCTCCTCCTTGCTTGGTCTCTGATCAGTCTCCTCCTTGCTTGGTCTCTGATCAGTCTCCTCCTTGCTTGGTCTCTGATCAGTCTCCTCCTTGCTTGGTCTCTGATCAGTCTCCTCCTTGCTTGGTCTCTGATCAGTCTCCTCCTTGCTTGGTCTCTGATCAGTCTCCTCCTTGCTTGGTCTCTGATCAGTCTCCTCCTTGCTTGGTCTCTGATCAGTCTCCTCCTTGCTTGGTCCTTGCTTGGTGGCCTCTCTGATCAGTCTCCTCTTGGTCATCCAGTTTGGAGGGAGGCCTGATCTAGGCAGGGTCTTGGTGGTACCATATGCCTTCTACTTGCTAATGATTGCCTTGACTGTGCTACGAGGGATAGTTAAGGCCTTTAAAAGATTTTTATACCCATCCCCTGATCTGTGCATTTCCACAACTTTATCCCAGAGGTCTTTTGAAAGCTCCTTGGGTTTCATGTTCAAGTCATTGCTGTGAAATGTACTACCCAGCAGAGGACACCTTCAGGAACAGCTGATTTTATTCCAAAATAATCAGAATCACTCCAATTTAACACAAGTGGAGGCAAATTAACTTGGTGTGGGATTTTGAAGGTGATTGGTTACACCTGAGCTTATTTACAATTGCGATTCGAAGGGGGGTGGACACTTATCCAACCAAGATATTCTCGTTTTGTATTTTTAATTAATTGTCTGTTGAAAGTTGTTGAATTTGTGGGTTATGATGTGTAAATAAAGGTGGAAAAATTCTGACTTAATGCAATTTGATTCCAGGGTATAAGGCAATAAAAGGTGAAAAGTTTGAAAGGGGGATTATTTAGACTTTCTGTAGTCACTGTAGCTCTGAGTGCTGGATTGTAATTAAGTCAGATATGAGCAAGGTAGAGTCTTTTCAAAATGGATGCCTCAGAAAAATCTGCTACATCCTTTGGCCCAATAAGATAGCCAACAAAGACCTGCATGAAAAAACTAGTTGCCACAGCATTGCCCTTGAAATGAAGTGTCACCGCCTCTGATGGGTTGGCCACATGCTTAGAATGTCGCCTGACCGAATCCCGAAGGTTGCTTTGGGATGAACACCATCAGGAAGGAGGAAACAAGGTGGGCCAAAAACAAAATGGTGTCAGACTATGGTAAGCTGATCTTGAGGAGATGGGTTTATCCTGGTGTGATGCAGAGAATGCAGCTGAGAATAGAGATAAATGATGAAAGCTCATAACAGCCTTGTGTCCCATTGGGATGAAGAGGTTAAGTAAGTAAGTAATATATGCCTAATCATCATTTTTACTTGTCCCACTTTCAGAAGTTGCATGTTAGCCCCCACTTCCCATACAAAATTTGTTGTATAATTTTGGGTTACATGAAAATTTGGTTTCCCTCTCCTGATTGATGCCAACACAAACATTGACAATGGCACTAGCTTTAAGGCAGTGCATCTACTGCATCTACTGACTGTGCACACTACCTGAAAGATGACTCTTCTTGAAAGCAGTCTTCAACTAATCTAGCCCATAATCTCCTCCACCCATGTCCTCAGGCTCGCTGTCATCAGTGGGTGTTGGTAGATGTTTATTCTCACTTGTATGACATGAGCATAGTTCTGTGTATGGAATGCCGAAAGACACACAGCATTTGTCATCTGCCTCCCCAACTCTGCACTTGGACTTCTTGCATTGTAATGAATGAATGTTCAAGGATGCTTTTTTGAGATGATTTCATGTGCATCCAGTCAATTCCCAGGACATCAACTGCATCATTTATCAGCTTCCATCCAAGTCCAACAGGTGGTGGAATATCTGGGTGTTGTTCTAAGTTACGCTTGTAAATAAATGGTGGCTTGGAAATTGGCTCGCTGAATATGCTTATGCAAGGCATCTCAATTTGGTGATGATATTCTCTGCCATGGTCACCAAGGAGAACATTGCATATGTGGCATCATCATGTGCAATAGCCTGTAGATGAATAGTCGACAGATTCTCATCTTTCCTCATGTAGAAGTAGAGCTCTGAGCTGCCAAGACTTGAAGTTAAGATGATGCCAATGACAAACACAAACGTGCCACTGGATTTGGAAATGTAGCTGGCATGTAAGAACATTCTTGTGTCTGCCTCTTCATGCGAGCAGTGCAGTGCTTCAATGTATTTTACAAGAACCAATCCATCTTGTGGAATGATTGCATGGCAGAGTTAACCATGAGCCACGGTTACTGTCACACCCTTCAGCCTTCCAACATCACACTTGCTTTACATCTTGAAAAGGAATTTAACCAACTTATCCTCATTGAAATTATGTGACAGGAACTTTTTTCGCTGCTTTGGGATTGGTTAGTCTGGCTTTTCAATCTTGATTTTCTTGGAGCCGCTTGCTGCTCTTTGTTTGCACTCTGTATTTTTGATGCTGACGGTTAGATATCTCTCCATCACAAAGTGTCCTACAGTTGAATCACGAGTGCAAGCAAAATTCAACAATTGGTGGAGATTCTTGTCAGCAAGGTAACCGATGTTCTGTGGCATGTACTCTAGGCTCATATGTTTCAGCATTGACATCCCATGCACAATCCAAACACTCCCACCTGGTGTCTCGACCTTTGGCGATGCTTCAGCAGCCGATTCAGGGTAAAGCAGCAGCCGAGCCTTATTCGTTTTTACAAGGCATCCATCATGTATAGTGATAGCTCGTGGAAGTGGGCCCAAACAATATTTCATATCATGTTCTTCACATCAATTTTGGGGGCTCTGCCGAAGATAAGAAGTCTGGCAAGAAGTTTCCGTTCACTTTTCAAACTGACTTCTTCACCCTTCCCCTTTGTCATTGCCTTGTACCCTGCATCAGTGAATGATTTAAGCTTAATCCCACCTATTGTGTAGTTGAGGTCAGTCTCAATTCCCTGCAGTGGATGCTTACAAAAGGTGGCAAATGCATCATCTCTTCTGGTTCGTAGTAGTCTTCAAGTCAAGGCAAACTTTAGGTGATGCAGTGATGCCAGAAGACATGTGAATTAGATCTTCAAGGTCTTCGACTTCTTCATATATTCATCTTCTTCACAGTTTGTCCAAAAGCATTGTCACAACCATCTTGATCCTCTCTGGAACTGCATTGCAAGTCTTTGCTCGAGCTGCAGTAATCATCACGAGTGGTGTGCCTGTAATGGTCAGCATCAAACCTGTTGTTTTGAGTCTATCTTTTTCTCTCCATTTTGATTTCTTCAAACCTCAGGAACAACGAACTTCAACTCTTTTTTGACTATCAGTGTGCAGGGAGCATTCCTGTCCAGACAGAAGAACTGATCCCAGCAAAAGAGAAAACTGGCGCTCAGGATTGGATACCAGCAAATATGCAGATATCATGTTCATGGCTCGGCAGCAGATGTTACGTTCATGTTCGGAGTGTGCATTGGCAGCAGGTCAGATGTCCAGCTTTGGCCCTATCCTATCCTAACCTAGCTGCCCTGCTCATCCCTGTGTCTAATTTCTAACTCTTGCCCCTCCTGGGCCCACTAATCCCTTAAACTACACTATCTTCCGGGAGGAAGGCAAGGCATGTGCGCCAACAAGAAAGATGAGGTGGCGTGGCCCCACAAAGCTCGCTGACAGATTCGCCCAACGGGGTCATTTATACAAAAACCCAAACTATCAGATGGCAGACACCGGTTTGCATGGATCGCACTGTGGTCCCCCTTGGAGGTTTTTACATGGCAAGAACTGCTTTGGTTTGCAATGGCAAGAGATTTGCAGATGCCAGGCTTCAAGATATCTTGATAGATTCAGAAATTGTATTGTATGGATCAATGAACGGTGTGATAAATGGTCATCACTACAATGGGAGTATCCATTGTCATAAACTCAGAAAGAGTCATCATTAACGTAGTGTGGACAGTAAGTAGATGCAGTCGATGCACCGTCTTAAAGCTCGTGCGGTTGTGCACATTTGTGTTGGCATCAATCAGGAGTGGGTAACCAAAATTTTCATGGAACCCAAAATTATATAACAAATTTTGGATGGGAAGTGGGGGCTAACATCCAAATTCTTAAAGTGGGATAAGTTTGAATAATCCATTCATCCATTAGGACCATACTCTGTGCAGAACGTTGGTGTTGCCTAAGCAGCGTCCTTGGCTATTGGGCACAATCCTGGATGTGTCACCACTCTGACTCAGGATACCAGCATGCTGGCACTGATTTTGCCTGACCTTTTAAGGATGACAGGCAGAATCAACCCCACCTGGTATTAATTCAACCGATGGGATTCAAACTCAGAATCCTAGGATCCCAAGCCCACCACCCTAACCATTAAGCCAACACCAGGCATGTTAGACTAATTATTAGACATATATCAGCTACACTTCAAACAATATTTCATCCCCTGCCAAGGAGTGGATCATAAGAATCAATTTATAAAGGGGTATGATGGGCAGGGCCTATAGTCTAAGACATGAGATAAGGATGATGTAGAATGAGAATCATTCAATCAATTCAGCTATATTTGAAAACATACCAAACATGTAGGACTAATAAAGTTCAGTTTACATTGAAACAGACAACAAAACAAAATGAATGAATAATAACAATAAAAATAAAATGATCACAATCCAAAAAACAAGCAGATAATATAAAAACTAAATTACATTTCATGACTACAATGGTCTCGGTAGCAGCTATACTGCACCTGTCTTGAAAAAGGAACAGGAGAGGGGCCCGAATAGCAGCGGCTACCGCCAAAGCCACTCACGAAACTAGCCAAGCAGTCACCATCGGCCAAACTCAAGCCATGAGAAACCCGTGTGAAGCGAGATAGGGATGAGTGATATGAGTACATAATATGTTAAAGCTCCTGGGCCTATTTCATTAAATCAGCTGCACTTCGTGGTGTAGCTAATTTCAAAAAAAAATTCAATTATGTAGGGAACTACACCTATTATTCATCACTTCAAGATCATACCTTTCCTCTGGCTGTCACCGGAATTACCAAGTTTCACCTCACAATACTCCATTGACACCGTTCGGCAATTCTACATTGTTGTTCAATCTCTTTCTACAGCCCTCGGACCATTTCTACAGCTGCGCGTAACACCATCATAACTTTCGTTGAAGGTTTTAACCTTTGTTATGAACACCACGAAAGAAACATGATTGACATCAAAGGACACCCTTTGTGGCCCCTGAGCATGTATGTCAAGTGTCGTTGAGATCAAACAAGAACTGAAAGAGTTATCAAACAAATTTTAAAAACAAAACACATTCACTTTATCATCTTGATTATAATTTGCTCTTGGAAGACCATATTTCAATCATGAGATTAAAAAGTAAACACAATTTTGCTTGTGATTAAGTAACATGTATGGGGACTCACTTTTAGGTGTCATTGGTGGTTTTCCACTTGCCACGACAGTGGAGACAAAACTCAGAAGATTTGTTGATAGTCTTTCAATCCCCCTGTAACTGGAACCAACGTATAATGCCATTGCATCTGCTGAATCACTGACAAATTCTTGCAACTGCCTTTCAGTGATACGTCCAGCTCCAACGGCCATAACCTTTACTCTCTTCTCTTGCAAAGCCTTTGAAGCTTTCTTGGCTGCCACCAAGTTATTAGGTGAGCTTCCTGTCAAAATCAGCACACCCTGTGGAGCACCATCCTCAATACGACTTCCTTTGTCCTTCACCATGACCTTTTCCAGCACATGTTGCAGACCACCAGCCAGGTTGGATTGACCGCCACGGTAGGTAATTCTATTCATGGCATTAATTGCAGAATCCTGCAGGTAAAGAAAATGAACATCACATGAATCATGTGTGTCTCACATGATTCCTCAACAACTAGAGAGCTCAGAGAACATGACACCCCATGCAGTGTTACTTCAATTTTAATAAAATGATGATTGAAACGATCGTTTAAAAAAGAACTCCAAAGGTTTAGTGTGATTGACGTAGGGCCTCCCCCACCCCCAAAAAAAATGTCGGGTTTCCATTAACATGCTGCTCAATGAATGGGGTAGGTCGGTGAGCATGTTTTTTGGGGGGGGACGGGGGATGGTGGGGGGGTTGTTTTTGGACGTGTTTGAATGAAAGCAGGACAGTATTTCAGATTCTACGTCTTTCCAACCAGTTTGTGTATGGTGATAGTTGGAAGGATATAGAATCATGAACTTTCACATGTCCATCATGAGATACAAAATTTAGGGTAAAACAGTTTTGTGTCCACAAGTCAGAGGATTAAATGAAACCAATTTAGTATCTCTGCAAGGTTTCCTTTAAACAGTGAAACTGGGCTCAGCAGTGATAAAGACATCATTTCATTAACATGTTTCAACAGGACATAGGAAGGAATTGAAGAACACTAATCTCCCATTCATCATTCCTGAAATATTGTATTGTCAGACGTTGGATCCTTTCCAGTTGACAAAAATTGTAAATTATGCCCTTTGAGGCATCCACGAAGTATCTTCTTCTTCTTCTCTCGGCTAGCTTCCGTGAGAGGTCACCACAGCGGATCAACCGTCTCCATTTCGCTCTATCCTCCACATCTTCCATTGACACTCCAACCACCCGCATGTCCGCCCTCACCGTATCCATGAACCTCTTCTTTGGCCTTCCTCTTCTCCTCCTGCCTGGCAACTCCATCTTCAACATCCTTCTCCAAATATACTCCGTTTCCCTCCTGTGCACATGTCCAAAGCATCTCAATCTCGCCTCTCTCACTTTGTCTCCAAACCGTCCGACCTGCGCTGTCCCTCGAATATACTCTTTAATTATCCTATCCATCCTCGTCACTCCCAACGAGAATCGCAGCATCTTTAACTCTGCCACCTCCAGCTCTGCTTCCTGTCTTTTAGTTAGTGCCTCCAAACCATACAACATAGCTGGTCTCACTACCGTCTTATATATTTTCCCCTTCACTCTTGCAGCTACCCTTCTGTCACAAATCACTCCTGCAACTCTTCTCCAACCACTCCATCCTGCCTGCACTCTCTTTTTCACTTCTCTCCCACACTCTCCGTTTCTTTGGACAGTTGATCCCAAGTATTTAAACCCATCCACCTTCCCCACCTCAACTCCTTGCAACCGCACCATACCACCACCCTCCCTCTCATTTACGCACATGTACTCCGTCTTACTCCGACTGACTATCATTCCCCTTCTCTCCAGTGTGTACCTCCACCTCTCGAGGCTCGCCTCAGCCTGCTCCCTACTCTCCCTACAGATCATGATGTCATCCGCGAACATCATAGTCCATGGAGACTCCAGTCTGATCTCGTCCGTCAACCTGTCCATCACCATTGCAAAGAGGAAAGGGCTCAGAGTCGATCCTTGGTGCAATCCCACTTTTACCTTAAACCGGTCCGTCATTCCTACCGCACACGTCACCGCTGTCACACTGTCCTCATACATATCCTGCACAATCCTCACATACTTCTCCACCACTCCCGACTTCCTCATACAATGCCACAACTCCTCTCTTGGCACCCTATCATAAGCTTTCTCGAAATACACAAACACACAATGTAACTCTTTCTGGCCTTCCCGATACTTCTCCATCAACATTCTCAAAGCAAACATTGCATCACTGGTGCTCTTTCCTGGCATAAACCATTATTGCTGCTCACAGATCGTCACCTCTCCTCTCAACCTAGCTTCCACTACTCTTTCCCACAACTTCATGGTGTGGCTTAACAACTTTATCCCTCTGTAATTTCCACAGCTCTGCACATCACCCTTATTCTTGAAAATCGGAACCAGTACACTTAATCTCCACTCCACCGGCATCCTCTCACTTTCCAAGACTTTATTAAACAATCTGGTTAACAACCCCACTGCCATCTCTCCTAAGCACTTCCATGCCTCCAATGGTATACCATCTGGGCCAACCGCCTTTCCACTTTTCATCTTCTTCATAGCAGTCCTCACTTCATCCTTACTGATCCACCCCACTTCCAGATTCACTATCTCCACCTCTTCCATATATATATATATATATATATATATATATATATATATATATATATATATATATATATATATATATATATATATATATATGTATATCTCTCTCTCTCTATCTCTCTCTCTCTCTCTCTCTCTCTCTCTCTCTCTCTCTCTCTCTCTCTCTCTCTCTCTCTCTCTCTCTCTCTCTCTCTCTCTCTCTCTCTTTTTCTTCATTCATCAGCTCCTCAAAGTATACTCCATGCACCTTCTCAACACACTCTCCTCGCTCGTCAGCACATTCCCATTTGCGTCCTTTATCACCCGAACCTGCAGCACATCCTTCCCAGCTCGGACCCTCTGTCTTGCCAATCGGTAAAAATCCTTTTCCCCTTCTTTTGTATCCAACTTCTCATACAGCTCGCCATATGCCTTTTCCTTGGCCTTTGCCACCTCTCTTTTTGCCTTTCGCCGCCACTCCTTGTACTCCTGCCTACTTTCTTCATCTCTCTGACTATCCCACTTCCTTTTCGCCAACCCCTTCTTCCTTATACTTTCCTGTACTTCCTCGTTCCACCACCAAGTCTCCTTATCTTCCTTCCTCTGTCCAGATGTCACACCAAGTACCTTCCGAGCTATCTCCCTCACCACTTCTGCTGTAGTTGCCCAATCATCCCACCCATCTTCACCACCATCCAACGCCTGTCTCACCTCCTCCCTAAATTTCACGCAACAGTCTTCCTCCTTCAGCTTCCACCATCTGGTCCTTGGTTCAGCCCTCACTCTCTTCCTCAACCTCACCTCTAAAGCCATCCTACAGACCACCAATCGATGCTGTCAAGCTACACTCTCCCCTGCCACCACCTTACAGTCACCAATCGCTTTCAAGTTGCTTCTTCTGCTTAAGATGTAATCCACCTGTGTGCACTTTCCTCCACTCTTGTATGACAACCTGTGTTCCTCCTTCTTCTTGAAATACATATTTACCACTGCCATTTCCATTCTTTTTGCAAACTCTACCACCATTTGCCCTTCCACATTTCTCTTGTTGAGACCGTACCTACCCATCACCTCCTCATCCTCTTTATTCCCTTCCCCAACATGCCCATTGAAATCTGCTCCAATCACCACTCTTTCATCCTTGGATACACTCTCCACCACTTCATCTTACTCACTCCAGAAATCTTCTTTATACTCCATCTCACACCCCATATGTCGGGCATATGCACTGATGACATTCATCATCACCCCTTCAATTTCCAACTTCACACGCATCACTCGGTCAGACACTCTCCTCACCTCCAATACCCTCTTGACATAATCTTTCTTCAGGATTACCCCGACACCATTTGTCCTCCCATCCACACCATGGTAGAAGAGTTTGAAACCACCTCCAATGCTCCTAGCCTTACTCCCCATCCACTTGGTCTCTTGTACACACAGTATGCCCACCTTTCTTCTCTCCATCATATCAGCCAACTCTCGCCCTTGACCAGTCATCGTCCCAACTTTCAGAGTTCCAACTATCACCTCCACACTTCTACCCTTCCCCCTCTCCCACTGCCTCTGGACTCGCCTTCCCCGTCTCGTTCTCCTCCTTCACCCAGCAGTAGCACAATTTCCACTGGTACCCTGCTGACCACCGTACCGGTGGCGGTCGTTGGTAACCCGGGCCTCGACCGATCCAGTATGGAAATTCGTTTTGTTGTCCGCATAATAATTTGGCATAGGTTTTTACGCCGGATGCCCTTCCTGACGCAACCCTGGTCACCTCTTACGACACACAGGGATATGGTACACCTATTCTAACCGGGGCATACACCCGGCCCAGTACAACTGGTACTCATTTCGCCGACCTCGGAAGGATGGCAGGCTGAGTCAACCCCCTGGTGTTTTCGACTTGGGGTATATATATATATATATATATATATATATATATATATATATATATATATATATATATATATATATATATATATATATATATATATATATATATATATATATATATATACCCCACGTTGCTTGCGCAGTTGCTTGCTAAAATGGTGGCCAATCACACCTATTATATACTTCTCCTGCATAGCCAAGTGGTTAATCTTGCCTTGCTCTAGCACTGCGGGATTTAACATCGTTGCATTTAACATCGTTGCAATAGCACTGCGGGAAGCTCATGTTGTTGACGTCACGACGTTCAGCTCAGCTCACAGAGCAGGTTTACGTCATCATTACTACCAACCATTTTCAATAACAACCCCAGGTTGCACCTTATGAAGCGAGAGATGATGTTTCCTCGTGGCAGGTGGAGATTATCGCTTCAAGACAATGCAGTATTTTTAGTTACTGTATTTAGTTTTCTCAGGTTCTTCACTCGTTTCTAGCCTTTGCCTATTTTATATTAAAGTTAATTTAGTTGTAACACTGACCAAAACAATCTCGAGTCCATGTTTTCATTCAGTGGAAGGAGGTGGTGGAGGGGATGATTGTTTTTAACCCTTTCATTCTGAAAAGTTAATCCCCCCATTGAAAAGTGAATCGGTGGAAAAACATATTGCACTTATCATTGCCATGCCACAGAAGTGACAATGCACAACCACTATGACACTGTGACGGTTCCTTCATTGTCGCAAATAAAGACCTTCATTACACGATAAATATAAGTAAATGAAAACATTTGTTGTCGTGAACCTTCATGAAGTAGGGGACACCTCCATTGAAAAACTGGAAGTTCTTAGAAGTATTATGGCAGGTGATTTGTGTTGTACAGTCTTCAAGCATATACATCAATTAAAATAAAACAAAGATTGTGAAAGTCATACGTATATATTCTGGTTTTACCACCATTTTCCAGTGTCTATAACATCACCCTACAGTGCCTATAGAAAGTCGACACCCCCTTTCAAACTTTTCACCTTTTGTTGCCTAATAGTCTGGAATTACACTGCATTAAATCATACATTTTCCACCTTTAATTGCACATCGTAACCCACAACTTCCAAGTGAAAAACAAATTCTAAAATTTCTGAAAATTAATTAAAAATAAAAAACTAGAATATCTTGTTTGGATAAGTGTCCAGTGGAATAAACTCCCTCACTCTCACAGATAATAGCAATTGTAAATTAGTTCAGGTGCAACGAATTACCTTCAAAATCACACACCAAGTGAATTGGCTTCCACCTGTGTTAAGTTTTTGTGATTCTGATTATTTCAGAATAAAATCAGCTGTTCCTGTAGGTTTCCTCTGCTGGGTAGTGCATTTAACAGCAAAGACTTAACCATGAGTGTGAAGGAGGTTTCAAAAGACCTCCAGGATAAAGTTGGGGAAAAGCAAAGATCAGGGGATAGGTATAAAAACATTTCAAAGGCCTTGAATATCCTTTGGAGCACAGTCAAGACAATCATAAAGAAGGGGAAGGTGGATGGCACCACCAAGACCCTGCTTAGATAAGGCTGTCTCTCCAAACTGGATTACCAAGCAAGGAGAAAACTGATCAGGGAGGCCAACAAGAGGCCAAAGGCAACTTCAAAAAAACTACGTGTACAAAGACTGGTCACTATGTGCATGTGACAACAATATCCCAAGCACTCCACAAGTATGGCCCGTATGGTAGGGTTGCAAGAAGGAAGCCATTTCTCAAAAAAGGCCACTTTGAGTCCTATTTGAGGTATGAGAAAAACACTCCAGAGATTCTGAAGCCATGGAGCAAAAAGTTTTGTGGTCTGACGAAACCAAGATAGAACTTTTTGGCCTCAACGCAAAATGTTACGTTTGGCGCAAACTCAAAACAGCACATCACCCAAAGAACAGCATTCCCACTGTGAGGCATGGTGTTGGCAGCATCATGTTATGGGGATGTTTCTCATCAGCAGGGACTGGGGCACTTGTCAGGATGGAAGGGAAAATGGATGGAGCAAAATACATAATATCCGAGAGGAAAACCTGCTGCCCTTTGCAAGAAAGCTGAATTTGGGAAGGAAGTTCACCTTTCAGCATAACAATGACCCGAAGCACACAGCCAAAGTTGTCGTGGAGTGGCTAAGGACAAAAAAATATAAATATCCTTGAGGGCCCATTCAGAGCCTTGACCGAAATCAAATGAAAAATATGTGGCATGACTTGAAGATTGTTGTCCATCAACACTCTCCATGGAACTTGACTGAGCTTGAACAGTTTTGTCCAGAAGAATGGGCAAATCAGAAAACATCTTGGAAATCAGCAAACATTACTGTGCTGCATAAAAAGGTGCAAAAACAGATCCCTGCAACTACAGACCAATCAGCCTTCTCCCAATCATCAGCAAGGTTATGGAATCCATCATCACTTCAGACATAAAATCCTCCCTCTTCTCCAATGGCTTAATTTCCAATCATCAATTTGGTTTCAGACCAGGTCACTCTATGCTGGATATGCTGCTTCTACTCTCCCAACAATGGATGGAGGTCCTCAATGCCAGACAAGAAATCCGAGCCGTATCCCTGGACATATCACGTGCTTTTGAAACAGTCTGGCACCCTGTCCTACTCACCAAACTCTCTTCTTATGGTATCCAAGGCCATCTCCACTCATGGCTCACAG
Organism: Eptatretus burgeri; assembly: GCF_056783735.1. Lineage (NCBI taxonomy): Eukaryota > Metazoa > Chordata > Myxini > Myxiniformes > Myxinidae > Eptatretus > Eptatretus burgeri. The sequence continues at coordinate 69,478,280 of NC_140964.1, forward strand.
ACTTCCTCTCCTGTCGCCGTCAACGTGTGGCCCTAAATGGAGTTCTTTCATCCCCTCTTCCTGTCCAGGCTGGAGTTCCTCAAGGTAGCGTTCTGGGCCCTGTTCTTTTTCTGGTTTTCATCAAAGATCTCTCTGACTCTCTGGGAAATCCTCTGTATCTCTTTGCTGATGACTCCACCCTCTGCCCTTCCATCGGTCATCCCTCAGACCGGCAAGCAGCAGCTTCTTCGCTCACTGCAGATGTGGATAAAATCACAAACTGGTCCAACACGTGGAACATGTCTTTCAATCCGGACAAATCTCACACTCTCACTATGTCTCTATGAAAGGACCATTTAGAAAACTCCCCCATCCACTTTCTCAACAATCCTCTGGAAGAAGTCCTTTCTTTCAAGCTTCTGGGTCTCACTATCTGCCATGACCTTTCCTGGGAAAGCCACATTTCAAACCTTGCCTCCAGAGCCAGTCGCCGAATGGGAATCCTCCATCGTGCAAAGTCCTTCCTCGGCCCTCCTGAGCTCCTGACCACGTACAAAGCTTTTGTCCGCAGCCTGATGGAGTACTGCTCTCCCCTATGGGCTGGTGCTCCTGCCTCCCACCTTTCTCAGATTCACGCTGTAGAAACCAAGGCATTTTGGATCATTGGCATCTCCCACAATGAGGCTGAGTCTTTGGGCCTCTCACTCAATCGCCGCAGGTTGGACGGTGGTCTTTCTGTCTTCTTCCGTCTCCTCTCCAGCTTCGCCCGCCCCCCCTGCTCTCTCTGCGATTTGTCCCCACCACATTTCCACAGGGCGCTCAAGGTCCGCCAACAACCCCCTTCTGGTAAAACTACCAAAATGACGAATCACTGCTCACCTTCACTCTTTCATTCCTCTTTTTTCCCGCCTTTGGAATAAACTCCCTCACTCTATTCTTTCTCATTCTTCCCTCCAGGCCTTCAAAACAGCTGTTCACCACCACCTCTTATCATCCCCCATCCAAATCCTCGATCTTTTCTACCCCCGATAATCCACCCAAGCCCACCTCCTTCACATTATCTGCTTTCCTTCCTGAAAGTCCTTGTAATGTCCATCTTCTATTCCCCATGTTCCCCGTCCCATCCCTCTCCCTTCCACAGATCTCCTAATGTATTTGTTCCCCACTGTTTTGTCGTTCCCACTCCCTCCCCTCTTGTCTCATGTCCCCCTTGCTGTGCATTGTGTGTTAGCTCTCACATGAGCCCCGACAAGGTATACAAAAAAATAAAAATAATAAAATTCCCCAAGCAAGGTGTGCAAAGTTGGAAAATACCTATCCCAACAGACTCACAGCTGTAATTGCTGTCAAAGGTGCTTCCACCAAGTACTAACTCAGGGTCCCTGCTGATGAGAAACATCCCCATAACATGATGCTGCCAGCACAATACCTCAGGGTGGGGTTGCTGTTCTTTGGGTGATGTGCTGTTCTGGGTTTGTGCCAAACGTAACATTTTGCATTTAGGGCAAAAAGTTCCATCTTGGTTTCATCAGACCACATGCGCAATTGGGACACTTATCCAACCAAGATATTCTTGTCTTCTATTTTCAAGCAATATTTTTGGAAATTTCTGGAATTTGATTTTCACTTGAAAGTTGTGGGTTACTTTGTGTAAATAAAGGTGGGAAAAGTCTGATATAATGCAATTTAATTCCAGGCTATAAGGCAACAAAAGGTGAAAATTTTGAAAGGGGGTGTAGACTTTCTCTTGGCACTGTATCTAACATATTACATGACTATTCATGCTTGTCATATGTGTCCATTATGATGTTCTTAAAAACATTAAGCTTCCTGTTGGGAATGATTTTCGGTTTAGTTTGACTGCCAGGCAGGCAGAATAAGAACATTATCCCACTCCACCCTGTGTATGTGCAATTCGGATGCATTCTGTCAATGTATGGCAAAATGAAAGACTTGTTTTCCGATTTATGTTACGATTTTTGTTCAAAACAAAGCACTCCATTTCCTTAAGTTGTTCCATGATTATAAACTGATGATCATAAATTGATAAAACAGATGGACAGGCATGAACCGATTTCTTATCCCCGCTTTTTGCTTCATATGCATGGGGTAATCAAAACAATTGATGATTGAAATAAATCAATTCAAAACACTTTTATGATTTAGATTTTAGTACACGCACCTTGCTCATAAATTTATTGAGGTTGAATTCCGTATGTGGGGCTGAGGAATATTGGACCACGGCCACATGGGTGGTCTCTTCTCCAATGTCGAGGCCAGCAATCACTTCCGATGCCAACAATCGAATGGACGCAAAATTACTCGGACCCACAGCACTCGAGCCATCAAGCAAAATAATGATGTCAGGGCCTACTGTGGGACGCAGGAGCACCAGGATTGCACAATTAAAGAGGAAAGGTTGAAGACAAAGGTGAGCACTTTTGATTATCCACCAATATCAATAAAAGCAAAAGAAAGACAAAACTTTAATTATCTGGGAAATTCTTCGTTGACAGTTTCTTGGAAACATCAAATGGTGAGACATTATAACACCAATGGAAACTTGCAAAAATCATACCTCAAAACATTTACCAAGAGTGCAACCAGGAATTTTTGTCAGGAGAGATTGGTTCAGCTCTCTTGATTCTCTCATTCCAATTGACCCAAGGTCCATCTTTGATGGATGAAACAATTAATTCATCATCAGGAGTGAAGTCATCTTAATTATTGAAAAACTTAATTATTAAGTTTCTATAACTATATGTATATATATATATATATATATATATATATATATATATATATGTATATATATATATATATATATATATATATATATATATATATATATATATATATATATATATATATATATATGTATATCAATATGTATATCAATATGTATACATATATATGCATGCATATAGTGTATGTATGTATATAATGCATGTATGTATCTATATATATATATATATATATATATATATATATATATATATATATATATATATATATATATATATATATATATATATATATATATATATACACATACATACATATCTACATGTAGTGTCCACCCATGTTAAAATGAATAGTTTTGCAAATTATTATTATTTTTAAGTTTTAGCGTTTTCTTCTTGTACTGGGCAAGTACAAATTTGGTTTACGTATATCTTCTCCTGACTTCCATTTCTTGCAATAGTATTCAAATCACAATTTTTACCTCCGGCATCGAAGGTTGACGGAGGTTATGTTTTCACCCCGTTTGTTTGTTTGGCTGACTGCGAGCATGATATCTCAAAAAGCTGAACACTGATTTTTACAAAACTTAGTGGAAAGGTTGAGTTTGTGACAAGGACAATTTGAATAGATTTTGGTGAAGATCCGTATCTGGATAAGAGAATTAAAAAAAATTTTTTTTAGTGATTCTTGCCCATTGAGATATGACATCGGTAATGGATGGGTAATGACAAAACTTGGTAAATGACTTGGGGAGGTGATAAGAACAAGCCAATTATATTCTGGTGAAAGTCTGGCCGGATGCAAATCCGGTCTATCAGTAGGATAGAAAACATAAAGTGTTCAGTCTGGTGGAGAAATACCATGACATCTTCATTGTTTTTCAGAAAATCCATATATTGCTGGGTTAGCAAGAATAAGTTATCGATGGTGGAATAGAAATGATGGAAAACAATCTGATGGTCAGTAATAATTGACTACTTCCACAAAGAAGGCAGAAAATCCTCTGATCATGATTTTCAAAAGAAATAGCAAAATATATATTTTTATAAACAGCGGTCGAAACTCGATCTTGGGGCTAAACAACAATCGGTGGTAGGTTGAAAATCTGAATGAAGGGCAGAGGGAAGGAGAACAAAAACACACAAACATATGATAGTATGATAAGCGGTGTGTCATAGACAAAAAAAAGGTTATGTATGAGAGGGTTCGTGGGAATATAAAATATTGGGAGCGAGTTTTGGAGAAACATGAGATATCGATGGGTATCAGTTCTGAATTATTGGAGGAAAAAGCATAAGACCTAAGACACAACAAGTCAATTCCACAGACATCATAAAAGTGGTGGTACGCCTTTATGGTTTGGGTGGTGGGCTTGGGATCCGAGGATCCCGAGTTAAAATCCCACTCGGCTGTTGAATTAACTCAGGTGGGGTTGACTGCCTGTCATCCTTCCGAGGTCGGCATAATGAGTGCCAGCTTGCTGGTATCCAGAATCGGAGTGGCGACTCATCCAGGATTGTGCCCAATAACCAAGGAGACTGCTTCGGCAGCACCAACACTCTGCATAGAGTATGGTCCCAATGAATGTATGGAAAAAAGTGGTGCAAAGGTGAGCATATAACTTGGACTTGGGGAGCATAACTATGTATTCATTCCCAGAAGGATATGGGGGATCTGTAGGAGGCTGTGATAGATTTATGGAAGAGAGTATGAATGGAATGAAGCCCTAAGTGAAGTGAAAGAAAACTTAGAGTCCACTAACCTGCCTGTGTTGATTGAGAAACAGACCTAGTGGCCTCTTGTCAAAAAATGACAGCAATACAAAAAAAAATACGTTGGACTTGACTGTCTCCAGAAGAGCAAGATTTTAAACAGCTTCACTAGATCAAAGTGGGGAGCCATAAGAAATGGAATTTCAGATGAAGGCTTTCTACACCATTATAGGTTGTGCCAAGGTAGGTTATGCCAATAGTGAGGCCCTGATGCTCTCGAGGTGCACATCTTCCAGGGGTTGGTCACAGAAGTACACTAAAGAGGTTCATCCTTATGCAGGGATATAGTGAGAGCATGGGACATGAATGCTTTGTTCAACAGTGGCAGATCCATGTTGCATCCCTCTCCTAAATATTGTCCCACTATAATATAGTAAATTTCTCCCAATAAAGGATACCATTAATAGCCGATTTGGAGTGTCTGTCAGAGGGGCTACCACAGTAGTGATATCACTAGCATCTGGAATGGTCCAACAGCATAAACATCATGTGATGGGCACCTTATACAGGGAGCACACACAGTCATCAATGACCATACAATATTTCAGTTTCACCCTCGAATGCTTGTCTTCTTGGAATAGGCAAAAGTCAATGATCCAGGCAGATTTACTTTGACCATATTGTGCATTTAAATTATTTATACATCCACAATGTTGAGTGGGACAGACGGTTCATTCCGACTCGGACAACAGATGGACATTGAACAGGTTGTCCACATGGCATGTGTGCTGCCTTGGGAAGCCTCTCTGTGGTAGTTAATCTGAAGCTTGCCAAGTGTGACCCAGTTCCAGACAAATTATTGTGGCAGTATGTTGTTGCTATATGTTGTATATTTTGTTAGTATGTATATATGTTGCTCAACCAGCCTCTCTTCCATAACATTTTCTGCTGACAAATCGGGGGGGGGGGGCGGGGGGGTAGGGGGAACCAGTTCATCAGACATTCGTTTTAAACTTTGCAAGGTGAGCATGTGGTGCTTCTCCTTACAATCGGAACATTTGTTCTTGCTTTGGTGTTTGGAGATTATACAGTAACTGGTGCTTCATCTCTCTTCATTATTAAATAATATAGGAGGTAATGTTAATGCAAGAAAGGGCAATTGCACCCACCTTGCCTGTGCTACTGCACAAACCCAACACCAGAACACAATACTCACAACATGTTGACTGCAACAACTAACAATATGGGATGGAAACAAGTAAGAGTTTACACTGTGCAGGCAAACATTCAAGTGGTTTACCACGAGAACTTTACTTGATAATTTGATATATTTTATTAACGTTATTTGTCGATGCTTGCATAAACACGGAGGGTATGGGGTTAAAGGTAGATACACAAACATGGCTGTGGATAAAGGAAGGGGAAGTGGAAGAATAATCACTTTTCATTGCATTATAGTATGATGTTTGCGCTGAGGATATTGTGCCTTTAGTTTGAGAAAAACATGTTGACAATGGTCACATGTTTCTAGATATTATTTGTTGCTCTTTTCAAGAACCCACATCACAGTTTCTTCTTTTCTATTACCCAAGTACAATAAATCAAGTGTTACATCGAAATCGATTTTCACTCCAAGGTTTCAGCAAATATATTATGCTGGAATGTGTATCAAATGACAGTTCAATAAAAAAAAATTTTTATTACTATTATGAGATATGTATGAGTTCCCTCACAAGGAACTTCGATTCAGTATGAAGCTATTCAACCCAACAGAGCCTGCACTAGTATTAACAACATATGGTTGGTTGTCCATGTTCTAGCCTTGTAAATGCTGAGCATCAAGCAAGGAAGCAGCAAATACCATTTTTAAAGCCCTTGGTAGGATTTGGTTGTGATTTGAACCACCATCCTCCCAGACTCAGAATGAAAACTTTAACCATTACACCACCAAGTCTGGAATATATATATATATATATATATATATATATATATATATGTGTATATATATATATATATATATATATATATATATATATATATATATATATAAATATATATATATATATATGTGTATATATATATATATATATATATATATATATATATATATATATATATATATATATATATTTCATTCTACAAGCTCCTTATACATGCTCAATATACCTTCTTTTACAAGCTGTTTTTCAATAGGAATTCCAAGAGTTTCTTCCAATGTACTTCCAATCCTTGGAAAAGCCATGAACATAGCAAGGATGTCAGGTTTGTAGAATGAGTAGACGTCAGGTGGCTTGCTGGCAATGGAATACAATTGATCAACCTTGGCATTTCCTATTCCCAAGGCAAAAATTTTGACACCATCGCTTTTCAGGGCATCTGCCTGGGACCTTGGGTCAACTTGGAATTGACTTCCCACAAAAACAATCACCACCTGTGTAAAAAACAAAAAGATGAATTTCTCATTCGCCAATAATTAAACAGCATTAATATTATCTTTCTATCTATAATTCCAGCAATCTCTGTGTGTCTGTATGTCTGGGTGTGTGTCTGCGACCGCTGTTTCTCCACAACCACTGGTCCGATGTAATATTGCTGGGGACCTGTGGATGTGCCTTTTCAAGGTTTGATATTAATCGGACAAGCAGTTCCCAAGTTACGGCCATTTATTTGCCAACCAATGACAGGACACGGTGCTATAACATCACGATTGACATCACAATTCTTCTTCTTCTTCGTTTGATATGACGTCACAATTGACACTGGGGACCTAAATATGTGCCTTTTCAAGGTTTGATATTGTTCTTCTTCATCCATTTCAGCTGTTTCCCCAAGTGTTTCCCAAGTTATGGCCACGCACGTACGGGCACGCACGTACGGGCACGCACGTACGGGCACGCACTAGTATCTATAATTCCAGCAATCTCTGCGTGTCTGTGTGTCTGTATGTCTGTGTGTGTGTCTGTGTGTCTGCGACCGCTGTTTCTCGACAACCACTGGTCCGATCTAATTGAAACTTGCCAGGAATATTGCTGAGGGACCTGTAGATGTGCCTTTTCAAGGTTTGATATTAATCGGACAAGCGGTTCCCAAGTTATGGCCATTTATTTACCAACCAATGACAGGACACGGTGCTATGAGGTCACGATTGATGTCACAATTCCTCCTCTTTTTTTTTGCATGATTGACGTCACAATTTTCCTTCTTCTTCGTTTGATATGATGTCACAATTGACACTGGGGACCTGAGTATGTGCCTTTTCAAGGTTCGATATCGTTCTTCATCAGTTTCAGCTGTTTCCGAAGTGTATCCCAAGTTATGGCCACACATGTACGGGCACGCACCTACGGGCATGCACTAGTCTATCTATAATTCCAGCAATCTCTGTGTGTCTGTGTGTGTCTGCGACCGCTGTTTCTCGAAAACCACTGATCCGATCTAATTGAAACTTGCCAGGAATATTGCTGGGGACCTGTGGATGTGCCTTTTCAAGGTTTGATATTAATCGGACAAGCCGTTCCCAAGTTACGGCCATTTATTTCCCAACCAATGACAGGACAAGGTGCTATGACGTCACGATTGACGTAACAATTCTTTTTTCTTTGCACGTACGGCACGCACGTATGGGCCCGCACGTATGGGCACGCACGTATGGGTAAGCACATATGGTCACGCACGTATGGGCACGCACGTACGGGCATGCACGTACGGCCACGCATGTACGGGCACGTGAGACCAAAGGAACGGCCTGTGTAGTTGTTTCTGGCACGCGGTTTGAAATGTTTTTTTTATTTTGCACGTACGGCCACACACATATGGGCACGCACGTACGGGCCCGCACTAGTTATTATAATTGAGTGAAATGTTATTTTGAGGTTATTAAATATAATCTGATTTATTGCACATTTAAATTTTTGTTTGAAGGTTTGAGAGTTCCCACCCACCAATCAATCTTACCGACAGTTGCCTTACCTTGTTTGTATCTTGCTTCGCACGACTGCCTGATCGCTCTACAAACTGCTCTCGCCTTAGTAATTCCAGACCCTCGTGGAGTTTTGCTGGCCCACCCAGAGGCTCGATGTTCTGGATGGCAATCACCATGTCCCTTGTTGTGCTATGGGTATTTAAGTAAAACTCAGATCGAGGTTGTTGTCCAAACTGAGCCACCCCAACCTGAACAAAGTTCGATTCGATCTGAAGATTCCTTACAATATTTTGAACCATCTTCTTAATATCATCGAATTCATTTCTGCTTATGTCTCTCGAACCATCCAGCAGAAATACGACATCCGCATCTGTGCAAACACAACATGCAATGTAAAGTCAACATGTTGACATTTCCAAGCTCTGAGAATTTCCTAACTTTTCAATTCACCTACTTGAGTTTCATTAAATGGCCAATAATGTTCTCAAAAGCATAATAAACTTTTTACTAGGTGCAGTCCAACCACATATGAGGAAAGATATAACACATTGGAGGGTAGCAAAAAGGCTTCAGACTACAGACACGTAGCAAGAACAATGCAGCACCAGGGGATATGAAGAATAAAAACATTTTCAATCAGGATTTCATATCAAGCAAAATCTAACTTACTTTTGCCACGTTGAACATCGATAGAGATTTTAAAAACTTCCTCCATCATTTGCGCACGTTTAAGAACCTCGTCGAAGAGTTGCTGAAAGGTTCGTTGGAAGAAAACAAATTTTTGTGCTGGAGTACTTCCAACCAATTGGAGCTCATCTCGTTTAGCATTCCCTGCTCCCAGAGCAAGGATAATCACACCATTATCTTTGAGTTTTTTTGAGTGTTTTTCCAAATCATCTGTAGAATCACTTGCAGTCAAAATGATCACCACCTGAGAAGAGATAATGATATTGTATCAACATAACAAGTTGTTTTGTTAAATATTTGTATATATATATATATATATATATATATATATATATATATATATATATATATATATATATATATATATATATATATAGACATATTGTTTTGTTGTTGTTGTTATTGTTGCGGGTTGGGCGTTGGATGAGATGATCACCAGGGGAGGGGGGGAGGGGGAAGCTATCTCGGGCTCCCACCAGACTCTGGAATTGCAGGCCGTCACACACGGATAATTCCGTGATGCGGCGGATCGCGAACCAACCGTGAACGCCAATAACCTAACCAGGTGACTTAGGGTCCTCAGTCTAATTTATCCGGTTACCTAAAAATGATCACGTGATCTAATTACTAGGTGACACGCCCTCAGTTCACCTTGTCCAAACCAGATCACTTTACCAGATCAGATGCAGCCACCCTAATCCCTACGCCGTTTGGAATCCTGTGTAGGCATGGGAAACTTGCTGGTGATATATATTCACCAAAACCACCATTTGTCAGGCATAGGCTTTCCCAACCATAAAAATAGACCACACACTGATGTTATTCAGCTGATTATGGCGAATGTTTCAATTATATAAATGTTCTTAAACGATTGTACTGCAACTTCATTTATGGTCACAATTATTCCCACCTTCTTGTGGGGTTTGCCAGGGAGTTTTTGGCCAAAGTGTTTCATGAATAAGTTGACTATGCTTGACATTCGATTGAAGGTGGTAGAAATGAGAAATTTGTTCAGAGTGCTGGCAATAACTCCCCTACTCTTCGTGAAAGACTCCGTAAGATATTCAATGTCCACCAGGTAATGCAGACAGCCAGGACATCCAGCTTCATATCCATTTGAGGGATATTAATCATTACATTTCAAAAATAACTGGAAAATAGAATTTGATGCGAATGCATCAATGGATATTCCCCCACCCAACTTGGATGTCAACCCACTAATATGTTTGATCTAAATTGAAAGTTATGCGAGAGAAAGAGTGCGAGATAGAAAAGAGAGATAAGTGGAAGTGAGACAACATCAGATGCTTCTACTTCCAGTTATGATCTACAAAATGATTTTCAAAGGACACATGACATTTGACTTGTTGAACCAAAAATTGAATCGGTTCATCTACATATTACAGTCCGTACTTTTGACAAGTTTGGTTGGAATCCATTTCGTAGTTCATAAATTATCACGGTACCAAAAAAACGACAATGGGCTGAAGCATGCACTGATACGTGGATGGACAGATGGACAGACAGCCCTCAAACATAATGCTTCCATTCCAGCCTTCAGCTGTGGCAGCATAACAATCCCAACAACTCTAAATCAGGGGTAGCATTGGGTGATGTGAGAATCAATAGCCAATTGTGTCATCAATGCGTGAGATGAGGGTATTGAGACACCCAATCCCACCCCATTACATCATTATCAGAAGAAAAAAAAAGTCTGAAGTTGACATCACTCCATCACATGAAATACTTCAACTTGCCATTTCAATCAGCATTTGTTAAATAAGTTA
>NC_140964.1:69499111-69504111 GCF_056783735.1 Eptatretus burgeri
GTAGGTCGAATTTGGCGAGCAACCCTATCCCACGCGGGGGCTGATTGGCTCGATCGCGGTGAGACCGAAAGGTCCACCCGTGACTGGTTCCCGGCGTTAGTCCGAGAGGGTCACGACTGGATTGTCCGTCCGGTGGGCGACGTGCCGCGATTCGAGTTACGTGGCCGTCAGCATGCCGGCGGGCGCGAATCCGCGACAATATATATATATATATATATATATATATACATATATATACATATATATACATATATATACATATATATACATATATATACATATATATACATATATATACATATATATACATATATATACAAACCTGAGCCAGACATGCGAGCGTATATGTGGGAGGAGGAAGTCCTACAGGTAAATGAGGTGGCTAGAAAATTAGTGGAACAAAAAGTCGAGAAAATGGGAGCACGAAATAATAAAAACAGGTTCGAGTCCTGTAGAAACGAGGGAACAGGTTGGAATCCTGTACCATAAAGGGGAGGGTTAAAGGCCCGTCCATAAGAGAGAAGGCTAAAGGCGATTGAGTAGAGCGGGACTTTGATCCTGCACATTAAAGAGAGGAAAGAAAGCGATCAGGCGGTATGCAAGAAAGGGGAATTTTGATCCCGTGATAAAAGGAGACAAGACTAAAGCTTTAGGCTGGTGACAAGTTAAGAACATAAGATGGGGAATAACTCTGCAAAGAACATAGAGTTACCCAAAGGAACAACACTTAAAGTTACCGGTGAAAGTGGAAAACACTGGAGAGCGTTTGCAGCGTGGCTAACGGAGTCACAAAGAGAGACAGGACGTAAGCGATTTGATTCAGAGGGAATCTTGAACCAACGGGAAAAGAACACAAGGTTAATGAGCCAGGAGAAGGGCTGTTTGTAGAGTTACCTGTTTGGATGTATTTGTGAATACAATGTGGTGGGGAAGGTTGAGTTTTGTGTTAGACGTAAGTTGAGTGTTCCAACCTGGAACTTGTATGTGTGGAACAACTTGTATGTTTGTATGGAGATAATGATTGGTCGTCATCGTAAATATGAAGACTTTGGACGAGGTGAATTGCGCACACCAAATCCGGAGGAAGGACGATGATGACTGATTCTGCACGTGTTGTTAATTCAGTGATGGGCAAATGTCATTTTGTGTGTGTGTGTGTGTGCGTGTGTGTGTGTGTGTGTGTGTGTGTGTGTGTGTCTGTGTCTGTGTCTGTGTGTGTGTGTGTGTGTGTGTGTGTGTGTGTGTGTGTGTGTGTGTGTGTGTGTGTGTGTGTGTGTGTGTGTGTGTGTGAGTGAACTCGATGGGGAATTGAATAATTAAAACCACTTCAGCAGACAGTTTGGGGATTATGTGTGAGAATTCCCTATAGTACTCGTGCTGTGTGTGGGATGTCAAATGGACCAACGTTCGGGTTTTCTCATGGTCCGATAAACTCTGTATGCTGTTTTGGCTTTGAACACTGTACGTACGTGATAAATGGATGGTCTCCACGGAGCATCATTTTGATTTAAAATTCAAATTCAGTTCTGTTTCCACTTTGCATGTTTCGTAAGGCTGATCGACGTTACGGGTTCGTTTTAACGTCAGTTTCAATTCTGGTTTCATTGTTGGGGTCATTAAGCATGTTTTATACTTGATTTTCGTAAATCTGAAGAAAAAAAAACTGTTATTTTATGGGGTTTTGCGAGTCACGTGACGTGCCGTCGGATTTAACAGGCGCGCCGAAAGCACGAAATCGTCCCATCGAAGGACAGCTTATCGTGAGGGTTTACGAGATGGATTAGCACATGTTACAAAGTTTGGAGACGCCCTTCATAGGATTCTGTAAAAATTCCGATTTAAAACGAACGTATTTGAGATGTCGTCAAATATTTGTTACGCGAGTTTGATCGTAAAAACCAACGCGCTGAGAAGACGTATTGCTCATGTGAGTGCGTGATGACGTAATCACGCATGGGCCCAGCGCGCTTTGTCAAACTTGAAAGTGAAATTAACACCCTGCTGTGAACGTGCCTGTGTGTCGAGCAATGTACGAGAATTTCTCGAGGCGGCTGATCTTGAAAATGGTGGACAAACTAGATTTTAAAGAGATAGCTTTGTGGTAAAATTAATTAATAAGGACATTAACGTTGACGTTTCAAAGCATCGCTCGATTTTTTGTTTCGGGGCGAGTGCACGCGCTATCGAAACATGGAAGCGACAATGTTTTGAAACAAGGCTGTGATATATGTTTGTTCTGGTTGTTGTTGTTGTTGATTGGGCTTCGTGACCGGAGAAAAAATAAAAAATAAAAAAAAAAGACGCGGAAGAGGCGCAGGACCGAGGGATTTAGGATGGATGGAAAGGGGGATTTTAAATGCTTTGAACAAGGAAGGGATTTTATTTAATGTGGGTTTATCTTTTAGCCGCGTCTCGCGTCGTGAACGCCGGCTCTAAGAGAGCTCCGCGTTGTTCTTCTTCTTCTGGTGAAGACAAAACCTTTAGGACGTGGCTCTTGGACACATTTGTCCTTGTCTACATGTCAGACATCCAAGGACAAGGACGTTTGGTAGGCTACGCACTTATCAGGATAGAGGTGTTTTTGTGAAAAATTACGGGCGGAGCTCGTGCTGTTTGAACACGCAGCCATCGTGGGCCTTGACGAGGGAGCATTTCGATTCTCTGCCTGTCGGGGTCGAGATGTTCATATGGAAGCGGACAGAAAAGCATGTCTGTTGTCTTTATATGAGCCTCTATCTGTCAGGATAAATTCATTGGATTTGGGAAGCATAAGCGGAATTAAAGGGATGTAGAGGAATGGAATTGGCTTTGCACTGCACTCACTGTCGACTACGATGAAACAGGGCAGGATTATGAATACGTGGCCAAAGCACATAGAGATTACACCGTCAAATGCACTCTGATGACAACCAACCGATGGATCGGGAAGGAAGGAGCGGCGGTGGAGGTGAAACAAGCCGCCAGAGAGCGCGAACTAATGAAGCACAGAGAAGGACTAACACCGCACATCTCAATGGCAGTTAGTAACAGACAGAGTGCAGGGGAGTTAGGAAGAATGGTGAACAGATTGAGATGCGCCCCAGAACCACAAGATGGAGCAAGGAACACCAGAACACTTTACAGGCCGTCAGACAAGGAGATGGATGGAAGGTATGCTTGCCTGATCAAAATCTACAGTAGTGTACAGTAAGGTCTCTGGCCTTCACATCCACTCACCATGCACCCAGAGCAACTTCCAGTCCTGCAAGCTCTAGTCATGGTGGGAGCCTCGTACGGAGGTATCATTTAAAAATAATCTTTTGCACAAATACTTGTCATTATGTTGCAGTTGACTGCAGTGTTCAGTGCAGTGGCATGCTGTAAACCTTGTAGTAACGGAGACAGTGACAGAACCTTTGACGACACAACATGCAACTCCTGGTACTGACACTACTCCTTTGTGGGGGGGGAGGGACCTATCACTAGGCAACACACTAACACACTCAAGCCAAAGAAACCGTATACACCTCCGTGGCAAAGGGGGACACGGAAATGAACCAGTACCAACCCCACAGCGACATAGGAGGGGAGCGGCTGGAGAAAGAATGGAAGCGGGTGAATACGCAAGGTTGGGGAAAACATACAACCAAGAACTAGATAAGGTAAAGATATTTTCAAAGGAACCTGGCAAGACCGCACCACTCATTTCCAGAGGGCTGACAACCATCCAGCCACAGCAGCTCATAGAACTGTCTTGCGTCCAAGCCGAGGAAACTTACGATTTGATAGAACGAAACGAGGAAATAAAATCAATTAGATGGTCTTATGCTATGACAAAACCTGTTGGGAGGGACGTCAGAAAATGCAGAAAAGACAGAAGTGGCTTGGCAGAACAAAACGCAAGACAAAACCCAGCGGGGGCACTTTGCACAAATAGGATTCATATGGGGTCAACACGCATCTCTAATTACCCAAGTTCCATGGGCCCCGAAAGAACCCTTTTAGAGTACAGTTGTGAAATCTTGTGAAAATACAGTAACCTCCTGGAGAAGAACACATTTCACTTATAGGTGTTTTCACCTATAAGGCTTGAAGCTCTCACGAGCGATCGAGTGGAACGCAAGGAGGGTTACGCAGGGTGGAGATCTATATTTCATGACTGGGGAGACTGGTTACTGTGCCTGGTAGGGGCAGCAATCCTAATCATCATGGGAATCATTTTTGGAGTATTTCTGATCAAACGTCTCATTTCCATTTGTCTAAAGAAATGCTGTGAAGCCTCACCCCTCACCCAGGCCATCATAATAATTAACAGCGAACTCAGGGAGGAAGACCCCGAGGACCTCTGTATGGGGCCACAACCCGACCCGACCCCCCACCAGCTGAGGAGCCAACAAGGTGTTCTGGCGGAGGGCGCCCTGGGGAAGACTCTTCCAGGTATTACTGATTACTCAACGAACTTTCAAGTGAAAAGGTAAGCCAAACATGGACTCACGCATCTCACTACACACGAAGATACAGGAAGTTGTAACAAGAAAGAAAGGAAATCTACAAGTAAAATGCTGATGGAGGTTTATGATAGATGTGGCAGTGTTTTGACTAGCATATGCATAATCGTGGAAAATGGACAATACCAGATAGTGAAGGCATGTATGGAAAATACTTGTATGACCCTTATATGTAAATATGCATCTCATGAGACTTTTGTCTTCTAGTGCAAGTTGAGAAAGGAGCTTACACCATGCCTTGAGCGCTCACAGTGCTGCTCACCCATTAATACATTTGCATATTGTAAATATTATTGTTGTAATTAGTGTCAAGTATAATTGCCTAAATAATAATGTTGCTGTTAATATTGTATAGACTTGTAGTGCCTTTAATATTGTGTGGACTTATATTACTGATGCTTTTCAAGGTAATTGCCCAAAAGGCCATTGGAAAGTGTTTTTCAGGATGGACAACAAAGCCCAGTACCCAGCTAGTACAGACGGAGATGGCCCCGGTGAACACCGCTGGACTGC
>NC_140964.1:69526611-69531611 GCF_056783735.1 Eptatretus burgeri
TGACTGAACACACAACAACAAAAAACTCATGTCAGAATAGCTGTACACACAACGACACAATGGAGTTTGTAAAGTTAACCACTGGTATGTCGGCAAAAACTTTGACATCCCAGTTCTAGAAAATTTGTGGGAACATTAACCAACAGCATGGACTGAAAACATGGAGGTACCGCTCACGTACGACCGAATGATCCCATCGAGCGGGAACATCAAAAACAAAGCAATGCAACCAGATATCATACTTCGGTACAAAAAAAAAGAGAAGAAGGCATTGCTAACTGAGGTGTTAATAGCAATGATTTTGGACTAAAAAATGCAGAAATCAAGAAAATGACCAAACACCAAGACCTCAAGAATGAAGTGAAAAGATCCTGGAAGCTAAAGAATGCCAAAGTTGAACCAGTGATAGTTGGAGAAACTGGAATGAAGACAAATAACCTCACAGAGATATTAAAAACCATCCCTGGGAATATTACTACAAACGAACTTCAGTTGGAAGCTGTCCAGGGCACAGTAATGATCGTGAAGAGAGTTGTCAGCACAAAACTTTGAGAACAGAAAACTTCAAAACTTGGTCCATGAATCGTGACCACTTGCTGAAATAAAGGTGTATTATTTGAGCCTGCCCTGGGAGGACTCCATTTCACATAACAATCAATGACACACATACACACACGTACACGTACACACACACACACACACACACACACACGTACACACACACATACACACACACACACACGTACACACACACACACACACACACACACACACACACACACACACACACACGCCTGGTAGGTCTCTGTTTCACCTCCTGAAACCCACCCACATGTAGAGATAGCAGGCAACAGTAACTTGCATGTACAGGTTGTGTCTGAGAAGCATGCAGACATGGGAGCCAGAAACAACTCTGCTTTATTGCATGTGCGCGGGAGTACACTGCAAAAGCCTCCTAGCGGGCGAGCCATAATATTAAACCCAACCACATGACTACAAGCATCCAATTCCCATACAGCACACTTCCTCCCCCTCTAAATGGCAGAATAACAGACAAAATCATACAAATACCGCGGCCTCTTCCTGATCCGTCCTGGACGGACAGGGCCGCCAGGTGGCACAGGGTCAGACGCCCCCTGACTCGGTCGGGGTGACATTCCAGTAAGACTCGTCACGTTTCTAGCATCAAGAGCCCCTGGCCGACAAGCTTGTTCGTATCCCTCGGGCAGGACTGATTCAGGTAAACACCCCGAGTCCGCTAGCCCCGTCGGCGCCGGCACGTCTGGCCTTGGCGATTCGACAGGAATCGGAGGTGGGGGCTCCACCCCCACTTGCCCCGTTTCTATGTCGTTCGGCACGGGGGGGGGGGGGGGTGACGCTGAACAGCGATCATGAATTTGGTCAACGTGCCGTTTCCACACCTTTCCATCATCAGTTTTAACCAAGCAGTTGGCCGGCCCGAGTATTCCGGAGACTACTGCTGGCACCCATCTCCAATCGTGGCAATAATCACGCACCATTACCCGCTGCCCTGCTTCAAAGGTGCACACCAGCATTGGCCGCACCACCGCCCCAGGCCCCGACCCCCCAGGTCACAGCAAATCCAGTCTAGACCTCAATGCACGTCCATACAGATGCATCGCAGGTGTATCACCAGTGGTTGGATGAACAGCATTCCTATAATACAGCAAGAACACATCAACCATTGCTTGCATAGATGCCCCCTCCCCTCTACGCAATGCACGTTTCAACATTTTAACAAACGACTCAGCCTGGCCATTCGTTGCCGGATGGTATGGTGCTGACTTTAGATGCTTTACACCGTTGCGCACCATTATATTAACAAAAACACCAGCAACAAACTGTGGACCATTGTCAGACACGATCACTTCGGGTATCCCTTTGTTTGCAAAGATTGATCGCAGCTTTTCAACCGTGTTTTCTGCCATCGTGCATTGCATGACCACAACCTCCGGCCACTTGGAGAACGCATCAACAACAACCAAAAACATCTTGCCCTTAAAAGGACCAGCAAAATCTACATGGATTCTCTGCCACGGCCTGTCTGGGATAGGCCATAAGCACGACGCCCGCCGCGGGTTGTCGGCATCTGACTGACATGTAGTGCAATGCCTAATCATCTGCTCAAGTCCCCGCATAAACGAACGTCGCCATTCCGTTTCAGCACCGTGACGACTGGAGTGGCCCAGTCCGAGTACGGCACCCGCTCGATAACTCCACAGGCCTCCAGCCTGTCCAGCTCACCCTTCACCTTGTCCCGCAGGGCATATGGTACCGCCCTTGGTTTACAGAATCGTGGCGTCACCCCGTCCTTCATGAATAGCTTAGCTTGCATGCCCTTGAGTTTTCCAAGCTCGTCGCAAAACAAGCTTTGATGCTTTTGAAGAATCTCCTCCAACTGATTCTCTAATCAGCTTGGTATGGTTTTTACAAGGTGAATGGCTGTCCAGTCTAGCCTGGTGCAGGTCAGCCAGTCCCGACCGAGGAGGGATGGCCCCTCCCCCGCACCACATGCAGCTTGAGAGCGGTGTCCTGACCTTGGTAGGCCACGGAGACGTCTGCCATTCCAACCGCATTATCTTCTCACTGGTGTATGTGTACAGCGTGAGGTCTGACCTGATAAGCTTCAGACCGTTCAGCTTACGCACGGTCTGTTCGCCTATGATTGACACAGCTGCTCCCGTATCAATCTGAAAAATGATCGGCGTTTTGTTGACCTCGACTTCCACCGTCATCGGTCGTGTCGTCGCAGGGCCAACTGAAAAGAGACTCATCATTGGTTGCAGGTATCGCCCAGGTTGTCGGGGTCGTCCCGCACATCTCCGTCTATGACCTTAACGGTGGCCAACACTACTCGACACACACGCTTCAGGTGTCCCAGCTTGTTACAATGCAAACACACGCTGTTTTTATACGGGCATACATGCCGAAGGTGCTGACCACCACACCCCCAACATGTCTGCATGTTCACCTCGCCACCCGATCAGATGTGTTGCGAAGGCTGGCTGTGGTTTGTACCAAAAGTCGTTCGCGCGGCCTGAGGCGCACGGGACATCGCGTTGATTCCCAAGTCACCTGCTATGGTCTGACCGGCGATGGTTTGTACATCCCTGAGTGTCCGTTCGACAGCCGACGCGGTTTCGACCGCAGCGCTGAACGTGATGTCCTCGAACTTCGTACGCAGTATCGCCGAAACCATTTTCGGGTCTTGCAAACCGGAAATAAATCGATCTTTGAGCCTGGCCGGATGCTCATCCGCCGTGAACTAGCAGGCAATGGACAGATGTTTCACCCTTGCCAGGAAGTCCGCCACGCGCTCTCCCGGGCCCCTCGCCAGGTGATCAAACTCGTACCGTACTAGCTGTGGTGACTTCTCCGGCGTAGTGTGCGCTTTCATCTTTTGCACAATCGCACAGAACGTCAGCACGTCGTCTCTCGGCTTTTCGGGTGCAACCAGATCACCTAACAGCCGGTAGTTGTCCAGTAACAAGTGATGCCAGAAGGATTGACTTTTTCGTGCCTTCCTCGGCCACGCCGTTTGCGTCGAAATAACATTCCAACTTTGCGTCGAAATAACATTCCAACTGCTCCAAAAACAGCTCAAAGTCATCGCTGGTGAACACCGGCACTTTGCCGTGAACAGCAACTCGATTACTGTCACTCCCATCCTCGTCTCCAACTGTTGTGTCCGAGAAGCAGGCAGACACGGGAGCCAGAAACAACTCTGCTTTATGGCATGCACGTGAGAGTACACTGCAAAAGCCTCCTAGCGGGCGAGCCATAATATTGTTGCGAATTCGCGCCCGCCGGCGTGCGATCGGCCACATAACTCGAATCGCGGCACGTCGCCCACCGGACGGACAATTCAGTCGTGACCCTCTCGGAACAACGCTGGGAGCAAGTCACGGGTGGGTCTTTCGACCTCACCACAATCGTGCCAATCGGCCACCAGCGTAGGATAGGGTTGTTCGCCAAACTTGACCTTCCTAAGTACCTATGCAGATGGTTAATCGGGTGATCGTACCTCGCCGCAGGTTGACTTCGGACACGAACCGCTTAAGCGGTTCGTTCCGTACTGCAGAGATAACCGAGTGGAGTTATCGTCGACCTCAATGGTTCAGATGAGGTACCGGGAACTTACACCCACTCCCAATCTCTTCTGCGATGTAGGATGGAGAGTCAATAAAAAGAAAGGAGATTAAGCAGAGCAGGAACAGTTCAACAAGCAAGCATTTTATTGCACGACACACGGACACAAAGCAAGCACGTATATTCAGTCACAGCAATAATAATAAAAGGCACGTATTCAAGCACAGAAAGAAACAGTAAAAAAGAGAGACTACCGACTACGACCGACACACGGCAACAGTTACGCAGTTCTACTTCACCGACGGCGCCACCACAAGCATTTACACAAAAAGCAAAGGAAAAAGAAAAGAAGTCGCGACTTCCCTTTTCGTGGTTGGTGAGTCCCTCTCCCACGACGGTCAGCGAGGTCGCGCCTGGCCCCGACCTCTCTCGCGGCCGGCGAACCCTCTCCAGCACTCCTCGTCCGGACGCGCAGGTCCACCTCACAACCGGCGCTGCCGCGTCTCCCGTCCATGCCTCCGTTGACAGGCCGCTCGCCAAGCCGCGAGTGCAGGACCTCTTCCCCCGACAAGACAAGCAGCGCCAAGAAGAAGACGACGTCCAGCCCAGAAGCTCAAACAACCCGAAGAACACAGGAACTCTCGAAGACAAGGAGACGGGAAGCCTCGAAAAACTCTCCTCAAGGTCCGTGCTGTCCGCCTTTTGTAGCGCAGGGCTCCGCCCTTCGCTCCGCCCCGTTTTCGGCACGCCTCCCTTCGAGCTTCTTGGAGAAGCCTCTCCAAGGGGGGCATGCCCTCTCGCTCTCCCTCCACCCTGCCCCATGCGGGGGCTGGGGGAGTCAGTTTTGGCTCAGGGCCAGGGAATTATTCCCCCAAAAAGAGGCCGCCACC
>NC_140964.1:69539111-69554111 GCF_056783735.1 Eptatretus burgeri
ATATATATATATAAATGCAGCACCAGTCAAAAGTTTGGACACACCAACTCATTCAAGGGTTTTTCTTTATTTTTACTATTTTCTACATTGTAGAATAAAAGTGAAGACATCAAAATTATGAAATAACACACACGGAATTATGTAATAACCAAAAATGTGTTAAACAAATCAAAATATACTTTAGATTTTAGATTCTTCAAAGGAGCCACTCTTTGCCTTGATAGCTTTGCATACTCTTGGCATTCTCTCAAACAGCTTCGTGAGGAAGTCACCTGGAATGCTTTTCGAACAGTCTTGAAGGAGTTCCCACATCTGCTGAGCACTTGTTGGCTGCCTTTCCTTCACTCTGCGGTCGAACTCATCCCAAGCCATCTGAATTGGGTTTAGGTCAGGTGATTGTTGAGGCCAGGTCATCTGATGCCTGCATTCCATCACTCCACTTGGTCAAATAGCCCTTACACAGCCTGGAAGTGTGTTTTGGGTCATTGTCCTGTTGAAAAACAAATGATGGTCCCACTAAGCGCAAACCGGGTGGGATGGCATATCGCTGCAAAATGCTGTGGTAGCCATGCTGGTTAAGTGTGCCTTGAATTCTAAATAAATCGCCGACAGTGTCACCAGCAAAACACCCCCACATCATCACACCTCCTCCTCCTCCAAGCTTCACGGTGGGAACCACACATCTGTTCACCTTCTCTGTGTCTCACAAAGACATGGCGGTTGGAACCAAAAATCTCAAATTTGGACTGATCAGACCAAAGGACAGATTTCCACCGGTGTCATGTCCAATGCTCGTGTTTCTTGGCCAAAGCATGTTTCTTTCTTCTTCGTCTCTTCTTCTTATTGGTCTCCTTCATTAGTGGTTTATTTGTAGCAATTTGACCATGAAGACCTGATTCACGCAGTCTCGTCTGAACAGTTGATGGTGAGATGTGTCTGTTAGTTGAACTCTGTGAATCATTTACTTGGGCTGCAATCTGAGATGCAGTTATTTGGCTATTTCTAAGGCTGGTAATTCGAATAAACTTATCCTCTGCAGTCGAGGTAACTCTTATCTGGGTCTTCCTTTCCTGTGGTGGTCCTCATGAGAGCCAGTTTCATCATTACACTTGATGGTTTTTGTGACAGCACTTGAAGAAACTTTCAAAGTTCTTGAAATTTTCCGGATTGACTGACCTTCATGTCTTAAAGTAATGATGGACTGTCGTTTCTCTTTGTTTTGTTGAGTTGTTCTTGCCATAATGTAGATGACGACAGTACAGACAAAATAATGGTCTTTTACCAAATCGGGCTATTTACTGTGTACCAATCCTACATTGTCACAACACAACTGATTGCCTAAAATGCATTAAGAAGGAAAGAAATTCCAAAAATTAACTTTTAACAAGGCACACCTGTTCATGGAAAAGCATTCCAGGTGACTACCTCATGAAGCTGGTTGTGAGAATGCCAAGTATGCATCAAGGCAAAGAGTGGCTTCTTTGAAGAATCTAAAATCTAAAATATATTTTGACTTGTTTAACACATTTTTGGTTACTACATATTCCATGTGTGTTATTCATAGTTTTGATGTCTTCACTTATATTCTACAATGTAGAAAATAGTAAAAATAAAGAAAAACCCTTGAATGAGTCATTGTGTTCAAACTTTTGACTGGCATTTTATATACACATATATGTATATATATATATATATATATATATATATATATATATATATATATATATATATATATATATATATATATATATATATATATATATATATATGTATATATATATATATATATATATATATATATATATATATATATATATATATATAGATATATAGATATATATATATATATATATATATATATATATATATATATATATGTATATATATATATATATATATATATATATATATATATATATATATATATTCTTCTTTCGGCTGCTCCCGTTAGGGGTCGCCACAGCGGATCATCCATATGATCCGCATAGTGATTTGGCACATGTTTTACGCCGGATGCCCTTCCTGACGCAACCCTGGTCGCCTCTTACGACACAGGGATATGGTACACCTATTTTAACCGGGGTATACACCGGCCCAGTACACTGGTACTCACTTCGCCGACCTCGGAAGGATGACAGGCTGAGTCAACCCCCTGGTGTATTAATTCAGTGGCCCAACGGGGCTTGAACTCAGGACCTTTTGGATCCCAAGCCGCTGCCCTTACCACTGCGCCAACACCAGGTGTGTATGTGTATATATATATATATATATATATATATATATATATATATATATATATATATATATATATATATATATATATATATATATATATATATATATATATATATATATATATATATATATATATATATATATATACATATCCACAATGTATTACGTATTCGAATAAGTTTTAAAACACAGGCGACGATGTAAATGTTATCAAACTACTTTGATAACTATTATCTCAGGTGAGAAGTCCAAGTCTTCAGTTTTTTTCATCTTCTGCATTATTTTTGAAAACACCACTCATTTGTGGTTTCTATAAAAGTTTCACTGTCATTTCAATGTAGTTTTTATTTCAAGTTTACGATATAAATCTGAAAATTGTATTCCAAAAATTTATACAGTTGTTAATGAGCAAAGATTTGCATATATAACGTATTGAAGGAGGCAGGTCTGCTCATACACAATGTTCGGTGGGTTATTCAGATCTGAGGGGATATCATAAATCAACCAGGTACACAATATACTAAACTTGTATGAAAATCAGAAACAAATTGTATTACCAGGAAGTTGTGCTTCGATGCAAACAGTTGTGAGGAGCAATAACAGAAGGCAACATGGCTTCAAGATGATCATTGTCCTGCCATTTAGAAACAGTAACATGTATGTTAGTTCACTAAAATTGTTTTGACAAGTAAACAGACACCTCAACAACGCAGAAAAGCTAACAATCATTCTGAAACAAACTGGGATAAAAGGTGTACATTTTTGCTGACAATTATCAAAACTTGATGATATTCAATGATAAAAGAACATTTGTGTCGTGCTGTATATGATTTTCAATGAAAATGTAAAACCGGGTGAAGCGCAGGTGGACAAACTGTTAGGTCACGAGCGTGGTCTAAAGCTGTTTGATTGATCCGCACTCCAACTACACTTCAATCAGCCTAAACTACAAAATGAAGCAGCCAGAACACATGGAATCCACCCAGAGACTCAAGGTATTGAATGACTAGCAAATGGCTTGGGAGAGGGATTACATGAAGCAATTCGAATGAAACAACCACAACAAAAATATATGATGCAACCAACAATTAAATCACCCTTTAATCCTTCTCAATATGTGCACTAAATATAAACCAAGCAAATGAACGTGATAACTGATTTAACTGGCTGATGAGACTATCATGCACACACAGGAGACATACATCAGGTTGACAAGACAATGAAAAGAGTTGTTTGGGTAAATTTGGGGGTGGAGTTGGGCAGGAGTCTGACATGAGATCAATCCCCTTATAAGGCAAGCAAGCCAGAGACAGAGAGCTGTCTGTGTGGTGTGATTCAGTCAGTTAGCAGTTCAGCCCCATTGCATGACAAGTTCTGTAGCACCAAAGGGAAATAAACCTCAACCACCCCATGCAAGGTGGAAAATATGGTCTTCTCTCTTTTTACCAATAAAGACCACATTCATCGTTTAAACATTAGATGCACCTCCTGACTGTTATGGTAAGCAGCCACAGATTATGTCTACACGGTGAAACTACATAATCCGCAAAGAACAACAGTCCTTCTGACACCCAGACAAACCCAGACACCCTAACAAATGCAAACCATTCAACCAGAGTGGATTATGTGGTTCCGTGTTCTATTTGGATTGTGTGGTTTTACCGTGTGAGACATAATCCACATCGATGCTCACCATAACAGTCAGGAGGTGTGCCTGATGTATCAATGACAAAAGCGGTTATTATTGGTTAGGTATTTATCAGTATGTCATCCTCATGAGGTTAAATAAGTCTGAAATCCAGATAGGTGATTGTTTGATGTTTAATTGGTGTTGATGATGTAATCTTTGTCTGTTTGACAGAGTTAATGGGCTGAGGTCTCTGGGTTGGTGGTGATGCTTGGGTGTTGGACAATATCCAATGGAGATCGTGGTTGTGCTTGTCACACTCTATGTGTTTTGATTTGCCTAACAATCACATCACGTGCCTTCTTGTTGAAGGGTTGGCATTTGTGTCTGGGTGGCAGACAGACGGTTGTTCTTTGTGGATTATGCAGTTTTACAGTATGGGATATAATCTATGGCAATGCTCACCCTAACAGTCAGGACGTGCATCTGATGGATAGAAACTGGCGGGGTGTGGATGCACATTATGTAAGATATACAAACCGTGCTTCCCCATTGTCTCGGGTTGCTCACCTGCATTTGATTTTTCATTTATTTATATTTTCATTTTTGGATGCTTTCTGACAGTTCTGTGATTTTTTCCTGGTGCATCGGTTTTGATGTCTGTCGGCACACAAAATTACCGTGCTTCTCCATTGTCTTGGGTCACTCACCTGAATCTTTTTTCATTTTTTTTCACTTATTTATATTTTCATTTATCGATGTTGTCTGACGATTCTGTGAAATTTTCCAGTGTACCGGCTTCGAAGTCCATCAGCACGCAAAATTTCAGTTTTTTATGTCACTCGGAAGGTCCCGATCTTTAATATCAGTCACTGGTTAGAAACAGCGATATTGAAGTACATATATACTTACGAGGTGTGCTTTCACGTCATGTAAGCGTATGAACAGTGCTTCCCCATTGTCTTGGGCCACTCACCTGCATTGGATTTCTCATTCATGTCTTTTCATTCATTGGCAAAAATTATTTTTTTTAAACAAGTATGTTCATCGCCTCCATTTGTTAATTGCAAAATTGAAGCTTTTTCAAGTATATTGGTCAGTCAATTTTCTTATTCTGTCTGTTTGTCTGTCTGTCTGTCTGTCTTACTGTCAATCGACTACAAGTCACAATTTTAACCCGATCTTCACGAAACTTCACCATGTCGTAGAGTTTGTTAGAAGCAAGAAGTCTATTGTTTTTGAGGTCCAAAGGTCAACCTAGGCCAAAGGTCAAAACTTCAGTGAGATTTATGAAGTCCTCAATTTTCATCCAATTGACTTGAAAATTGAAGAGGATTTATATTTCTGGTCACTGAATTCAACCAAAAATTATTTTGGAGGTCAGCATCGGCCCAAGGTTTACCAACAACTTAAGTGAGATTTCTAAAATGCTCAATTTTCATCCGATTGACTTGAAAGTTGAAGAGGATCTATATTTCAGGTCACTGAATTCAACCAGCCAATTATTTTTGAGGTCCACATGGACGAAAAGGTCAACATAGGCACAAGGTCAACAACTTAGGATCATTTTCCAAAATCCTCAATTTGCATATGATTGACTTGAAATTTGAACAGGATTTGCCTATCATTCAATGAATTCAACCACCAATTAATTTTAAGGTCCAGAGGTCAACACAGGCCTAATTTCCAAAATTGAAAATTGATAGATAGGGCCAAAAACTATATATATATATATATATATATATATATATATATATATATATATATATATATATATATATATATATATATATATATATATATATATATATATATATATATATATATATATATATATATATATATATATATATATATATAGTTGTGGTTGAAGAAATTCGCAAACCACCATTCAGGTCCCGTAGGTGAGGTATCTCTGTAAGTACATGTGTATTTGCCCCAAACCCGTTGTTTAGAGGGAATAAATGTGATTCATTCGGGCTGCGACCCTTTAAGATAGCCGTTTTTCTGTTCTATCTTTATTTTGAACCAACCACGTCTCAACGGCCATCACACAACAACCACCAACCGCAACACCACTTCACAACAACAACAACGCCAACAGCCACGACCTTTACCGTCATGGCTCGCTCCCGTAAACATCGCATCACCGCCATTCCAAGCGTCGCCATGGCCATCACCGCCACAATAAACCCTCCACCACCTTCACCTCTCCTCCTTCTGCCGCCATTCCCGCTTGTGGACCGCTTGTGGACGCCGAGCGTCAGGCTGTCCTGACCTCGTGCGGGACGCGCGCCGAGCCTCGGGTGCAAAAAGCGGCCTTTCCGAGGGGAAGTCGGATCAGGAATGATTCACGCCCACTTCCGATCCGTCCAATCATTAAGCGCGGGGCGATTTGGCCCCGCCTCCAGGCGCGTCGGAGTAGAATCGATATATGCAGATTCGCGGATCAGGAATGATTCACGCCCACTTTTCTTCCGTCCAATGGGCGAGCATGGCTCCGCCCCCGAGCCCATCCCGATCCGGAAATCTGCATATGCGTTCTCCTGTCGCACTATAAAGCGCCGAGCGCGGGGCGAATTCAGAGTTTCTGTTTCGGGCTCGGGCGAGTTGGAGAGGTGTGGCGGCGGCGGCGAAGTGTGGCAGCAGCAGTCAAGACGGGTCTGGAGGAGAGTCGGTCTGTCGGGGTTCGGAGCCTGTCGGGGAGCTGCAGAGAGGGGAAGCCGGGAACGCGGTCGAGGTCGCAGTGGAGTCGCTCATCGCGGGACCCAAGCAGGCCGGCTATCCTCTTTCCCCAGAGCATCAACAACCCCCCGTTTCCCCCCTGCGCTGAGATAGTGCGAAAAGGGGGCCCCGTTCCCACCCCATTCCAAGCAGTGCCAACGAAACCCGCGGAGGAGCACGGAGTCGGGGCACCGCCGCCATTTTGCGGCTCATCACAAGACGGGTAGGCTCTGCCCGGTCTCGCGCCCACAGACCACGTCTGCCCCCTTGTCGTTGAGGGTGGCCCCTTTCTTTTGCTTTTGAGTACATGTGTTGTCGGCGCCGTCTGTAAAGTAAAACTGTGTAAGTGTTGCCGTGTGCTCGCGTAGTCGGTAGTAGATCTGCATTGTGTTTCTTTTGTTGCAATTGCTTTTGGTGCATAATTGTTGTGTTTCTTTTACATTTGCTTTTGGTGCATAATTGTTGTAATTGTATATGTGTGCTTTCCGTTTGCCGCAGAATAAATGTGCCTTATGTTGAACTGTTTTTCCCGTTTCGCTTCGTCTTTTCTTTAATTTAATCTCCATCTTACTTCACGTAAAGGGTTGGTTGTAGGCTAAATACGCCCGATAATTAATCGGAACCGTCGAGGTTGACGATAACACCGCTCGGTTATCCCGATAGTATGGAACGGGTCGCTTAAAGTGGCCCGTGTCCGAAGTCGACCTGCGGCGAGGTGTGATCGCCCGGTCTATCCTCCGTGTGGGTACTTAGGTAGGTCGAATTTGGCGAACAACCCTATCCCACGCGGGGGCCGATTGGCACGATCGTGGTGAGGCCGAAAGGCCCACCCGTGACTAGTTCCCGGCGTTAGTCCGAGAGGGTCACGACGGAATTGTCCGTCCGGTGGGCGACGTGCCACGATTCGAGTTACGTGGCCGCTCGCACTCCGGCGGACGCGAATTCGCAACACTGGTGTCAGGTCGTGGGACACAAACTCATCCCCCTCCTCGCGGCACTGGTGACGGAGAGCGGGAAAACGGGCTCTCCTGTCTCCAGCTAAATTCACGGGAATCGGTCCAGGGGTGAGAGGAGCGACCCCCGATTCCCTCCAAATTACGAGCGATTTAAATTAACCCTTTACGAGAAATAAGATGGCGTCTCAAGGCGAGCGGGAGCCGGGGGTATTAGGCATGTGTAGTCATGTAGGATCCATGGCCCAGGTCGGTTCTTTTTATAATTATAACCCCACCACTAACTGTGGTCAGTGGGAGCGGCTTGAAGAGGAACTTTGCCGGCAAACGGAGTCGCACAATGGCAGCGCGATCGCACCTCAGCGCAGCACGGAGCGGGCTGATATTAATGGCACAGCACGAGGCGTGAGCTCCCAATCACCGGTTCAAGGCACGTGGTCACGGCATGTGCCATGGCAGGCGTGGCAGGATGACTATGCGAGCATTGGCAGGCTTCAGGCACAATTGGGGGATGTCTTGGAAAAGGTGAAGCGTTATGAAGAATATATCGAGGAGGTGCAAAGTGGAGTGGACGAGTCACAACGGCACGCAGACGAGCTTCAGAAAAATTACGTGTACGGGGGGGGGGGGGGGGGCACAGCGATTGGACGATTTACTGGAACGAATTCGGTGGCAAAAACATGACTTGGCCAATAGAGTCGACGAACTATGTGAGCAAAAGAATTTGGTAGTGTTTTATACCCGTCAGTTGGAATATGCGAAGAGCAAACTGAACAAAAGAATAGAGGAACAGCAGATTGGTATCTCCCAGGAAAGGAAACAATGGGAGGAAGAATGGAAAACCGAGCTTGAAAAGAAACAAAAGGAGCACGACTTGGAAGTAAAACAATTAATGGAAAAATTATTGGAGGAAGCAAGGCGGTTCAAAGAACTGGAGGGGAGAGTGAGGGAAATACAGTTGGAAGAGAAAAAATGTGAACACGATGGGGAGTTGGAACAATTGAAGGAAGAGATAAGAACAGGCAATCAGGAAAGAGAAAGCCTAGAATGGAAGATAAAAAGAGGAGAGAGACAGCTGGAGGAAAGGACGGAGGAATTGCTGGAAAAGTCAGAACAGTTCAAAGAACTGCAGGGAGAATTGAGGGAGGAAGGAGAAAAGAAAACAAAGCTCGAAAAGGAAAAACACAAACAAGATGGGGAATTGGAACTACTGAAGCGAGAGGTAAGGGCAAGCCAGTTTAAAAGAGAAATCCTGGAAGGGGAGATAAGAATGGGAAAGGAATGGCAGAAAAAACTAAATGAATACAGTAAAAAAAGGGACGAATTGAGGAGGGAAGCGGTGGAAAGAAGAGATGAAATGAGTGAAGAAGCATGCAAATTGAGGGAGGAATTAGAAACAAAAACTTCTGAGATACTGAAACACGAAAACAAAGAAAGAGGATTAAAAGACGAACTGAGGATGTTAAAAGAGGAAAGGAAGAGAACAGAGAATGAAGCGTTAAGGAACCACACTGAGCAGATTGAACAATTAGAAGCCAAAGCAAAGTCGGAGTGTGCGGAGATGAGAAAGGAATTGGAAAAGAAAGTTTCTGAGTTACAGAAACACCAAAACAAAGAGAGGGAATTACAAAACGAGTTGAGGATGGTGAGAGAAGAAAGAACGACAACAGAGAATGAAACTTTAAGAAACCACACTGTACAGATCGAACAGCTGGAAGCGAAGGCCAGATTAAAGAATGAGATGCAAGAAAGAGTAATGATGGAAGAACAAATCAGACAGGAGAAGGAAGTCAGCCAACTGAAAGAAATAACGAGATTGCAGAATGAGGAACAAGAAAGAGTACTGAAAGAACAAGGAATGAGACAGGAGAAGGAAATCAGCCAACTGAAGGAAACCACGAGATTGCAGAATGAGATGCAAAAAAGAGTAATGAAGGAAGAACGAATAAGACAGGAGAAGGAAGTCAGCCAACAGAAAGAAATAATGAGATTGCAGAATGAGGAACAAGAAAGAGTACTGAAAGAACAAGGAATGAGACAGGAGAAAGAAATCCGTCAATTAAAGGAAACGATGAGATTGCAGAAGGAGGAACAAGAAAGACAGTGGAATAGAAAACTGAAGGAGTATGAATTTGAAACTGAACGACAAAAGGAAAAAAATAGGTTTGAATACGAGAAGAAAGTAAAGGAGCAAGGAATGAAGCAGGAAGGAGAAATCAGGAGATTGAAGGACACAACGAGATTGGAGAGGGAAGAACGAGAGGAACAATGGAATAGAAAACAAAAAGAACATGAATCTGAGGTTGACCAATTGAAAGAAAAGCTGAGGCTGGAGTACGAGGAGATAGACAAAGAACAGCGAATGAAACACAAAATGGATATTAACCAAATGAAGAAAACCATGAAACTGGATAAGGAAAGACAGGAGAGGAAACAAGGAAGAGTAATGAGACAGCAGCAAATGAAACACAAAATGGAGATGAACCAAATGAAGAAAACCATGAAACTGGATAAGGAAAGACAGGAGAGGAAACAATGAAGAGTAATGAGACAGCAGCGAATGAAACACAAAAAGGAGATTAACCAAATGAAGAAAACCATGAAACTGGATAAGGAAAGACAGGAGAGGAAACAAAGAAGAGTAATGAGACAGCAGCAAATGAAACACAAAATGGAGATTAACCAAATGAAGAAAACCATGAAACTGGATAAGGAAAGACAGGAGAGGAAACAAGGAAGAGTAATGAGACAGCAGCGAATGAAACACAAAAAGGAGATTAACCAAATGAAGAAAACCATGAAACTGGATAAGGAAAGACAGGAGAGGAAACAAGGAAGAGTAATGAGACAGCAGCAAATGAAACACAAAATGGAGATGAACCAAATGAAGAAAACCATGAAACTGGATCAGGAAAGACAGGAGAGGAAACAAGGAAGAGTAATGAGACAGCAGCGAATGAAACACAAAATGGAGATGAACCAAATGAAGCAAACCATGAAACTGGAGAAGGAAGGACAGGAGAGGAAACGAGGAAGAGTAGTGAGAGAACAGCGAATGAAACACAGGAAGGAAATGAGCCAATTGAAAGAAACAATGAGATTGGAAAACAAAGAGCAGGAAGAACAGTGGGAGAGAAAACAACTATATGAGTGTGAAATTGAACAACTAAAACGGAGAGCGAGATTGGAGTCAACGTTGATTGAGGAGCTCCAAAGGGAGAACAAACAGTTAATGGGGCTCAGAGAGAAAGAACGACTCCAATGGGAAGGAAAAAGGAACCAGGAAGAGATAGAAATAAGGAACAAGGAGAGAAAATGTATAGATACACGGGAGACAGAAAAAATAGAGGAGAGGCTGCATGATAATGACAAGGTTAGAGACGCACACACACACACACGGAGGTAGTGGAGGACCATGAGAGGAGCTGGCGGACTGGGTGGAGACCCAGTGTGAGCAGCTGGATGGCCTCCTCCAGGAACGAGGGGAGGGAGTATTCCCCCTTGAGGCGAGTCACGACCAGGTGGGTTCGGTCGTGCTTTGCGAGGTTGAGGGGACGGGTGCTGTGGACAGGTGCACGGAAAGCTAGGGGGGTATAGAGGCTCGGAGACCCTTGTGGGGACACGAATCCCCAGTGTGGTTGTCCCGGTGTGTGTGGTGCAAGGTGTGAGTGCGTCCCCGTGTGTGGAAGCGACCCCGTGTGTGAGTGGTGTGGTGGCAAGTGTGCCGAAGGGCGTGCTTCCCAGCATGCCGTGTGGAAGTGAGACACCGCGGGTGAGTGCCCCCGCGTGTGTGAGTGGTGTGGTTTGTGTGAGGGAAATGGCACGAGTGAGTGGAAGGCCGCGAGTGAGTGGAGCCACGTGTGCGAGGGAGGTGGCATGCGTGAGTGAACGGCCGAGTGCAAGGGAGACCGTGTGTGTGAGAGAGCGGTATGTAAGGGAGATGTCGGTTGGCATGCGGGAGCACGCAGCCGCGTCTCCCGGTGTGAATGTAATGGAGTGGACTGTGAGCGTCGTAACACGCAGGTGTGCATGGGTCGAATGGCGACGGAGATGG
This sequence comes from Eptatretus burgeri, assembly GCF_056783735.1. Classification (NCBI taxonomy): domain Eukaryota; kingdom Metazoa; phylum Chordata; class Myxini; order Myxiniformes; family Myxinidae; genus Eptatretus; species Eptatretus burgeri. The sequence continues at coordinate 69,550,705 of NC_140964.1, forward strand.
CGACAGAGGGACAAAAGCCGGGTAGCGGCTGTAGCTGTTTCGGGGACCGTGCTGGGTTCACCCAGCAGCGAGCGCGAGGTCCGTGCTGTGCAACGCACGAGGCCCCCACGTGCTCGCTTGCGAGAAGTCCCGGTCCGGAAACGCACGCGGTGGATTTGCCGATTCCGCGGACGGACAAAGTTTAGGCAGGATTACGAATTTGGACCGGACGGATTCTCCACGCGAGCGTGTGTGTTCAGCTCCAACAGGCAGAGCACATGTGTTTGCGAGGGGAACCCCTTGAGACGTGGGGCTTGTGTTTTTTTATGCGCCGGGTGACGTCATGGCTGCGTGTGTGGTTGGAATCCGGGAGGAGGGTGAATCCCTGCCGGATGGCACCGTCCAAGTGAGACGAGGGACGCGAACAGCTGCCATGACGTCACGCCACAGGTGCGAGGCTGTGAATTGCCGCGCTGGTGCGCAGGTTGTGAGTTTCCGCGCTGGTGCTGCACGATGAAAAAAAAAAAAAAAAGGCAGCAAGCCTCGCTTTCGGGTGAACAGGATTTCCCGGGCAAGGGGTGGAAGACCCCCTTACCTGGGCACAGGATGGGCACGAGTTAGGGGGAAGGGTTAGCTTAGTTAGACCGGCTCCATGGGGCAGGGGTAAGTCCTCACGGGGCCCGTGGAATGGATAGGTAGAGGGATTTAGATGAGATTTAGGTTGGGAAATAAAATGATTTTTTTTTTAGAAGACAGTGACAGACAGTGAATGTGTAGAGGGGACGTAGTTTAGCAACGTAGTGTTAAAAGGAACGTGCTATAGTATAAGGGACGACGTGGGAGCACGAGTTAGTTAGGGGATGCAGATAGAAGGATGGCAGAGTTCAGCGGTGTGCGTGTTGAAGAGTTGGTGAGTTGTGTGGAGACTTGTTGAGTGAGTGAGGCCAGCGGGTCTGTGTGTGTGGAGTGAATGGGGAATGCATGGTGCGATGAGTGATTGGGGGGAGGAGTGACTCCCGCCCAAGGGACCCCGGGGTCAGTGTAAAGTGAGTTAGCTGGGTTAGTCAAATTTACAAAATAGAGGTCGTTTTGCTGTTGGTGGGAATGTAGGCTCGAAACCCGTTTGGAGGGGTGCTGGAGCCCTGTTGACGGGCTGGGAGCGTGGCTGCGAAAGGTGAGTATCGCTGAGTGGGTACCCCGGGCATCAGGCTAGTCGACGTGGTAGGCCAAGGGCCCATGGGGGGCCGGGATGGCGTAGTGGGCACGGGTGGGTCCGCTTGGTGCGGGGCCCGGGGCGCCATTAGCCGCGTGGGCAGTGTTGTGGGCACGGGTGACCCTCAGAAAGGGGCCCGGGAAGCCAGCCTGCCACGTGTGCATTTCAGGGGAGGTGCCATGGGGGGCACTCCCCGGTGTTTAGGGAGCTGGTAGGCTCGGAGGCAGTGTAGTGCCCGGGGGTGCCATCGTCGGAGAATCGGCAGAGGGTCGTGCCTGCCAAGGGGAGCCACGCGTCCCAGCCAAGAGACCGTGTGAGGGCACGGAAAGAAAATTGGGGGGCGAGGCCCGAAATTGTGAGGACACCAACACAGGCGACGGGAATCTGGGTTGTTAGAACCAATAGTTTAAGCGAGAGGCGTTTGTTGAAAGCCACGGGGTAGTTTAAAGGTTAATGGTTAGGGTAGATTAGGAGATGTACCCCTCCGCACCATCCATCCCTTCGCTCTCGTTGTGGGCCGCTGGACCCACTTTGTGTTATAGATCGCTGAAGTCTGGGGAGGCCATCCTGAGGCTTGAATTGGGCCTCGACACAGGACGCTAGCTCTCCCTTGTTCCCCTCCGGGAAGGGAACGTAGGGGTTGGGAGTAAGCTAGGTGACAGGATAGGTTAGCCGAACAAGGACGATAAAGGGGGTTAGGGGACGAATTATAGTGGGAGATAGGAAATAAAAAAATTTTTTAATTAATTCATTGGGGTGAAATTGGTTTTGGACAAATTAAGGGGGTGGGTATGGACAGTGACAGGCAAAGGCGATAGGTGGGAGGGAGACCGTAGGGTAGGTCCGAGCCCGCCTTCCGAGTGGCCAGCACCACCGCACTCCCTCCACCAACCTCCACTGAACGGCAAAGGCTGGCCAGCTTCATCTGCTGGCTGCGTTGCTGCAAGGCCTGTGCCGGCCCACTTCATCGGCAGCTGTTGTTTTGCTGCAAGGCCAGTGCCGGCTGGATCGTCAGCAGCTGTTTTCTGCAAGGCCTGTGCCGGCCAGTTCATCTGCCGGCTGTGTTTGCCTGCAGCGGCCTTGTTCTGCAGGCTGTGGTTGCCTGCTCACCTTTTCAATGCCATGCCCACTGCCCCTGTTCACCAGCCCCGTTCAATTTTGCTTTGCCCCCCCCCCCCGTTCATTTCCCTGTGCGCTAGGATCATCAAGCAACAGTTTGCAAGCTGCAAGAACTGCCGTAGGCAGCTGCAACACGGGCCTGCAGTGGCGGCCCGTGCAACGTGTTTGCGTCCATTCATTCATCCATCCATCCATCCATCCGTTGTGCTCATTGCGTGTGCCACTTGAGCTGGCACGGAGACTGCGTTTGTGCAGCCCATGCACCGTTGTGGTTCACTGCGTTCAGTTCAAAAGGGAAGGCCTTGGACTGCGTGTGAGCAGCCGGCGACTTTCCCCGTCACCTGCATTGTTGAGCCAGAGACTGCATGCGAGCAGCCTGGCTCCCTGCTAACTGCTTTCTTTTTGCAGAGTCCATTGATCCTGGGCCATGGTTGAGTGTAAAATTTGTAAGTTAAGGTTAAGATGTACTGTACATATGAGTGCGCCTCCGGCATGTCTGTCTTAGCGCCGGCAATTTTATTTCAGTCGTCCGTGTGAGTGGGTTTGTTTAGTTAGTTACTCAGCCCTCAGGTTATTTATTTTGGGGACACGAATACCGTGAATGTCGCACTCAGGGATCCGTAGGTAAAACGTACTGGGGGAGAACTACACATGATGGCACACGAAAATTTGACGACTCGGGAGGAGTCTGTAAAAAGGGGAGGGGGTAGTGTTGTGGTTGAGGAAATTCGCAAACCACCATTCAGGTCCCGTAGGTGAGGTATCTCTGTAAGTACATGTGTATTTGCCCCAAACCCGTTGTTTAGAGGGAATAAATGTGATTCATTAGGGCTGCGACCCTTTAAGATAGCCGTTTTTCTGTTCTATCTTTATTTTGAACCAACCACGTCTCAACCGCCATCACACAACAACCACCAACCGCAACGCCGCTTCACAACAACAACAACGCCAACAGCCACGACCTTTACCGTCACGGCTCGCTCCCGTAAACATCGCATCACCGCCATTCCAAGCGTCGCCATGGCCATCACCGCCACAATAAACCCTCCACCACCTTCACCTCTCCTCCTTCTGCCGCCATTCCCGCTTGTGGACG
>NC_140964.1:69559111-69566611 GCF_056783735.1 Eptatretus burgeri
CACCCAATGGCAACAGAGGTCTTGATCACTATGCCACCAGGCACAATCAACTTATCAGAACTCCCTTCGGCCCTAAACAGTGGATTCGGTAAAGAACAGCTGATTGAGCTTGTTCAAACTCAGCTCATAAGCCGCAAACAAACACCCAATGAAACCATTGGGGAATTGGCTTATGATAGTCAGCACGCAGTGGTGATCACGCATGTGAACATGGCAGTGTCTTCCCAGAAAGGCCTGACCCTGGATCACTTCCTCCAGGTCTCTCGGGCACAGACATAGGGGCTCTGCTTTTAGGATGGCGTCCGGAGACCTTGAGCAAGGCAGCCAATACCGCCGCCAATGAGAGGCATCGAGGCCGCTGGCGCGAAGGTCCATGCGCCACGCCATAGCAGCCAGACAGGTGGGCCATGTAAACAATGACAGATCCAGAGCCAGGGCCAGTCCCGAGAAATGAGCAGACTTAGAAAGGATGGTTTGCGACATGGTGGACTGCTGCTTGGTGAGTTCTGGACCATGGCAGGCCGCTCCAATGATGACACCTGGTTAGCCAATGAAAATACCCCAAATCAAAACTTTAGGCGGGATAGAGGAGGGGGGGGGAGGGATTTGGAAGACCGGGGCCATACATTTTACCAGGTAAGGTGTTATAATTGTGGACGAGTGGATCACTTGTCCCGGGACTGCAGAGCCATGTGCAGGAATAAACCCTGATACCCAGAACCACCAAAAGTTTCTTATGACAAGAAAAACCCCCAAAGAAGCCCTCAACACCTCCCCCCACCAGGCCCAGGAAACTAGTGAGTGTCGAGCATGCAGCGCCATGATCAGCAGTGGCAGAGAGAAAAAGAGCCCTCATCATCACGACAGGTCATTTATTGTGGGCACATTGGCACTGGTAGTTTGACGATCGGGTGAAAAATTGCCGGCGAAGGGGTAGAGGCTGTCATGGACACAGGAGCAAGCACCATGATCATCAGCCCCGTTGTCTTTGATTCGAACACAGACAGTTGGGATAATATCCACTGGCTGCAAAATCGTAGTCTGCAGTCATGGGTTTCTGGTTTCCTCGTGGGCCATACCCTTGTAAATAATGATGTGCCTGGTGTGGCCATCAGGGTAATTAACATAAGCGTGGAACTATGCACTATCGGACGGGGAACAAAGGTAGCAGACTGCACCCCAGTTATTGAAGTCGCGGAGGTGAGGGACAAATACATCCAGTCAGATCGATCCCAGGGGGAGTCTCTAACTTACAGTAGAAATTGGCTCGATCACATTTGTGAGATGGTAAAAAGGAGCAGTGTAGATTTGGAGAAGGTCCAGCGGACCAAAAAGACCCCGAAGACCCAAATGTTTCAAAGGATCCAAAATACCCTGAAGAACCAAAAGATGCAGAAGTCAAAGACCCAAAAAGACCCCAAAGACACCAAAGAATCAAGCACCCTGAAGACCCCAAATATCAAAAAGTCATCCAGGACCCAAAAGACCCCGGAGGTCAATCAAGACCCAAACATTCCTGAGGACCTAAAAGACCCAAAGGACCCTGAAGACCCAAAAGTCACTGGGGGCCCAAATGACCCCAAAGACACTGAAGATCCAAAACTCCCCTATGACTCAAAAGACTCCAAAGACCATGAAGACCTGAAGACCCAAAAGTCACTGAGGACCCAAGATATCCCAAAGACCCCAAAGACACAAAATACCCCAAAGACCCTGAAAACCCCAAAGACACCAAAGTTCCTGAGGAGTGAAAAGACGCTGAAGAACTCAAGACCCACAGCACCAAAAACGCCAGAGGATCACAAAGACCCTGATGACCCTGAAGACCCAAAATACCCTAAATACCCCAAGAGACACGGAAGACCCCAAAGACGCAAAAGTCCCTGAGCAACCAAGAGTTGCAGAGGACCCAGAAGGCCCCAGAGGACCAAAAAGTCCCCAAGAACCCAAACGACACAGAGAACCCAAAAGATTCAGATGACCCAAAAGTCCCCAAGGACTAAAAATACCCGAAAGATGCAAAAGACCCAGAGGACCAAAAATACCCAAAAGACAACGAAGACCCAAAGACACTGAAGACCTAAAAGTTCCCAAGGACTCAAAAGACCCAAAAGACCATGAAGACACTGAAGACCCAAAAGTCAACAAGGACCCAAAAGACCACAAAAGACCCTGATGACCCAAAAGTCCCCAAGGACCCAAAATACCCCAAAGACGAAAAAATCCCTGAGAACCCAAAAGACCCTAAAAACCAAAAAGACACAGAGAACCAAAAAGACTCAGAGGACCACAAAGACCCAAAACACCCAGAAGACCTAAAAGTCACCAAGGATCCAAAAGACCCCAAGGATCAAAAAGACCCAAAAGTCACCGAGGACCCAAAAATCCCGAATACCCCCAAAAGACACCGAAGACTCCGATAAAGTTGTGGAAATGCACAGATCAGGAGATGGGTATAAAAATATTTCAAAGACCTTGAATATCCCTTGGAGTACAGTGAAGACAATCGTTAATTGTGTATGGTACAATCAAGACCCTGCTGAGATCAGGCCATCCCTCCAAACTGGATGACCAAGCAAGGAGGACAATGGTCAGAGATGCCACCAAGAGGCCAATGGCAACTTTGAAAGAGCTCCATGCCTTTAGGGCAAAGACTAGTCACTGTGTGCATGTAACAACAATATCCCAAGCACTCCACAAGTCTGGCCCGCATGGAACGTTGGCAAGAAGAAAGCAATGACTCAAAAAAGCCCAACTTGAATCCTGTTTGAGGTATGCATAAAAAACACTCTCGAGATTCTGAAGCCATGTGGCAAACAGTCTTGTGGTTTGATGAAACCAAGATGGAACATTTTGGTCTAAATGTAAAACGTTATGTTTGGCTCAAATCCAACACAGCACATCTCCCAAAGAACACCATACGTACTGTGAAGCATGGTGGTGGAAGCATCATGTTATGGGGATGTTTCTCATCAGCAGGAACTGGGGAGCTTTTCAGGATATAAGGGAAAATGGATGGAGTAAAATACAGAAAAATCCGAGAGGAAAACCTGCTGCCCTCCGCAAGAAAGCTGAAATTGGGACGGAAGTTCACCTTTCAGCATGACAACGACCTGAAGCACAAAGCCAAAGCTGCACTGGAGTGGTGAAGGAACAAAAAGATAAACGTCCTTGAGTGGCCCAGTCAGAGCACCAACCTAAATCCAATCGAAAATCTGTGGCATGACTTGAAGATTGCTGTCCATCAATGCTTCCCATGTAACTTGACTGAGCTTGAACAGTTTTGTACAGAAGAATGGGCAAATATTGCCCAATCAAGGTGTACAAAGTTGGTAGAGATCTATCCCAAAAGACTCACAGCTGTATTTATTGTCAAAGGTGCTTCCATCAAGTAGTAACTCAGGGGGGTGGACACTTATCCAACCAAGATATTCCAGGTTATACGGCAATTAAAGGTGAAAATTTTGAAACGGGGTGTACTTTCTTTGAGCACTCTATATCGATCGACTTAAAAAAAAAGTTCAGGAGATGCTCACGTGAGTTGGCCACGTGTTGGTCAGCAGTGCAACAGGTGGTGGCTGGCAAACTGAAAATGTGAAATTTTATTTTGCACAACATTTCCCCTTTTTGTGCGTTCCTCCATGATAGGACCCATCACTTTGAAATAGATAAACACAAATAAAAACTAGAAGGGCACTCAGAGGAGCGAATACCTCTGCCACGTAATGCCTGATCCACAAGAACATATCGGGTCCATTACATTTTTGGAATATGATGTTTCTCGTTTTGGCCCAATCTCTCAATGGTGAAGAATCACTTTAAAGATTAAATCATCTTCGTATCCAGATCCAGAACTTCACCAAAATCTAATCATTTTCATCCTCGCCAAACAACTAACTTACTAACCGGTCCACCAAGTTTCGTCTGAATCCACTCACAACTTTCTGAGATATCGTGCTTTATATCCGTTTAGCAAGATCTCTCAAAAGTGAGGAATCACTTAAAAAATTATCACATCTGGATCCAGATGAGGATCTTCACCATAATTGAGGAGGGGATGGGGGAGTGTTAATGAGGGAGGGGAGTGTAAAATGGAGAGGATGAGGGAGTTTTACATCGTGAGGATGAAGGAGTGTAAATAGAGAGGATGAGGGGGTTTTAAATAGAGAGGATGAATGAGTGTAAAATAGAGAGGATGAGGGAGTGTAAAATAGAGAGGATGAGGGAGTGTAAAATAGAGGATGAGGGAGTGTAAAATAGAGAGGATGAGGGAGTGTAAAATAGAGAGCATGAGGGAGTGTAAAATGGAGAGGATGAGGGAGTGTAAAATAGAGAGGATGAGGGAGTGTAAAATAGAGAGGATGAGGAAGTGTAAAATAGAGAGGATGAGGGAGTTTTACATCATGAGGATTAAGGAGTGTAAATAGAGAGGATGAGGGAGTTTTAAATAGAGGATGAGGGAGTTTTACATCATGAGGATTAAGGAGTGTAAATAGAGAGGATGAGGGAGTTTTAAATAGAAAGATGAGGGAGTTTTACATCATGAGGATTAAGAAGTGTAAATAGAGAGGATGAGGGTGTTTTAAATAGAGAGGATGAGGGAGTTTAAAATAGAGAGGATGAGGGAGTTTTAAATAGAGAGGATGAGGGAGTTTTAAATAGAGAGGATGAGAGAATTTTAAATATGGAGGATGAGGGAGTTTTAAATAGAGAGGATTGGGGAGTTTTAAAGAGTGGATGAGGGAGTGCAAAATGCAAAGGGTAAAGGAGTGTAAAATACAGAGGATGAGGGAGTTTTAAATATGGAGGATGAGGGAGTTTTAAATATGGAGGATGAGGGAGTTTTAAATATGGAGGACGATGAAGTTTTAAATAGAGAGGATGAGGGAGTTTTAAATACAGAGGATGAGGGAGTTTTAAATAGAGAGGATGAGGGAGTTTTAAATATGGAGGATGAGGAATTTTAAAATAGAGAGGATCATTAAAATAGAGAGGATCGTTAAAATAGAGAACAGGCAGAACAGTTTACGTTTTTTATTCCACTGAGTGTCTGGATTTGGATCCGGACATGAACCAAAATTTAATCAGCTTGTTATTGTCGCCTACCAACTCATCCACCAAGTTTTATTATAATCCGTCCACAACTTCTTAAGAACTACGGCGACATATTGTTTTTGGCCATATCTCTAAAACGTTGAAAAATTCAAAAAAATCCTCGTATCTGGATGTGAATCTTCACCAAAATCAAATCAATTCATCCTTGTCACGCACCCAATCTCTCCACCAAGTTTTATCCAAATCCGTCCACAACTTTTTGAGATACCTTGCTAACAGACAAATAGACAGACATGGGTGAAAACATAACCTCCATCCATCCACCTTCAGGTGGAGGTAATGAAAGGGGCAGGAAGAATGGTATGAAAGAAAACATCTCAGAAAAAATACAAGGAATCTCAACAAGATTGAGAAGTTCACCCCCTACCCTCATTCCCCTGCCCTCCTCCCTCCCTCACTCCACTGCTCCCCCATCCTCCACATCATCATTCTCACCAATCGTAAAAAATAAACATTGAAGCAGCCCTTTTTTAGGATGTACAGGCTTGCATTAAAACCAAATGTGGGGGCTCCAGAAGTCATGAGGATTCCATAAGGCTGGAGGATCCAGACAGAGAGCATGCATGAGACATCTTGGAATTCAAATGAACCAGGTTTTTCCGATTGCACTGGATTAAACAGGTATGACCTAAAATTCATAATGCGGAGGATAAAATATTGAATCCGGATGCGTCTAATACAAACTTGGAAAGACCCGACTTCTTTCCAGTGTGTCGAAGGCGGAGGCTCTAGAAATGCATCAGAAATTCTGGCATTCCATCGGTCAGGTGAGTGTTCTTTTTTTTCCATGGACAAGATGGTAACATCATACGAGACAAATTATGTGCAACAATTGAATTTGGAGAATACGCGAGAATAAAACAAACAAATAAATAGATTAATTAACCGATGCACCTGCAGTTATTTTAAATATAGATAAAGATGTCCAACGATCAGAATTCATGTGACGCAGTGCGTTTGATTTTGTGTTTAACCATACTAGTTAAAAACGCTTAAAATCTATCCCGAAAATAAGAATAAAAATTCTCAACAAACTCTTCCAATTTCTTTTTGTCTGTCTCTCTGTCTCTGTCTATCTGTCTGCTCTCTGTCTGTCTCTATCTCCATCTCTCATTGATATAATTCCTTGTGACAATAAGCATCATGGAATCCCACTCCACTCCTGCCAGTATTTTTATTTTATTTTGGGGAGAATATCTTGGAGTCATCAGTGCGCTTGCTTGCATGGTTAACAGCAGACGGGTTTTAAAGACTCACCATAATGTATGTCGACATAGGATTAACCTGTATTCCAAACTCCTTATACATCAAAGGAATAATTCTCACAAAGACAGTCCGTCAATATGACCAGGGTATAAAATGATCAACGACTACATCAGGTGACATCATTCTAGTCATGAACCTAACAGGGATTGTCAGATGTCCTTGCGAAGAAATGACAAGCATAATGTTTATAAAATTACAAGTAAACTACACGAGTCTGTTTCGGTTAGCTTTTCTCGTTGATATGTGGCACAGAACACTCAACCGTACTCACCAGGCTGATGTGAGCACCGCAGGAGAAGCGCTCAATGTGGTGCCGAAGGGGGCATGTGAGGGGTGCGTTTGAGAAGAGCTTTGGTCCATCCTCCCTCCACAACTCCGCTCCCATCTGTTCCTCCACCCACAAGACAGTACACAACCCTCTTAACCCGAAGAAAACCAACACCTCCACCTTTTGGATGTGATGTGAATAACAGATATTCTCCATTTAACACAAGCTGGATTGCAATTGTGATCGTTCTCTTCAATGTCTGTGGGTATTATTAAAAATATGGGCAATACCCCTGGGTGCTCACCGGGTCGAATAATATTGATGTTTAGGAGGAAGTCAACATGGGACCAGGCGTAGTGGCGTGCGCCTGTAATCCGGCTACTCGGAGGCTTGGGTTGGAGGATCGCTTGAGGACGGGAGCTCTGCGCTGGGCCGCGCCATGAGAGGGTGTACGGCAGCCCGGAATCATGGTGAAACCCAATCCTTATCCCTGTGTCGTAAGAGGCGACCAGGTTTGTGTCAGGAAGGGCATCCGGTGTAAAACCTGTGCCAAATCAGTATGCGGATCATAACGGGTGATCTGATGTGGCGACCCCTAACGGGAGCAGCCGAAAAAAGAACAACAACAACAACAGGAAGTCAACATGGGACGGAATCAGCAAAATGTACCAATGAAGCAATGTTATAACAAATACCTATTGGGGGGGGAAGGCAATTCCCACTTCCCTGCTCCCACACATAGACCCCATTGAACCACAATTTTTAAAATAGCGTGACCAAATTTTGGTAAATCACGGGTGATGAAGGTTGTGGTTGAGTTTCATTGAAATTGTGTGTGTAGTTTCGGAGAA
>NC_140964.1:69574111-69609111 GCF_056783735.1 Eptatretus burgeri
GGCCAGATTTTCTAAAATCCTCACTTTTCATCCCATTGACTTGAAATTTGAAGAGCATTTTCATGTCAGGTCACTGAATTCAACTACCAATTAATTTTAACATCAAAAGGTCAAAACAGGCCTAATTTCTAAAATTGATAGATCGAGCCAAAAACTAAATATGTCACTATATCTCAAAAAGTTGTGGACGACTTTTCACAAAACAAGGTGGATGAGTTGAATCGGTGACAAAAACAAGCCGATTGGATTTTGGTTCGGATCCAGCCCATCAGTGGGAGACAAAACGTAAACTGTTCCACCTGGCAGAAGTATGCGCTGTACTGAGTGCCATTCTACTTTGTGCTATTTTGCCAAGTTGTCATTCGACGAGTGATTTTTCATTGGTTTGTTACTTACGAAATCTAAATATTTCGGAAGTATATTGATCACTTCCGTCCTCTGTTTGTGTGTGTGTTTGTTTGTTTGTTTGTAGGCACGATAACTCGAGAACAGAAGAAGCTACCAATGTCAAATTACACCAAGTGATTCAGGAGGGTGATGGCAAGCGCTGAATAGATTTTGGTCAAAATCGGTCAAAGGTCAAGGTCACAGTGAGGTCAAACATAATTCCGTAAATTCATGTGGAGAAATGGAGTATTTTTGCTTCGCTCGACGTTTGTTTTAACTTCGATTTTAATTTTGTCTTCCGTTTTTGCGATCGCTTAGGACGCTTAAAACTCGGTTGTCGGAATTCTGGTAAAAATCAAATGTTTTGAAGACGTTTTAAGATTGTATAACAAAATATTTCACTCGCGCGTAACGGGTCGTCACGTGGTGCAGTGCGCAATTCCGTAAATTCACGTGGAGAAATGGAGTATTTTTGCTTCGCTCGACGTTACGACTTCGTTTTAACTTCGATTTTAATTTTGTCTTCGGTTTTTGCGATCGCTTAGGACGCTTAAAACTCGGTTGTCAAAATTCTGGTTAAAATCAAATGTTTTGAAGTCGTTTTAAGATTGTATAAAAAATATTTCACTCGCGCGTAACGGGTCGACACGTGGTGCAGTGCACTTGAGCAGAGGCGGCGTTCATCACGTAATGGTTTACCGTGTGCGCGCTGATGGTATTTTCGATAAAGATAGTGTTTAAAAGTCATTTTTTATCCCAATAAAGGTTATCGTCACATGCCTGACTCGCTAAGCCGTCGGATTATGAAAAGATTGTTGGTGGATGGCCGACTATTACGGTTTTGTGACTTTGATAAAATAATATAAAATATTTGCGTGGAGAAATGGAGATTTTTGCTTCGGTCGACGTTACGATTTTTGATGGTTTGGTACAGAATCATCGTAGAAGCTTCTGGTTTGCATCGCTACCTTCTCGAGAGACAGCTTTTATTAGACAAGGTCAGAGGTCAAGTTGACGATTTCGTAAGTACCAGTCTATGACTGCTTGTTTGTTTGTTTGTTTGTTTGTGTGTTTGTTTGTGTGTTTGTTTGTTTGTGTGTTTGTGTGTTTGTTTGTAGGCACGATAACTCGAGAACGGAAGAAGCTACCAATGTCAAATTACAACAAGTGATTCAGGAGGGTGATGGCTTGCGCTGATTAGATTTTGGTCAAAATCGGTCAAAAGTCAAGGTCACAGTGAGGTCAAACATAATTCCGTAAATTCATGTGGAGAAATGGAGTACTTTTGCTTCGCTCGACGTTACGAGTTCGTTTTAACTTCGATTTTCATTTTGTCTTCGGTTTTTGCGATCGCTTCGGATGCTTAAAACTCGGTTGTCGAAATTCTGGTAAAAATCGGATGTTTTGGAGACGTTTTAAGATTGTTTAAAAAATATTTCACTCGCACGTCACGTGTCGTCACGTGATGCAGTGCGCTCGAGCAGACGCGTCGTTGACTCATGTATGGTTTTGCGTGTGCGCGCTGACGGTGTTTTCGATAAAGATGGTGTTTAAAAGTCATTTTTTATCCCAATAAAGGTTATCGTCGCATGCCTGATTCGCTGAGCCGTCGGATTATGTAAAGATTGTTGGTGGATGGCCGAATATTACGGTTTTGTGACTGATAAAATAATATAAAATAATTACGTGTAGAAATGGAGATTTTTGCTTCGGTCGATGTTACGATTTTTGATGGTTTGGTACAGAATCATCGTATAAACTTCTGGTTTGCGTCGCTACCTTCTCTAGAGACAGCTTTTATTAGATAAGTTCAGAGGTCAAGTTGACGATTTCGTAAGTACCAGTCTATGACTGCTTGTTTGTTTGTTTGTAGGCACGATAACTCGAGAACGGAAGTAGCTGCCAATGTCAAATTACACCACGTGATTCAGGAGTGTGATGGCTCGCGCTGATTAGATTTTGGTCAAAATCGGTCAAAGGTCAAGGTCACAGTGAGGTCAAACATCCAAAACATGATAACTCGAGAAAAGTTACTACAGGTACTGTTGACGCGTGAGTTTGGAAGATCGAGGTAAGTTCGGCGGAATTTGTGTGTCAATTCGTCGAGGTACGGCTGTTTTAAAATTTTCAGTGTTCGCGCATATGGCGCAGATCACCTTGCCTCGTTGTAGGCCGCATTGTGTTTTCGATAAAGATGGTGTTTAAAAGTCATTTTTTTATCCCAATAAAGGTTATCATCGCATGCCTGACTCGCTAAGCCGTTGGATTATGTCAAGATTGTTGGTGGATGGCCGAATATTACGGCTTTATGACTTTGATAAAATAATATTAAATAATTCCGTAAATTCCTGTGGAGAAATGGAGTATTTTTGCTTCGGTCGACGTTAGGAGTTGGTTTTAACTTTGATTTTAATTTTGTCTTCGGTTTTTGCGATCGCTTTGGATGCTTAACACTCGGTTGTCGAAATTCTGGTAAAAATCGGATGTTTTATGAGATTTATGTTGGGTGTAGTATCTGAGGCTGAACTGAAGATTATGCTAATGAGGGGGATCGTAACACACGGCCTTACGCGCTCGTTTTAAAGTCAATTTCAATTCTGTCTTCACTTTTGGTCATGGTTAAGTATGCTTAACACTCTGTTGTCGCAATTCTGGTAAAAATCGGAAGTTTTATGAGACTTTGGTCGGGTGTCGTGTCTCCGCGAGGGGAGGCGTAGTGAAATGGTGCCGAATGGTTTTTGTCCGCCTCATAGTGCGCCGGAGACCTCAACACGGTTTCCCGCGCTGATTATAACTTCAAATTCAATTATGTTTCCACCTTTCGCACTGCATAAGGTTGATCGACACTGAAATAGAGCGAATTAGACCTGAAATTCACTTTTATCGAGAGAAATACATCGAGTGCGTAGCGTGGATGTGGGTGCCAGTGATGCCGCGGGGCCGTGCAGGCAAGGGAGAACCCAAAATTGTCTCCTTGAGGGACCGTTTATTGTTAGGGTCTGCCTGATCAACGTTTGCATCTTTAGGGGTTTTGGGACACGCTCTGCAGGTTTCAATAAGAATTGCGGTGTAAGGGAGACGTTTTAAGATTATATAAAAATATTTCACCCGCCGCGTCACGTGTCGCAGCGCGCTCGAGCAGACGCGTCGTTGAGTCACGTAAAGGTTTTGCGTGTGTGCGCTGACGTCATCGCGCTCGCCCCGACGTCCTTTCGAGTTGGGTGGGCCGTCGAGTGTGACCTTTACGTTACGTTACTCCACGGTAACTCGAGAACGGAAGAAGCTACCAATGTCAAATTACACCACGTGATTCAGGAGGGTGATGGCTAGCGCTGATTAGATTTTGGTCAAAATCTGTCAAAGGTCAAGGTCACAGTGAGGTCAAACATTTGATTTTTGATGGTTTGGTACAGAATCATCGTATAAACTTCTGGTTTGCGTCGTTACCTTCTCTCGAGACAGCTTTTATTAGACAAGGTCAGAGGTCAAGTTGACAATTTTGTAAGTACCAGTCTATGAGTGCTTGTTACTTACGAAATCAAAAGATTTCATAAGTATATTGATTACTTACGTCCTCTGTTTGTGTGTTTGTTTGTGTGTGTGTGTGTGTGTGTGTGTGTGTGTGTGTGTGTTTGTGTGTGTGTGTGTGTGTGTGTGTGTGTGTGTGTGTGTGTGTGTGTGTTTGTGTGTTTGTGTGTTTGTGTGTTTGTGTGTTTGTTTTTAGGCACGATAACCCGAGAACAGAAGAAGCTACCAATGTCAAATTACGCCACGTGATTTAGGAGGGTGGTAGCAAGCGCTGATTAGATTTTGGTCACAATCGGTCAAAGGTCAAGGTCACAGTGAGGTCAAGCATTCGATTTTTGATGGTTTGGTACAGAATCATCATAGAAACTTCTGGTTTCCGTCGCTACCTTCTCTCGAGACAGCTTTTATTAGACAAGGTCAGAGGTCAAGTTGACGATTTCGTAAGTACCAGTCTATGACTGCAAGATTTCTTAAGTACATTGATGACTTCCGTCGTCTGTTTATGTGTTTGTTTGTTTTTGTGTGTGTTTGTTTGCAGGCACGATAACTCGAGAACGGAAGAAGCTACCAATGTCAAATTACACCGCATGATTCAGGAGAGTGATGGCTATCGCTGATTACATTTTGGTCAAACTCGGTCAAAGGTCAAGGTCACAGTGAGGTCAAACATAATTCCGTAAATTCATGTGGAGAAATGGAGTATTTTTGCTTCGGTCGACGTTACGAGTTCGTTTTAACTTCGATTTTAATTTTGTCTTCGTTTTTTGCGATCGCTTAGGACGCTTACACTCGGTTGTCAAAATTCTGGTAAAAATCGGATGTTTTGGAGACGTTTTTCGATTGTATAAAAAATATTTCACTCGCCGCGTCACGGCTCGTCACATGGTGCAGCACGCTCGAGCAGACGCGGCGTTGAGTCACGTAATGGTTTTGCGTGTGCGAGATGACGGTGTTTTCGATAAAGATGGTGTTTAAAAGTCATTTTTTTATCCCAATAAAAGTTATCGTCGCATGCTTGACTCGCTAAGCCGTCGGATTATGTAAAGAAGGTTGGTGGATGGCCGAATATTACGGTTTTGTGACTTTGATAAAATAATGTGAAATAATTGCGTGGAGAAATTGTGATTTTTGCTTCGGTAGACGTTACGAGTTCGTTTTAACTTGGATCGCAATTCTGTTTTCACTTTTGGTAAGGGTTAAGTATGCTTAAAACTCGGTTGTCGAAATTCTGGGAAAAATCAGATGTTTTATGAGATTTATGTCATGTATCGTGTCTGAGGCTTAACTGAAGATTATGCTTATGAGGGGCATTGTAACACACGGCATTACGCGCTCGTTTTAAAGTCAATTTCAAACCTGTTTTCACTTTTGGTAATGGCTAATTATGCTTAATACTCGGTTGTTGAAATTCTGGTAAAAATCGGATATTTTATGAGATTTATGTGGGGTGTCGTATCTGAGGCTGAACTGAAGATTATGCGAATGAGGGGGATTGTAACACACGGCATTACGCGCTCGTTTTAAAGTGAATTTCAATCCTGTCTTCAATTTTGGTAACGGTTAAGTATGCTTAACACTCGGTTGACGAAATTCTGGTAAAAATCGGATGTTTTATGACAGGTTTGGTACAGAATCATCGTAGAAACTTCTGGTTTGCGTCGCTACCTTCTCAAGAGACAGCTTTTATTAGACAAGGTCAGAGGTCAAGTTGAAGATTTCATAAGTACCAGTCTATGACTGCTTGTTACTTACGAAATCTAAAGATTTCTTAAGTATATTGATGATTTCCGTCCTCTCTTGTGTGTTTGTTTTTCGGCACAATAACTCGAGAATGGAAGAAGCTCCCAATGTCAAATTACACCCCGTGATTCAGGAGGGTGATGGCGAGCGCTGATTAGATTTTGGTCAAAGGTCAAGGTTACAGTGAGGTCAAACATCCAAAAAAAAGTTATAACTCGAGAACGGAAGAAGATACCAATGTCAAATTACACCAGGTGATTCAGGAGGGTGATGGCTCGCGCTGATTAGATTTTGGTCAAAATTGGTCAAAGGTCAAGGTCACAGTGAGGTCAAATATTCGATTTTTTATGGTTTGGTACAGAATCATCGTATAAACCTCTGGTTTGCGTCGCTACTTTCTCGAGAGACAGCTTTTATTAGACAAGGTCAGAGGTCAAGTTGACGATTTCGTAAGTACCAGTCTATGACTGCTTGTTACTTACGAAATCCAAAGATTCCGTAAGTATATTGATGACTTCCGTCCTCTGTTTGTGTTTGTTTGTTAGTTATGAAATCTAAAGTTTTCGAAAGTATATTGATCACTTCCGTTTCTGTTTGTTTGCTTGTGTGTTTGTTTGTGTGTTTGCTTGTTTGTAGGCACGATAACTCGAGAACGGAAGAAGCTACCAATGTCAAATTACACCACGTGATTCAGGAGGGTGATGGCTAGCGCTGTTTAGATTTTGGTCAAAATCGGTCAAAGGTCAAGGTCATAGTGAGGTCAAACATAATTCCGTAAATTCATGTGGAGAAATGGAGTATTTTTGCTTCGCTCGAAGTTACGAGTTCGTTTTAACTTCGATTTTAATTTTGTCTTCGGTTTTTGCGACAGCTTAGGACGCTTAAAACTCGGTTGTCGAAATTCTGGTAAAAATCAGATGTTTTGGAGACGTTTTAAGATTTTATGAAAAATATTTCACTCGACGCGTCACGGGTCATCACTTGATGCAGTGCGTTCGAGCAGACGCGTCGTTGAGTCACGTAAAGGTTTTCCGTGTGCGCGCTGACGGTGTTTTCGATAAAGATGGTGTTTAAAAGTCATTTTTTATCCCAATAAAGGTTATCGTCGCATGCCTGACTCGCTGAGCCGTCGGATTATGTTAAGATTGTTGGTGGATGGCCGAATATTTCGGTTTTGTGACTTTGATAAAAAAATATTAAATAATTGCGTGGAGAAATGAGATTTTTGCTTCGCTCGACGTTACGAGTTCGTTTTAACTTCAATTTTAATTTTGTCTTCGGTTTTTGCGAACGCTTAGGATGCTTAAAACTCGGTTGTCGAAATTCTGGTAAAAAATCGGATGTTTTGGAGACGTTTTAAGATTGTATGAAAAATATTTCACTCGACGAGTCACGGGTCGTCACGTGATGCAGTGCGCTCGAGCAGACGCGTCGTTGAGTCACGTAAAGGTTTTCCGTGTGTGCGCTGACGGTGTTTTCGATAAAGATGGTGTTTGAAAGTCATTTTTTATCCCAATAAAGGTTATCGTCGCATGCCTGACTCGCTGAGCCGTCGGATTACGTAAACATTGTTGGTGGATGGCCGAATATTACGGTTTGTAACTTTGATAAAATAATATAAAATAATTGCGTGGAGAAATGGAGATTTTTGCTTCGGTCGATGTTACGATTTTTGATGGTTTGGTACAGAATCATCGTAGAAACTTCTGGTTTGCGTCGCTACCTTCTCTAGAGACAGCTTTTATGAGACAAGGTCAGAGGTCAAGTTGACGATTTCGTAAGTAGCAGTCTATGACTAATTGCTTGTGTGTTTGTTTGTGTGTGTGTGTGTTTGTGTGTTTGTTTGTATGTTTGTTTGTGTGTTTGTTTGTAGGCACGATAACTCGAGAAGGGAAGAAGCTACCAATGTCAAATTACACCACGTGATTCAGGAGGGTGATGGCTTGCGCTGATTAGATTTTGGTCAAAATCGGTCAAAGGTCAAGGTCACAGTGAGGTCAAACATAATTCCTTAAATTCATGTGGAGGAATGGAGTATTTTTGCTTTGGTCGATGTTGTGAGTTCGTTTTAACTTCGATTTTAATTTTGTCTTCGGTTTTTGCGATCGCTTAGGACGCTTAAAACTCGGTTGTCGGAATTCTGATAAAAATCGGATGTTTTGGAGACGTTTTGAGATTGTATAAAAAATATTTCACTCGCCGCGTCACAGCTCGTCACGTGGTGCAGCGGGCTCGAGCAGAGGCGTCGTTGAGTCACTTTAAGGTTTTGCGTGTGCGCGCTGACGCTGTTTTCGATAAAGATAGTGTTTAAAAGTCATTTTTTATCCCAATAAAGGTTATCGTCACATGCCTGACTCGCAAAGCCGTCGGATTATGTAAGGATTGTTGGTGGATGGCCGAATATTATGGTTTTGTGACTTTGATAAGATAATATAAAATAATTGCGTGGATAAATGGAGATTTTTGCTTCGGTCGACGTTACGATTTTTGAAGGTTTGGTACAGAATAATCGTAGAAACTTCTGGTTTGCGTCACTACCTTCTCCAGAGACAGCTTTTATTAGACAAGGTCAGAGGTCAAGTTGACGATTTCGTAAGTACCAGTCTATGATTGCTTATTACTTACGAAATCTAAATATTTCGTAAGTATATTGATGACTTCCGTCCTCTGTTTGTGTGTTTGTTTGTAGGCACGATAACTCGAGAACGGAAGAAGCTACCAATGTCAAATTATACCACGTGATTCAGGAGGGTGATGGCTAGCGCTGATTAGATTTTAGTCAAAATCGGTCAAAGGTCAAGGTCACAGCGAGGTCAAATATTCGATTTTTGATGGTTTGGTACAGATAACTCGAGAACGGAAGAAGCAACCAATGTCAATTTACACCACGTGATTCAGGAGGGTGATGGCTCTCGCTGATTGGATTTTGATCAAAATCGGTCAAAGGTCAAGGTCACAGTGAGGTCAAACAGCCAAAACATTCTATTTTTGATGGTTTGGTACATAATCATCGTAGAGACTTCTGGTTTGCGTCGCTACCTTCTCGAGAGACACCTTTTATTAGACAAGGTCAGAGGTCAAGTTGACGATTTCGTAAGTCCCAGTCTATGACTGCTTGTTTGTCTATCCGCTCGCCTCCAGCCCAAACCGCTCAACCGATCCACGTGAAATTTTCAGAGATTAATGGAACCGACCCTGCGATGGTCCTGCATTGAAGTTTCATAAAATTCGGTCGAACAAAAAGGTCTACATCGGCCAACAGGACACATTGAGCCAAATTTTCTAAAATCTTCAAATTTCATCTGATTAACTTGAAATTTAAACAGGATTTGCACATCAGATCAGTGAATTCAAACACCTATTACTTTTGAGGTCAACATAGTTCAAAAGGTCAACATGGGCCATAAGGTCAACCTAAAATAGGCCAGCTTTTAAAATTGTTTCTAAAATTGTCAATTTTCATCCGATTGAGTTAAAATTTGAATAAGATTCACATATCAGGTCACTGAATTCAACCAACGATTAGTTTGTGGTCACCAGAGTCAAAAAGGTCTCAATAGGCCAATTTGAGCCAAGTTTTCTAAAATCCTCAAGTTTCATCCAATTGACTTGAAATTTGAATATGATTTGCATATTCAGTCGGTGAATTCAACCACCTATTACTTTTGAGGTTATCATAGGTCAAAAGGTTAACATCGGCCATAAGGTCAACCCAAAATAGGTGAAATCTTTCAATTTATCTAAAATCCTCAATTTTCATCCTTGAAATGTGATTTTTTTTTCCAATTCCCAATTTTCCATTTTTTTCCAATTTTTTCCAATCCTCAATTTTCCAATTCATGACTTGAAATTTGAAGAGCATTTGCAGACCAGGTCAATGAATTCAAACACCTATTAATTTTAAGGTACACATCGGCCAAGAGGTCAGAATAGGCAAAAAGGCCAATTTGGGCCAAATTTTCGAAATCATCAATTTTCATCCGATTGTGTTGAAATTTGAAAAGGATTTCCTTTTTAGGTCACTGAATTCCACCACCTATTATTTTGTGGTCACCTTGGGTGAAAAGATCAACATAGAGCAAAAGGTTAACATTGGCCAAATTTCTAAAATCCTCAATTTTAATCCAATTCACTTGACATTTGAAGAGCATTTGCATATCAGGTCACTGAATCCAACCACCTCTTATTGTTGTGGGCACCATAGACGAAAAGGTCTACATAGGCCAAAAGGCCAATTTGGGCAAAATTTTCTAAAATCCTCAAATTTCATGCGATTGACATGAAATTCGAACAGGATTTGCATATCCGGTCAGTGAATTCAACTACCCTTTACTTTTGAGGTTATCATAGGTCAACAGGTCAATATAGGCCATAAGGTCAACCTAAAATTGGCCAAATTTATAAATTGTTTCGGAAAAAAAAAGGAAAAAGAGGAATTAAAGAGTGAAGGTGAGCATTGATTTGTGATTTTGTTAGTGTTACCAGAAGGGGGTTGCTGGCAGAACTTGAGCGCCCTGTGGAAATATGGTGGGGATATATCTCAGACAGAGCAGGGGGGGGGGCGAGACCGGAGAGGAGACGGTAGAAGACAGAAAGACCACCGACTTGCCTGCAGGGAGAGAGTGAGAGGCCCAAAGACTCAGCCTCACCGCGGGAGATACCAATTACCCTAAATGCTTTGGCTTCCACAGTGTGAAGGCGAGAAAGGTGAGAGGCAGGAGCACCAGCCCAGAGGGGAGAGCAATACTCCATCAATCTGTGGACGAAAGCTTTATTTATCATCAGGCCCCAGAGTCATCAGGGTGACGAAAGGTCAACAGTCGACATTTCACGTCAATGAGCCCTTGGCCACCTCCGGACAGGGGTCGACAAAGTACATCCCACCTCAACCAGTGATGACCTCCCCAAAAGAAAACTGTGACATCCAGTTTAACGTCAGGAGCTCAGGTCGACTGAGGAAGGACTTTGCACGATGGAGGATTCCCAGTCGGCGACTGGCTTTGGAGGCCAGGTTGGAAATGTGGCTTTC
Organism: Eptatretus burgeri; assembly: GCF_056783735.1. Classification (NCBI taxonomy): domain Eukaryota; kingdom Metazoa; phylum Chordata; class Myxini; order Myxiniformes; family Myxinidae; genus Eptatretus; species Eptatretus burgeri. Next base: position 69,584,796 of record NC_140964.1, read on the forward strand.
CCAGGAAAGATCATGGCAGATAGTGAGACCCAGAAGCTTCAATGAAAGGACATCTTCCAGAGGATTGTTGAGAAAACCAATGGGGGTTTTTCCAAACAGTCCTTTCATTGAGACAGAGTGACAGGGTGAGATTTGTCAGGATTGAAAGATATGTTCCACGTGTTGGACCAGTTTCTGATTCTATCCGGATCTGCAGAGAGCGAAGAAGCTGCGGCTTGCCAGTCTGAGCGATGACAGATGGTACGACAGCGGGTACGACAGCAGCGGGTACGACAGCGTCATCAGCAAAGAGATAAAGAGGGTTTTCCAGAGAGTCGGAAAGCCCATTGATGAAAACCAGAAAAAGAGCAAGGCCCGGAATGCTGCCTTGAGGAACTCCCGCCTGGAAAGGAAGAGGGGATGAGAGAACTCCATTTATGGCCATACATTGGCTACGACAGGAGAGGAAGTCTGCTCGCCATGAGTGGAGATGGCCTTGGTTTCCTCATCAAAAGCATTTTTACAACAAGTGAGGAAGATGTCATGTTACAGGTGAAGAATATGAAACAGCAAAACAAATTTGGAAAGAGTTTGAAAAATAGAATATGGGTGAATATCATGACTTTTATTTAATAACTGATGTTTTATTACTTGCTGATATGTTTGAGAAATTTAGAGAAGTTTGTTACAATACAGATTCCGATGGACTTGATCCTGTCCATTATTATACATCTCCTGGACTTGCCTGGAGAGCAATGTTAAAAATGATTAACAACCCCTTGATCTTCGAAGTGATGTAGATATGCTCTTGATGATTGAGAAGGCTAAAAGAGGAGGAGTTTCACAAGTTTGTTCAAAGAGATATGCTAAGGCAAATAATACATATCTTCCAGACTTCTCACCTGATAAGCCCACATCTTACTTGATGTACTTTGATGCTAATAACTTCCATGGCTGGGCAATATCTGAATCGCAACCCCATGGTAATTTTAAATGGATGAAAGAATACGAGTACAAATCTATCTTCGATGATATAATCTCCACAAGTCAAGAAGATTTAGATAAACGGGGTTCTGGGTATTATTTTGAAGTCGATTTAAACTATCCTATAAAATTTCATAACAAACATAAAGACCATTATGGAGCGGAAAAAAGAGGTTTCCAATCAACAGCTATTCGGTGGTTATCAACAACATTTCTTTAGTTCTTCAAATGAGTTTAAATATATTCCGCCAACTAAATTACGAACAACATTATTTGAGAAAGAGAAGTATGTTTTGCATCAAAGAAATCTAAAGCAATATATATATATATATATATATATATATATATATATATATATATATATATATATATATATATATATATATATATATATATATATATATATATATATATATAAGCAGGACTACAAGTTAAAAAGGTACATCGGGCACTAAAGTTTCGTCAAAGTCATTGGTTCGGTAAATATATTGATGATAATACGAGGAAGAAAACAAAGGCTAACAATGATTTTGAGGACTTTTACAAGTTGATGAATAATTCTGTATTTGGTAAAACAATGGAAAATTTCAGGAATGGACAAAATGTAAGACTTGCTACAACTTGGGAAGAGGCGGAGAAGTTGATAAATAAACCAAGCTTTAAAAGAGTCGAAATATTTACAGATAATTTTTGTGCTGTTCATTTGAAATGTGGTAATTACAAATGTGGTAATCCATATAGTGGACTGAAGCAAAACCTAGGATTGAGTGGGGGAGGGGGGTTGGGGGGTGGGCGGGGTGGGGTGGGTATAATGTACCATAAGCCAAATTTAATAACATGTGGAACTAAAGGGGGAGCACTCGGTCGAGTGAAAAACCTCCGCCGCCAATACTGCAAGGTCACTCAAGTGAACCTGATATCCTATTCATTCAATTTGACGTCAACAGTGCTCACAGAGTTATAGTTTGCAACTTTCCCTTTTACTTTTAACTTTTACAAACTCAATTCATTCATAACTTGATTCCTTGAGACAGAAATTGATTTTACGTGGGTATATCCACCTGAAGTTCCAAAATCAGCCGCAATTATAATTTTGGCATGTTTTTTGTTGGAAATCACTTATAACATGTAGAAATGCAAAAAAAAAAAATCGAAATTTTGTTGAAAAAGAATTTGCAAATTTTTTTCTCTAACAATTTTTTTTGGGTTGGAAATCACTAAAAACATGAAGAAATGCAAAAAAAAAAAAATTCTAATATTTTTTTCAAATTGGCCACCATAGCGGCCATATTGGATTTTGGACCAAGTCCAAAATCTAATGGCATGATCCTTGGACCAGACCTAACCCCCCACCAAGTTTCGTCGAAATCCGTCAAGGAGTTTTTCCGTAATACTGTTCACAAACAAACAAACAAACAAACAAACAGAAAGGGGTGAAAACAGTAACATCCATCCATCTTCGATGGCGGAGGTTAATTAATCCATACCAAAATAACAAAATATATAAAACATTAAGCATTTATTACTTTAAAAAAATGCAGAAACAAGAAAATAAACCAATGTCACCCGCAGGGTGACCCGTATCTTGCCAAAAGGTGACCACGTGTGACTTCTTTAAGGTCACACTGAGGTGAACAGAGCTGCTATCCACCAGGAGCGACTCCTTGAGGAATATCTGCCTACGAGAGATTCCGATGAGAATCGTTCTACAGAGTAACCATGAAAAATATGCTTTTGCCTCATAACGTCACCAAATGACGTCATAATGTCTCAAGCTTGACATATCGAGAAAGCACTCATCGAGGTGTTCAATTTGAGGTACTACACGATATGGTTCCTAAAACTTGAAAATTTGACCTTGGGGTCAAATATGTTTGACCTTAGGCGCTAACCATGAAGGTCAAGGCCAACCGCCACCAAAAATTAATGAGCTGAGCGCCTGACCATGAACTATATTCCCATGAAGTTTGAAGACGATCCGATCAAAATTACTCAAAAAATAAGGGTTTCGTCGACTCCCCTGATTTGCGACAAAGTGACCTTGACCTTTGACCTTGACCATCAAAATTTTATGTGCTGAAAGGGACCTCTATAGGCCTCTGATATGCGAAGTTACAAAAATTTCCAATGATAACTGTGCTCTGCAGAGTGATTTATACGTGATTACAGACCAAAAAAATAAATAAATAAATAAATTAATAAAAAAAAACATATGAAGGTCAAGGCCAATCACCACCAAAAATTAATCAGCTAAGCGCCAGCCCATGCACTATATTCCCATGAAGTTTGAAGACGATCCGATCAAAATTCCTCAAAAAATAAGGGTTTCGTCGACTCCCCTGATTTGCAACAAAGTGACCTTGACCTTTGACCTTGACCTTCAAAATTTTGTGCACTGAAAGGGACCTCTATAGTCCTCTGATATGCGAAGTTACAAAAATTTCCAATGATAACTGTGCTCTGCAGAATTTTGTATACATGATTACAGACAAACAAACAAACAAACAAACAAACAAAAAAAAAAACAAAAAAAAAACATACAAGCTGACTAACATCTCTTGCAAAAACTTCGTTTTGGCAAGATAAAAATCATTTTAAAAAAAATGTAAAAACTTAGAGGGATGAAATCTCAAAAAGACAACCAAAGAAGGTTGGGATGACAGCACATTATGATGCCACAATAAAACACCACAATTCTCTTCTGGTTTAGCATCACGACATCTTTTGACATTTTACTTTTGTTGTAAAATGTCATATATATATATATATATATATATATATATATATATATATATATATATATATATATATATATATATCATATATCAGAAATGTCATATATCAGATATATATTATACTTCAAAATATAACCTGGCGTAGTGGCGTGCGCCTGTAATCCAGCTACTCGGAGGCTTGGGTTGGAGGATCGCTTGAGGACGGGTGCTCTGCACTGGGCCACGCTATGAGAGGGTGTAGGGCAGCCTGGGATCATGGCAAAACCCAAACTTTATCCCTGTGTCGTAAGAGGCAACCAGGGTTGCATCAGGAAGGGCATCCGGCGTAAAACCTGTGCCAAATCAGTATGCGGATCATAACGGATGATCCGCTGTGGCGACCCCTAACGGGAGCAGCCGAAAGACGAACAACATTATACTTCAAAATATAAATTATGCCACAAAATGGAAATATATATTATACTACAAAATATAAATATATATTATACTACAAAATATAAGTGTATATTAAACTGTAAAATATAAATATACCATAAATTTTATAACAAAATATAAATATACTGTATGTTATACTACAAAATATAAATATATATTACACGACAAAATATAAATAATACTTCAAAATATGAATATGTAATAAACTGTAAAATATAAATACGTATTATACAACAAAATATAAATATATATTATATGATAAAATACAAGTATAAATCTCCTTTGGGGTCGTATTTTTGTATATTCAACCCTTAAAATGGAACGATATTTTGTGTTCAGGACCGACCAATGACAGCACAGCCTCGACACAGCTATTAAAATCCCTGCTATTACATATCCTCACAAAATGTGGAGTGGCTTTGATATAAAACAATACCTTCAATTCCTGGAACAAGTTGTCTGGTGGCCTGGCACTCGAAAACCTCCCAAGGCAAAGACATTGGCAATTATGCAAACAGATTTACCCAAACAATTTACACAGATTACAAGCATATTCTGAGCCCTGCCTGTGTTAACCACGTGTTAATGACTATTTGCTGCACATTATATGACAAAATATCAATATAAATTATACTATATAGTGTCAACAGTGCAATGCTATCGTCTGACCTCCACCAATAGTTGGTAATTCAAATACAATTAACGTCTCTACTGTGCCAAAGAGAAGATGAAGTCGTAGCCCTGAGTACTCATTATTTTCAAATAAATAGTGTTGAAGATGTGTCAATCAGTCAAAGCTGGTGAGTTAGTGAGATGAATGAGCTTTTTGTTGGCCGAGATGGGAATTGTTCATTTCATTCAAAGGAATTCTTTGTTTGATCTGGCAGTTATTAAATACATTGTGTTTTTTTATATGCAGATGTACCAGATGACTGTGGATATCACTCACATTCGTTGATATGGCAAGTTCACACATTCTCAGAAGGTTGCCAGAGCTCTAAAAAGATGTGCTGTCTCCAACTCTTCTGCAACGGCTTAGCCAGATCCTTCCACAAAATGGGCAGGCAACTGCAGTCACAGGTGTCAGTCGCCCCTCCAACACAGAGAGCAAAAATACACATGCTCCCAAGCATGCGCATCATCTGCAAGAAGCTTCAGAAATAAATAAAGATTGTTGGACAATTGCAAGATGATAAGGTGATGCAGGCAGAAACTGTCAATGCAAGTTTGTAAATTTTCATTGGTTTGAAGTGTTTGAAATGTAATGATGTAATGCTCTGAGCTATTTCATGTGTCACCATACATAAACACATGTAGTTCAAAGATGCAATACTTTGTGTCCTTGTTCACATGAATGCAATTTTAGTCTTTGCTTTCCATCATGTGATGCTGAATGAAATGGCTGTTCCAAGAGCCCAATCTCCTCTCTCTCACTTAAAACATGCATGTATAACTTTTCAGGTTGTTACGCAAAGCAGCCACATTGAAGACTGATGAGAGCATCCAGCGGGAGATTTGAGGCCATGATTGTGTGGCCATAGAAGCAAAGTATCACAGCAGGTGCGACAGAACATATACTAGTTTTCTGAGGAGAGACTGACCTGATGAACAGCGAGTTTATGCCAACCCATTCATCCTGTTTGGTTGAATGGTATCTTATGTTTCAAATGATATCATTACATATCTGCCCGTGAGAGACTGGAGCCCACCTCTAGGTAGTAGGTTGTCAATGGCAACCGCCCAAGGTAGTACTACTGGTGTGACTTAGGACAAAGATTCACTCTGCTATCTCGTTTGAGGGAGTTGCTTGAACGCTTCGTCTGCGAACTGTATTGTGAGAAGTGTCTGTCCGTCGACCAAGCTCGGTATCGTTTGCTCTACCTCGGGTCAAATGGTGAGTTCAAACTGCCCCCAACTGATTGTGATGCTCTGTGGCAGCACAGTCTGTGGTCTAATTGTCAAGCAGCAGTGCACGGTCAGGCTTTACTACAGAGAATCGATGCAACCAGTCCTCATGGCCAGGATGGAATGTGGTAGAAACTTCACTCAACCTGGTTTGGATGACAAAAGATCCCATCCCCTAAACAGAATCATGTTGTAACTGCATTAAAACAGGGTGAAAAAAAAACAATGTTCATGTCAGTGCAACAGCATCCCATGCACTGTCTGCACAAACAGCTTTGTGACTGTAGATTGCAGTGGCATGGACAAGTCTGTGCTTTTGCCAAGTGAATTGCCCAACAATGACCTAAACTAGACAATCAGTCTTAATACTGTACTTTTATTTGTCTTCGATATTTTTCAGTTCTCCCTCTTCAGGAAATGAATGATTTAAATATAATAAATATATAAACTGTTTCAATAAATATTACTTCAATAAAGCTTAGTTATGGTTTGAGTAATGTTTATTTAGTAACTGAGCAATAAACTTTCAGACACCAGGGTGTGTGCATTTTTTTTTTAAGGTCAATTATTTCTCATTGGATAATCGGTTTTAGTCGTGTGTAAGTTTATAGTTACATGTCAAGTCTACTTTGTTCCTCTCTCAATACATAATTTGCATGCATTTCAATATTTATAACAAGCAGATACAACCCGTCGTTTCACTGATGGGAATATGGAGGGGTGGGAGGGGGGAGAAAGAGGGAGGGAGAATGAGGAGGTAGATAGAATGAGGATAGAGGGGAGGGAGAGAGGAGGGGGTGCAGGAGAGGTGGAGGGGCTGGGGAGGGAGGTTCGGAAGGGGGAAGATAAAAATTGGGGAGGGAGACGTGAGGAAAGTAGGAGGTGGGGAGAATGACACCACACCAAATGTCGTTGTACGCTCCAAAAGGGGGGGTGGGAGTGAGAAGGATGAGGGAGAACATAGGGGGTGAAGGGGGAAGTGCGGAAAGGGGGTTTGGGATGAAGTAAGTGTGAGGAGAGGGGGAGGGAAGGCAGTATGTGGGGATGGGAAGGGAAGGCAGAGTGAAGTGAAGGGAAGACAGCAGGAGGGGAAGGGAAGGCAGCGGGAGGGGAAGTGAAGGCAGCGGGAGGGGAAGGGAAGGCAGCGGGAGGGGGAGGGAAGGCAGCGTGAGGGGGGAGGGAAGGCAGCGTGAGGGGGAGAGAAGGCAGCGTGAGGGGGAGAGAAGGCAGCGTGAGGGGAGGGGAAGGGAAGGGTGATAAAACGTGCCCAAACAGCAATAATTTATTTTTAACCGCTGGTTTCTATATAAAACACACGCTATATACCTGGAAAATTCAAAACGAAACCATCATTCCCTCACAGTCCCCTTAACAGAGGGGGAGGCATGGGGGATCAGAGAGAGAGAGAGAGAGAGAGAGAGAGAGAGTTGGAGGGAGAGGAGTGGGAGAGATAGAGATAAGGGTGGGAGGGAGAGGGGTGGCTGAAAGAGAGATAGGGGTGGGAGGGAGATGGGTGGCTGAGAGAGAAGGAGAGGGCAGGGAGAGAGAAAGAGCAGTGAGTGAGAGAAGGGGAGAGCGAGAGCGAGAGCAAGAGTGAGAGAGTGAGAGCGAGAGAGACTTTTAGGTCCTTTTATTACAAAAGAAAGTATAAAAAGATTTTTAAAAATTCAATACAACAAGTTTTTCAACAAACCCACAGAACAAAGGAAAGGATAATCTACAAGAATGGGAAAAAAAGAAGAAAACAATTCATTTTAAATTAATCGATGAGCATTAACAACAAGAGAGTTTATACAATAAAGATGCTCCAATTGTAAATTTTAAAAATAATACATTAGACTTCGAGAAATCCATCAATCAAAACAGAACAAAAAGGAAAAAGAACACCGTATCGTAGTCCAAAAGACATACAATACCACGAAGGAAATTACACACACATTTCTAATTCATTCTCATTAACCTTACACATTTTTCCAACACACCAATTTTCAACAAATCCATTAATATTTGCATTATTACTGTAGTAATTGAATTCCAGTTTTAGCCTTGTTGAAACCAGGGATTGAAAATACAGCATCACATTACATTGCTCTGGTGGTTTTCCATAATTTTTGCTTTTCTAGACAAGCAAATTGCTAGTTTAGCCTCCGACAACACATAATTCAAAAACAAAATTAACTTTTCATCTGCCGAAACGACTCTAAGCCCAAAGATAAAAACCCGGAGGGAAAACCGAACATTTACTCGATCGAATACGTTCTTCAGTCGAAGAAAAAGAGCACACAATCGTATGCAATCAATATACCCATGAAACACATCTTCAGTGGTGTTACAGAAGGGACAGAGAACCGACACAGTAACTTCTACACGGTTTACAAAAAGGTTTGTCGGTAATGCCTCATGAACAAGTCTCCATTGTAGATCACCTGACCTTTTTGTTGTGGGTGTGTAATACATCGATTTCCATTCAGGTTCAGAGGGGGTGATATCCGGTAACAAGGCTTTCCATCTACTTACTCCCGCTGTCGGAGTGTTTACATTGATAACCGAAAGGCAAGACTGATAGATAAAATTGCTCTCGAGGTTGCCAAAGTGAAAAGAACGACACCCGGCTTGAGACAGAGCAGGACTAGTGAAACTAACCAGTAAATTAGGAATTGAAGGATTATGGGATACCCATTTCACCTCAGTACTCCACTTCAAACCAAGTCTAAAGAATGTGCATATAACTTCAACAAGTTACTTGGCTTACAACTCTTATTGACCTGGTACCGGTAATCTCAGCGATTTACTTGGCGGATTTCCAGGCATGATTGGAAGAGTCACGAAGATGCCAAACATTTTTGATACCACTTGTAATAAAGTTTTGGGGAAAAAACCGACTTTTGGGAACATTCGGAAAAAGTGGGTTCAGAAACAAGGGTTCTCCCGCAAACATTTGAACATCATATGACTCCTTCTGGCGGGTCACCACTACGGCTTGCTAAGCATTTAGTAGACTTTGATAAAACAGAGGGAGGTGAGATGCATCAACTTTTTGAGGCTCCATCAAAAACAGCTCAAGGCCGTAACCAAGCGTTCCAGCCTGTCTCAGAATTCGTTGTGCTGTGGGGCGCCAGGGCAGTTTTTTCACATTGAGCAGTCGCTGGATTGATTTCAGCCGAAAGGCCATCAGTCGACATTTCACGTCAATGAGCCCTTGGCCACCTCCGGACAGGGGTCGACAAAGTACATCCCACCTCAACCAGTGATGACCTCCCCAAAAGAAATTAACCAGTATCCGCTGAATATCCTTTAGTAAGCTATCCGGTAGCTGTAGGCAGATGAATCTATGCCACAAGACAGAGGCGACTGAGGTGTTAACAATCAGTATACGGCCTCTGAAGGACATTTGTGGAAGGAAACGTTTCCATTTTTGCAAACGTTTGGTCACGTCATCTATCATTCCTTCCCAATTCATGAGAGAATACTGGTAAGGACCAAGGTGAACCCCAAGATACTTAACCCCTTCTCTTTCCCAACTTAGACCTTTGGGAAGTGAGTGAGGTGGTGCCAAAGGAGGCCTACCGGATGTACGAGTGACAGAAGACACCCACAAGGCTTTGCTCTTTTGCCAGTTGACCTTCAAGGATGAAGCCCGATAAAACATACATAGGGATTCGAGGAGAGTGGTTAGGTCTTGATCGTTCCTAATTATTACGCAGATATCATCAGCGTATGCAGATACTATGATATGGTGCTCCTCTGGGGAAGGTACAAAGCCAGAGAGTGAGAGTCGAAGATTAATAAGAAGTGGCTCAAGTGAAAGGCTAAACAGTAACCCTGACAACGGACAGCCTTGCCGAACGCCCCTCTGAACCTGAAAAGGAGAACAGAGAAAATTGTTTACTTTGCATAAGTTTGATATATTGTTGTATAATAATTTAACCAAACATATAAACTTTTCACCAAAAACAAATTTTTGCAAAACATGAAACATGTAGGTGTGATCAACACTGTCAAAGGCCTTTTCAATGTCTAAAAAAAGTAGTCCAACCCCATCTTCCTTAAGGCCACAATCAATCAAATCTCTGATTAAGAAGAGGTTGTCAGAGATTGATCTTCCTGGAATACAGTAACTCTGATCAGCATGAACAACAGTTCCAATTACACTCTTCAGCCGATTGGCAAGAAGTTTGGACAAAATTTTATAGTCCGAGCACAGCAATGAAATGGGACGCCAGTTCTCGACCCGCCGGAGATCTCCGCCTTTAGGGAGGAGGGAAACCACCACTCTTCTACAGCTGAGAGGCAATATGCCAGATCGTACGCTTTCTTGCAGGACCAGCAGTAGTTCTGGACCTAGAATGTCCCAAAATGCTGTAAAAAAATCAACTGGAAGGCCATCAATTCCAGGACTTTTTCCATGTTCAAGGCTACTCAGAGCTGCACTGAGTTCCTCCAGGGTGGGCGGCACTTCAAGACATTGACGCTGGTCACAACTCAAAACAGGTACATGATTGGTCATATTCACATAAATATCTTTGTTCACGGATTTATCAGCAAATAATTCAGAAAATAAACCTTTTACAAGCATTCTTACAACACCCTCATTTTGTGTAATGTTCTCTGTGGTATCTATCAGGGAAACAATCCGCCTTTGGGACTTCTTAAAACCTTCCAACCGAAAAAAACTTTTTGTTGGAGTGTCAGAAAACTTCACATTTTGAATTCTAAGTCTGACTGACATCCCCATTACTCTCTCGTGATTCAGTTCTCTTAGATATGCTTTTTTTCCAGTAATAACTTAATTTTCCTACCGCTTTGAGATTCGGCTAATTATCTCTCTAAATGCCAAATTTCAGTTTCTAAAAGTGAAACCTGAATTTTATTCATACAATTGTGGAGAAAGACTTAAAACATTGGCAAAAAACACGGATTTGGGTTTTAGCATAGTCCCACCATAACTGAACAGAAGAGTAGAAAGATTTTCTATGAACAAGTGTTTTCCAAAAACAACGAAATGCTTCAGTAAAAGAGCAATCTTCGAATAGGCTAGTATTGAAAGTCCAATAAGCACTTTTATGAACCAACCGAGAAGAAGATAGGCCAAGCACTACCAGGTGGTGATCAGAGAAACTGGAAGGGAAATGTTCACAAGATACCAGTACATTTCTGTACGTAGAATTTATATACCATCGATCAAGTCTAGCGAGCGTGATCAACCCGTAAGCACATCGGCACCACGTGTATTGAGAGGCAGTCAAGTGCTGTATGCGCCATGCGTCAAACAGACCAAGTGATGTGAAACAACGAGAGATATCTTTATGCGCTTCGGGATGTGGTTCTCATGTGTTTCTATCTAGATTTGGTTCAAACGTACAGTTAAAATCTCCTCCAATACAAACATAATGATCAAGAGGTATCACGTGAAGATAATTAGCCAAACGTGTGAAAAAATCTTTACGAACTGCACTGCGACTAGGAGCATATGGTCGTAGTTCATGAACTGGTCACCCTAAAAAGGCGGAGTTGTTACATGTTTTTCAAAACATCCATGTTCCACTTTGACTACAGACCAGAAAAACTACAGATATCTAGATATCTTAGTATGAGAAGAAAGGTAATTTTGTCTCGTTTAATGTGGAAAAAAACAGAAGTAAAAAATATGCAATAGTTTTTGTGTAACAGGCAAATAAGTGATACAAGTCAGAGGTAGAGTAAACAGGCGGAGGCGGCGGATGTGGCGGATGTGGTGAGTCAAATTTGGAATAAACTGAATTTATTTCAATCAATAAGCTTTAATCTAATCTATTTTGTTATTTTTAGGTGAGTGACACTTGGGACTTGCTGTTGCATGATGCAAAATTGATTATTCAACTCGTTATTATTCAGCAAACCCTGACCAATATGTACAAACTCCTAAAAGAGATCTAGTAAATATCTTTACATAGTTATGTATCTTGCAGATTCTCAGGATTAATTTGGCACTTGAATTGTCCAAAACAGCCAAAGGATAACTGATCCACATCCAATTTACTCAGGAAGGGTGAATTCGAGATAAACGCGAAAATGTGTTTTCCTTGTAATGAATTATCCATTAAAGTCCATCTATCTATAATTCCAGCAGTGTGTGTGTGTGTGTGTGTGTGTGTGTGTGTGTGTGTGTGTGTGTGTGTGTGTGTGTGTGTGTGTGTGTGTGTGTGTGTGTGTGTGTGTGTGTGTGTGTGTGTGTGTGTGTGTGTGTGTGTGTGTGTGTGTGTGTGTGTGTGTGTGTGACCGCTGTTTCTTGACAACCTCTGGTCCGATCTAATTGAAACTTGCCAGGTATATTGCTGGGGCCCTGTGGATGTGCCTTTTCAAGGTTTGATATTAATCGGACAAGTGCTTCCCAAGTTATGGCCATTTATTTACCAAACCAATGGGAAGACACGTTGTTACGTGGGCGTGGCCGATGGGGAAGGGAAGCACAGCCATGTTCCCCATTACGGGTTACAACGTATGGGCTTCCGGAGAGTGATGACTTCGTGTATTCTAATAATTTCTCGATTTCTTATGCGCATTTATAGATAAACACAATGGCCCAAGTTATGATCATTTTCATATTAGACGGTGTATAAATTTCGGGAACATCAGAGTGCTGGTATTCTCCGAACCAGGAAGTAAATTTTTTCTCTCTCTTCTCTTCTCTTTTTGTGTTTCCTTGCCACGACATTGCGAAAAGGTAAAATATGTTGGCGCTAATTGAATAATTGGGTATTAAAAATAAATTGCGAATAATCGTAACTGCGAATAATATCGAACTTCCGGGTCACGCACGTACGGGCATGTGAGAGCGAAGAAACGGCCTGTGTGGTTTATTTATTTATTATTATTATTATTTTTTTTTTTTTACGGGCATGTACTAGTAATTTAAAATACCATATTCGCCGTTAATTAGTGGTTTTTGCTAATTTTTTCACACAAGTGGATGTAGCTTGGTGATGTCTATCAACACAGAGAAAACTGAAAATTGAATATTTTGACCCTGTAACGCAAATGATGACCAGTTCATGAACTACGAACATATACATTGAGTAAGGTGAGGTGAAATCCTCAATAAACCAACTCCAAGGATGCCAAGTGCCCTTTAACTATTTCATGGAAAGTACAAGAGTCGGGAAAAAACCCTGGACGAAGCAAAAACTCCACTCCCGCAGAAACAGAGGACAGATTGCTAAAGAAACACTGTCCTTTAAGACGAAGCCAATCAGACTGTGCAGTCTCCGTTATATGTGTTTCTTGCAATAAGCAGACATCAATATGTTTCTGAAACACTAAGTTCTTAACTTGGACCCTACGTAAATGGTTGGCACCACCTCCATTGATGTTTAAGGTGCCACACAACACTTCTTTTCTTTTCATCCTATATCGAGGAAATTTGGCTGCTGTTGCGAACATTCCATCCTCACTTTGGTAATAAGTTTCCTTAGCCTATGAGTTTGAGGTTTTGTCATTCCAAAATCTTCATGATTTTTAATTATAAATCTTGCCGTTTGCAGGAAGGCAGGCAAGTCAGGAAAATGTTTCTGAATGTTGACTTTCCCCTGCCTAAACGTCTCATTTAGAAAGCTCACAATGCGCTGGGGAGATACTTCAGTGATCAGATGACGAGTGGGACAGATCCGCCACCTCTATGCTATCCTTTGAATTAGACAATCCGGATAAGAACCCGTCAGGTTCACAAAATTCACTCTGATCTTTTATCACCTCATTTAGGAGCGATTCTAAGGGATCTAACGGGTGATGTGGAGTACCTATTCGCGAACACTGATTTGCACTCTCCTCGACCTGATACACAACTGCGAAAGCGTCCTCTTGTACCTCTTCATCGGGTACCTCTACCGGGGTCACAGAGACTGTATTCTGAATACTTGTAGTGAGACTATGAGGAGTCAAACCACTATTCAGTTCAGGCTCTGGAAAAGCTGTTGTTGGTGATGATTCATCCCTACGTTCTGCAGACGTTTCACCACCAATAACCAACTCAGTTTCACCACCGTTTGAAGGAACATTGCCACATTGCATTTTTTGGATTATACTCTCGTCTTGAGGTTCCTCAGTTATATATTTATTACTCGTATCCAGTACGACTACCTTGGAGGAACGAGAGGATTCACGCGAAGTAGGTGCTTTTCCTTTCTTTTTCACGGTTACAAAACAATCTTTTTCATCCTCGACAAGGAAGGAAACGGTATCATCGGAAACATTACCGGCCGTCACCTCCTCACGAGGTATCACCTCTGTCACCTCCTCACGAGGTATCACCTCCGTCACCTCCTCACGAGGTATCACCTCTGTCACCTCCTCACGAGGTATCACCTCTGTCACCTCCTCACGAGGTATCACCTCTGTCACCTCCTCACGAGGTATCACCTCTTCTGTCCCACGAGGTTGGCGGTCATTACCGGTTTTACAATCGACATCGACATGTCCCGATTCTCCACATGTTGCACAATGAGCTTTTGGGACAAAATCTCTTTAAATGCCCAAAGTTCCCACAATGAAAACACGTTCATGTCGCCGATGAAGCAAACATTTGGTAATCGCGATCGTCGATTCTAACCTTGAGGGAAACCTTCAATCCCGTGTCGTCTCCACGGTCCGGAGGCTCCATGTTCACCCGGCGCCGGAAGCTCATCACGTGGTTCGCTTTTTCATGGCGACACCCAAGGGGGATCATGGAGATTGTAGAAACGATCGTTCCGTAACGAGACATGGACAGAATCTCTTCACTCGCACGAATGGAAGACAATTTGAAACGACAATTTTCGTTGCGGGGACGTCCATGGGGGGACTCCATCACGAAATGACCACTCTGTGTGGATAAACCGGCGCTCACGACGTCGTGAACAAAACGTTCATCCGACACGAAAACCACCACTTTCTGGTTGATACGTGACGCGGCCCGAACGTGTTCGACACCGATAACATCGCCGACCGCCAACACGATCTGTTCGGTGAGACACAAACCAGGCCGTTCTTTCTGGTCAGTGGTTCGTACGGAGCATCACGCTGGCAACGAGCGGCCGCCATGTTTTACACACACGACGCGCCACGTCTTCCTCACTCAGGAAGGGGAAGTTACAAAAACATTAAAAATTTTCCGAACCTTGGGAAAGGGAGCGCTAACTGAACAAAACAAGGAAAGATAAGCCAAATAAAAAGCAAAACAAAGATTTAAAACGAAAAAGTTTTTAGATTTTGAGAACGACAAACACAGAGCGGAAACACGGGGAACAACCCACAAACATAACACGAACACAGAGGGGAAACACGGGGAACAACCCACAAACATAACACGAACACAGAGGGGAAACACGGGGAACAACCCACAAACACAACACGAACACAGAGGGGAAACACGGGGAACAACCCACAAACATAACACGAACACAGAGGGGAAACACGGGGAACAACCCACAAACATATCACTAACACAAAGGGGAAACACGGGGAACAACCCACAAACATAACACGAACACAGAGGGGAAACACGGGGAACAACCCACAAACATAACACGAACACAGAGGGGAAACACGGGGAACAACCCACAAACATAACACGAACACAGAGGGGAAACACGGGGAACAACCCACAAACATATCACTAACACAAAGGGGAAACACGGGGAACAACCGACAAACATAACACGAACACAGAGGGGAAACACGGGGAACAACCCACAAACATAACACGAACACAGAGGGGAAACACGGGGAACAACCCACAAACATAACACGAACACAGAGGGGAAACACGGGGAACAACCCACAAACATAACACGAACACAGAGGGGAAACACGGGGAACAACCCACAAACATAACACGAACACAGAGGGGCAACACGGGGAACAACCCACAAACATAACACGAACACAGAGGGGAAACACGGGGAACAACCCACAAACATATCACTAACACAAAGGGGAAACACGGGGAACAACCCACAAACATAACACGAACACAGAGGGGAAACACGGGGAACAACCCACAAACATAACACGAACACAGAGGGGAAACACGGGGAACAACCCACAAACATAACATGAACACAGAGGGGAAACACGGGGAACAACCCACAAACATAACACGAACACAGAGGGGAAACACGGGGAACAACCCACAAACATAACACGAACACAGAGGGGAAACACGGGGAACAACCCACAAACATATCACAAACACCAAGGGGAAACACGGGGAACAACCGACAAACATAACACGAACACAGAGGGGAAACACGGGGAACAACCCACAAACATAACACGAACACAGAGGGGAAACACGGGGAACAACCCACAAACATATCACTAACACAAAGGGGAAACACGGGGAACAACCCACAAACATAACACGAACACAGAGGGGAAACACGGGGAACAACCCACAAACATAACACGAACACAGAGGGGAAACACGGGGAACAACCCACAAACATAACACGAACACAGAGGGGAAACACGGGGAACAACCCACAAACATATCACAAACACCAAGGGGAAACACGGGGAACAACCGACAAACATAACACGAACACAGAGGGGAAACACGGGGAACAACCCACAAATATAACACGAACACAGAGGGGAAACACGGGGAACAACCCACAAACATAACACGAACACAGAGGGGAAACACGGGGAACAACCCACAAACATATCACTAACACAAAGGGGAAACACGGGGAACAACCCACAAACATAACACGAACACAGAGGGGAAACACGGGGAACAACCCACAAACATAACACGAACACAGAGGGGAAACACGGGGAACAACCCACAAACATAACACGAACACAGAGGGGAAACACAGGGAACAACCCAAAAACATAACACGAACACAGAGGGGAAACACTGGGAACAACCCACAAACATAACAGGAACACAGAGGGGAGACACGGGGAACAACCCACAAACATAACACGAACACAGAGGGGAAACAACCCACAAACATAACACGAACACAGAGGGGAAACACGGGGAACAACCCACAAACATATCACGAACACAGAGGGAAACACGGGGAACAACCCACAAACATATCACGAACACAGAGGGAAACACGGGGAACAACCCAAAAACATAACACGAACACACAGGGGAAACACTGGGAACAACCCACAAACATAACAGGAACACAGAGGGGAGACACGGGGAACAACCCACAAACATAACACGAACACAGAGGGGAAACACGGGGAACAACCCACAAACATAACACGAACACAGAGGGGAAACACGGGGAACAACCCACAAACATAACACGAACACAGAGGGGAAACACAGGGAACAACCCAAAAACATAACACGAACACAGAGGGGAAACACTGGGAACAACCCACAAACATAACAGGAACACAGAGGGGATACACGGGGAACAACCCACAAACATAACACGAACACAGAGGGGAAACAACCCACAAACATAACACGAACACAGAGGGGAAACACGGGGAACAACCCACAAACATATCACGAACACAGAGGGGAAACACGGGGAACAACCCAAAAACATAACACGAACACAGAGGGGAAACACTGGGAACAACCCACAAACATAACAGGAACACAGAGGGGAGACACGGGGAACAACCCACAAACATAACACGAACACAGAGGGGAAACACGGGGAACAACCCACAAACATAACACGAACACAGAGGGGAAACACGGGGAACAACCCACAAACATAACACGAACACAAAGGGGAAACACGGGGAACAACCCACAAACATAACACGAACACAGAGGAATGAAATGGGGAGTGTGGAAACAAAAAAACAGCACAACGGAGGACAGGTACTCACGACACGAAGCAAACAGCCGCCATGACAGTACACACAACGAACCAACGGCCAGCAGGGGGAGGGAGGGGGGAGAGAGAGAGAGAAAAGGCGTGAGAGAGGGGAGGGGACTGGGGTGAGAGGAGAGGGGTGGATTCCAGCAGATGTGACATCCAGTTTAACGTCCATCTGAGAGACAGCAAACACACTGATGAATCACCCTGCCTGTGAAGCACTATGATGACAGTTGATAGTTGGGTCAGGATTTGAACCCAGTCGAGACAGCTGAGACTGAGCATGCGTACCGCTCGGCTATTCTGCCATGATGTGGTGATTCATTGCTTTATAACACCTGAAAACATTTTTACTCATTGTAATCTTCTAATTTATTTTGCCTTCCTAACTCTGGAGATGTTAAGCACTCTACAACAAAACGGTTGAAGAAACTTTTATGAACGAAACGTTAATTTTTATATCTGGATCTATCTATGCCAAAGTGATGCGAAACATGGTGTAAAATAAAATTGCACATTTTCAGAGAGTGAACCACTGCCTGACATACTGCCCGAGGAACGACACAGCCAAATGCAGGGGAGTGGGCCCTGAACTTTGTTCAAGTCAATCCATATATTCAGTGACAGTGTGAATATTGTAAAGTGCTTGCCAAGTGGCTTAAGCACTCAAGCAAGCACTCCAATGAAAGGGTTGATAAGGAATGGCTGGCTTGGCAAACAATTTTAGCGATCGCCAATCGGTCATATAAACACCGTGCACCCTGAGATGCCCGGAATGCAAAGCGATGTTGGAATTGGACACATGAACAGTTTTTTTCATCAGTTGGAACTACTGCTGAGGTCAAGAAAGAAGTTTAAAATTTAGCAGAGATTAAGAGATTCTGGAGGTTATGGCATGTGCGGAAATAACATAAAGCCACAAATGCTGGCGTCTGAGCATTTATAATCATTGCAACTTATCCAGTGATTCATAGGTATGATGTTCAGGCATTTGATGAAATGAGTGAAGAAAATGAAAAAAAAATTATCGTTAAGAAACCATTGCGGCCCCAAGCCAAGGTATTGAAGAGCAGGTCAAACAAAATAGTCAAGTAATTCCCTTGCAAGCTGACATCGGGTTGACTCAGGGTCTGACCGATGATGATGCCTTGATAAAGGATAATTAAATAAGACCGTTAATTATCTTCAAAAGAGATGTTTAAATTAACCCAAACACCCAATTTCATCATTCATGTACTACCTTTGAGTTCCCTTGGTATGCATGCAAAGTTTGGTTCCATTTGGTTTCATGGTTTTGGAGTTATGGAGGAGATGGGTAGATGGACTGACACACACAGGCATTTATTATTGAAGATTTCTCTGACCGTTTTCATGTCCATCTAGTTTTTGTCCCGGGATTTTTCATTTTTGTTGTCCTGTGCCTTCTTATAATGAACTGTATTCCGTAAAAACACGTGTTTAGTGGTGACCTGACATTGCAGATTTTGCACGTGGGAAACCATTTTTCCCTGTGTGGGTTGGTATTCTCCTTCCCCGCCATGGTATCATGTCCACGAAGCACCGATACAGATGGTAAATGAGACACGCAGCATGTACTGTACTGCACCTATCTCTGCGTCAACACTGCGTTCCGTGGTATAGTAATCAATTCCTTTGTTTTCGGTTATTATTGCCCTTAGTGATTTTTAAACATGGCTCCCAAGAGGAAAACTGTTGCTCGTGGTGAACCAACTGCAAAAAAGTCGAGGAAAGTGATGTCTTTGACACAGAAAGTGGAGGCTTTGCGCAAACTTAATAGTTGAGTGCATGGCGTCATTGGGCAGACATTATGACATGAACGAGTCTAGTGTCCGCCATGTAAGGAAATGCACAGAAAACAAAAGGGGTATTGCATGTTCTGGTTTGCACCGTGAGTGAGGAGATTCCATTAAATTGCTCAACTAGCACGAAAGGCTGAGAAGAACAGCAATTTAACATGCATCAGCAGGTCTGCGAAGGACAAAGAAAGAAGAGTTGAAGGAACTACAAAAACTACTTGATGAGAACACCCTCCGGGTTGATGAGTATCTGACGTTTTCATGTGTCAGACTGTTCACAGATTTATTTTGTAAGGAAAGTCACCACTGTTGACAATATTCAATCTGTGGACTGTACATATTGGTAAATTGTTTGTAAAATCTTCAGAGAGTCCAAGAGCTGTGATCCAGAGGCTGTTGGTTTATTGCTGCAAAAGGTACAACTTGGAATGGTTCTGTGGTATAAATGCTAAGCTCGTATATTTTGGCTCCAGGGATACAGCTATTACTGAAATATTCAATGGAATAAGGAATAACAGAAAACAAACAAGCTTTCATTCTTATTCTTGTGGTTTATTCCAATGTCACTTGTTACATAAACCATTTGTATTAAAAGTCCTGGACAACAATTTTTTGCCTTGAAAACTGGAAAGTTGGTCTTCCATGACTGTGTGAACCATGTAAGGGATAATGGGGTGAGGGGATTACCATGTGCATCTGTACTTCCATAATGTTTTCAGTAACTTGGTCATATTCTTACTGATGATGAGAGATGTGATGCAGAAACCAAGAGAAG
This sequence comes from Eptatretus burgeri, assembly GCF_056783735.1. Lineage (NCBI taxonomy): Eukaryota > Metazoa > Chordata > Myxini > Myxiniformes > Myxinidae > Eptatretus > Eptatretus burgeri. Next base: position 69,605,248 of record NC_140964.1, read on the forward strand.
AACTTAGATGTCCAGATTGGTTTAGAACGACGTTAAAGGAGTTTTGAGCAATATAAGTATGAGCATCACAACTTGGTTCAGAATTGCAAAGTAGATGGTTAATACTGCTATGAGAGGCGGAAACCAAGACCATTTCAAAAGCTATGTCTAAACACCTGGAAGCGATGTCAAAATGTTGAATGATGGGTGCTAATAAGAATGATGAGAGCTTGTTGGAAGGAAAGAAAATCCAATGAACAAGTATTTACAATGGCACATGGAACAATAAGTCTTACAGGCACACTACAGAAAAGAGGCAGCTGAAATATCTTGCTCAAAACTACAAAAAAATAAAAACAGATTGGTAAAATTAATTTGTGTATATAGTAGTTCAAATGAATTCACACAGGCAATGACGTACAAAAGAAATAGGATAACAATGAAATTCAGAAACAAAGGGAGAATTCATTTTGGTGCATGATACTTTAATATAAGCTCAAAAACCAAACATTTTCTCTTAACACTACTCATCGACTACCCAAGCTCAAATAAGTAGTAGGTGATTACAAATGACATTCATACTTTTTCTGATCCGATAGGAATGATTATAATGCCTTGTTCCCAGAGCTTCCATGCCTTTCTCAGAATTTCACTTTGTGAGGATGTGGCAGACATAATGATAGCTATCTGGCGGTAACCGAGGTTTTTACGGCTTCCCGCAGATTCAACAAAATGTTCCTTCTGCAGAAAGGTGAGTCCTTGGCTGAGGTTTGGGGGTCCTCCTGTGAGAATAGCAGAACGTATGTGAGAATAAACGTGAAAAAAAATCAATATCAAAACCTCTTCTTTCATAACATCAAACAATTCAAACTGAACTAAAACGGCACTCTGGGACGTCGACCGGTATGCCTCCGCCCACATTATTACATCATTATAATACTTGTACAAAGTTTGATTTAAATCCCTTTGGCTGTTCTGAAGTATCACATTTTTACCTGACATGACTTCTGACCTCTTGATGCCAAAATCTAATCAGTTCATCTTTATATCCTCATACATACTTGCATCAAGTTTGGTCAAAATCCAATCACTGGTTCACAAGTTAGCACAGCAAAATAATTTTTACCTTCACTTCTCTGAATTTTGACCTCTTGACCCCATAATCCAATCAGTTAATCGTTGCACCATTATACATACATACTTGGACCAAGTTTGACTCTGCTTGCGCAACAAATATTATATCATTTCAGCCGTTCTTAAGTTATCACAGTAACGAAAACATATCATGGATGGACGGATGCATGGACAACACAAAACATAATGCCTCCGCTGACTTCATTGCCGGAGCAATAAAAATTTCTACCGGCACACACACACAAAAAAACAAATCACCTCCGGCTTTCATTCTGTCGAGAGCTGCCAGAACATCACCCTTTGTGTCGTATCTTTGCAAAAGAAACTCTGTGCGGGGATGGCCGCCATATTGCGTCATTCCCACGTGCACTCGATCCTTCCCAATTTCCAAGGTCTCCATAATTTTCCGAGCGCCACTGCGGAGATCATCAAAACTGCCTCTCGCAGAAGATGAACCATCCAACAAGAAGACAATATCAGCGAAGCGAGGACTCTGTTGCACTACCAGACAGGAAATAATTTTGCATCCTTAAACAAAACTTGTGTAACTTGGAACTTCTTTTAGAGATCCATAAGATGTTGACAAAAGGCTAAAGTTAAGTGATCAACCAATGGAATTCCACAAGTAGCAGGTGAATGTTGGCCTAATCAAGCGAAAGACAGACTGACCCCAGGCTCAACATACTGTCACACAACACTCAAAAGAAACGTTTGATCGTAGGGAAAAGTGAACAAGTCGAAACTCCAGTAATCAGGAGTAAAGCTGCTTCTACATAACTTATTATAAAGATCAGCAGCAACTACAACGTAACTCTATTCTACAGGATTCTGATACAATAACCAATGACAAAGTCTCATACAACAATCCCAAGATTATGGAAATTATCTCAAACCTTAAAGATCTTATCATAGATCTATAGGAGAGGGAGAGGAAAAGGGGTAGGTGGGGGAGAGATTCATTGTCTCATCATTGAAGCATACAATATTGAAAATTGAAACTTTTGACTAATCTTCAAGAATGTGGTTGCACACAATCTTCACAAGTAGTGGGGCAACTTAGCTAAATATAGCATAACAATTGTGCATTTTGTGAGGAAAGCACCAAATTTGGCACACTAGTAGCCTATCATATTATGAACACATTTGGATATTGGGCCATCTCAAAATTGTTGATGGCAGTGGAAAATGGCTGCCACAGCCGACAGCGGCTGAATTTGAGATGGCCCAATATCCAAATCTGTTCATAATATGTTAGGCTACTAGTGTGCCAAATTTGGTGCTTTCCTCACAAAATGCACAATTGTTATGCTCTGTTGCCCCAGTAAAGTTTATGATTCTTAAATTGAACATGGTGGGGGAACTGATGGGATAGTTCAGAGGGGGTATCATCAAAGTTTCAGCTGTCTTGTGAGGGTTTAATTCCTGACCCAACAAGAAAATTGCCATCACAGTGCTTCGCAGGCAAGACGCTGGATCACTGAATATGTTTTATTCAGTGATGGGGGTGTGAAGCCAGCTGTCCCATATTCTAGCTTTCCCTGGTTCATTTGAATTTCATGGTTTGGTCATTCACCTCTAATATAGTCTAAGTAGGTGTTTTGCCTTTCATCATTTGGTTATTCATTTCTCACAGGTTCCCAACCTGATGCTTCACCTCGCATGTTGTTTGACATATTGCTTTGCTTTCCAGTTACCACAAGGTATAACTTGGTGTCACTTGTTCAGGTATTCATTATCCTTACTTAGCTCTGCTTGTACAACAAATAGCGCTTCCTTTCACATTTTTCCAAGCTTTCACTCTTTTTGCCCTCGCCCATGTTTATTGTAACCTCTGCCACCGAAGCTGAACGGAGGTTGTTTACACCACTGTCTATCTGTGAGCAGGATATATCAAAGTTCAGGACGGATTCGGCCAAAACTTGGTGCGCAGGTTGGGAGTGTGACAAGGACAAATTGATTCCATTTTGGTGACGATGTGGACCCAGATCTGGGTATTGGAATTTTCCAAGTGTGCTAACTATAATTTTTCTTCACCATTGGAATTATTGGTGAAGAATATTGGAATTCTTCACCAGTGAGAGATAAAGCCAAAAATGATAGCACAATATTTCAAAAAGTTATGGATAGATTGTGACGAAACTTGCTGGAAAGGTTGGGTGTGTGACGAGATGAATTGATTCGATCTCAGTGAAGATCCGGATACGAATTTTTTTAATTTTAAATGTGATTCTTCACAATTAACAGATGGGGCCAAAAACAATATATAACATGATATTTCAAAAAGTTATGGACAGGTTATGATAAACTTTGAGGATGAGTTTGGTAAGTGATAAGAACAAACCGATTCAATTTTGGTTAAGGTCCGGATTCAGGTCCAACCTACCATTGGGATACAAAATGTAAACTGTTCAGCCTGGTAGAGGTAAATGATCCACCAAGTGCCATTCTAGTTGCTTCTATTTTCTGCTTTTTCTCCACTTCTTTTCCTAATGGTTAGCATGGCAGGCTTGGCTTGTGTGTTTGTTTCCTGACACATTTCCTTGTTTGGACAAAGCTAAATAAATCCAACATTGAAAGGTGACTGAGCACTCTACATGACATTGTCGATGCCATTTCTCCAAAATTACCATAGTGGGTTTGAGGGTGATCAAAATAATCATAAAATGTTGCCAATTAAAATTCATCAAAAATAAATGTATTGTTATAAACCTTGAATGGAAAAATGCGCTAAAATACGACACGATTATTACA
>NC_140964.1:69616611-69666611 GCF_056783735.1 Eptatretus burgeri
CGAATGTAGTAACAATTACCCTACCTCGGACTGATGCTGTAGATGTGGCCAATTGCCAGAACCTTGCAGATTGCATGTAGACCTTCGACCACCTCTCCTCGCATGCGGCAGGCCCACTTCTTGCACGACTAGTTCCATGTGTAGTACTCGGGCACCTCGTTGTATTTGAGCGTCTTGGAAAAATCGTCATGACTGCAGAGGTCGAAGAAGACAGTCAGCATAGTGGCTGGCAGTGGTCGCTGTGCCCTCTCGATGGCATTTTCCACATTGAAGTCGATTCGCTGGCCATTTTCGAGGTGGATGGCTCGGCCAATGACTGGAGGGAGATGCTCAAAAATTGGGTGCTCCAGGATCCTCCAGACTGCCTCGCTGCTGCTGACATAGGGTGCTTTCTGGAACTGAGCTACCTCATCCACTTGACGGTTTCCGCCATCCTCATTGGCTAACTGCAGTTCAAACACTGCCTGATCAGTCCCCTTGGTGACATATTTTGTGATATACTTGATGCTGTTGATGCTGGAGCAGATCTCAACGTTGATGTGGTAATTGAATTGGTGGAGGAGAAACGGGTTGTAGCATACCACCCACTGGTTGGTGACTATCTGTACCACCAATTTTCCCTGCTGGCGCATCTTTATGTCACCGGTGTGACCACCATCTTCTTGGCTTGAGATGACGATACTTGGGGTAGCTCTCATTTCCTTGCTCAGTACTCTGCAGGAATGGCTTTGGGAAATCCTTTGAGCACTTGCGGCCCTTCATGCAAGGGCTGTTCTGGTTGAGGTTTCCGCATGGACCGTGGATCATATGTGCCATGACGATCTTGTGCAGCAATGGATCTTGCTCCTTGTTGGGAATCTCAGCACTGATGACCAGGTCAATGTCTTCGGGCTTGACCTTGTCCTCTGGAGCAACCCACAGGAGGATGCGGGCATGAGGAAGACCACGCTTATGGTACTCAATGGTGTCCAGAAAGGCTCTCATCTTCCCAAAAGCAATCTTCTTTAGTAGCTCCATGAGCTTCTTGTTCTTTTGGCAAAAGACAAGGGAAATGTTTGTTGGGCGATCATGAAGCGCTTGTCCTGGCAGGAGGTTTTCCTGGACCTCGGTCCATTTGGGATTCGTGGACATCGTTATGAAGAAGTCAGGCCAATGACTGGACATCAGGACAAGTCAGGCCAATGACAATGACGTCCCATGCAACGCACATGGGCCATGGCATCATTCTGTTTCTCATGCATCCACCTCGGCCAACCAGTGTATGTTGCTGGAAGGACCACACTTTGTCCAACATTGCGAGGGTCACCATTGCTGGACATGAGACTGTCACGGAGGTTGTCATAGTTATCAGCAAGCAAGTTATTTTGCTCGTGGTGGATAAATCCCAGTCGCTCTGTCTCGATCTTGCAGTAGACATCGGCCAGAAACTGCTGAAAGAGTCGTCGCATCTGCACGATGTGGTTGCCCTCTCTCACCATGATGTGGTAGCTGTAGTCCTGCAGCTGTGTGAGTTTTTGTACATCCTGTCCAGTAGCAGTCCCGGCCACCAGATGAATGCTATAGCCATCTGTTCCATACGGGAACACAATGGGATCCTGGAGTGCATCATAAGATGCATGCAGCTCACTGATCCTTTGAAGTGCCCCATCGCAAAGTCTGAAGACAATGTCTCTGGGTTCTGTTGGCTCATTGTCCATTAGGATGGCGAATTCTGGTGCAGACTGGGCGTTATAGCGGCGTGTGTGCTCTCCTTGCAGTCACTTGTTCTCTCTGATGATGATCTGGTGCTCTTCAGAGTTACCTCCTTCTGCAAGTACATCTCTTGCAGTCTTGAGCTCATGGACCAGATAGTTATTCTCATGAAACCACTTTGTGAGAATTTCAAGGATGTGTGGTTTAAGGCTGCTGTGGTTCCTGGCAGCCAATTCCTTGGCGTGTGATTCCAGGAAGTAGGTCTGTAGGAACTTTGGCTGGCCCTCTTCAGGTGGGAGCAAGCTGTCAATGGAATGCTTAAGACATATACAGTATATGGATATATAGATCCATATATATGTCATCAACCAGCCTGGTGTTGGCGCAGTGGTTAGGGCAGCTGCTTGGGATCCAAAAGGTCCTGAGTTCAAGCCCCGTTGGGCCACTGAATTAATACACCAGGGGGTTGACTCAGCCTGTCATCCTTCCGAGGTCAGCAAAATGAGTACCAGTGTACTGGGCCGGTGTATACCCCGGTTAAAACAGGTGTACCATATCCCTGTGTCGTAAGAGGTGACCAGGGTTGCGTCAGGAAGGGCATCCGGCGTAAAACATGTGCCAAATCACAATGCGGATCATACGGATGATCCCCTGTGGCAACCCCGAACGGGAGCAGCCGAAAGAAGAAGAAGAAGAAGATATATGTCATCAACCATTTCATTGGAGTGCTTAAGCTGCTTGTTCTCCTTTGCTCGCAGCCATTTCTGTCAAACCCAAAGCTGTGTCGCCATCTTCTGTTGTTTCTCGTTTCTCTTTCTCCTTAAAGTATTGGTTTTTAGTTGGAATATTTAATAAACAAAGCAACTCGTTTAGCCTCCTTTGCTTCCTTCACCTTTCTTTTCGAGCTCCCACTAATATAAATAACATTGATGGACTTTTTTTAAGCCCATTAATTCCAAGGAAGCTGCCATCTGACCGATGGCATTGCAAGTCATTTTTATATTGGAACATCAGTTTCTAAAATGTTTTTTTTTTTTTTTTTTTGCTTACAGACTTGCGATTGTTTCGTCCATTAATTTTCGTAAATTACTGGAAAAAAAAATAGCATTACATAGTTTTTGAACACCCCGATGTTAGGGGTAATCAATCCCTGACTGTGTGACGAATCAGCTTGTTCTGATATAACCGTGGCGGAGGTTGACATGGATGGGAGGTGTCGAGTTGATCTTTTAATAGCACAGTAATTGTGTTTCCCAATCGGCCCGTTTCCACATTCTGTTGTAGGTTGTGGCTGGAGTGCGCTCATTATCGTTGCATAATCATAGTACTATCAAGTATTGCCTGGTTTTACACCTCGAACAAGAATCAACGGTCACACAGTGCTCAAGCGCAGAGAACTCCACAACAGGAAAAGCCGAAACCAGCAATGAAACACACCGAATGGTAACTCTTAACTGGAAGCATAATATTATAGTGGTGGATCTGGTATAGACATTTTAAGAGCAAATATTTTTTTTCCCAAGGAGCCCTCATTGAGCTTGGGGCCATGAGGGTGGCCCTGTGTGCCCATGCGTTAATACGCCACTGCTCAGAGGTGAGCCAGTTTTACCAACTGAGCCATCCTGTTGTTTCTGTAAAACATTACAAGACACATTTTTACCTAGCTCACTACTGGATGGCTAAGCCCCAGATTGAAAACTCACATTTTTGAACGTTTTCAATAGTCGAGCATACTGATGAAAGAACTTCGGCACTGATTTCCTTCAGGTCTTCAAAGTTATCCACCTTATATACAAACTGATCTGAGGGCCGGCTGGCAGCCTCCTCCAGCTTTTGTCGTGGAGCATTCGCGATGCCGATTGCATAAAGCACAACACCAGAAGCTTTCAAAACTTCAGCTGATGGGACCATGTCATCTTGAGACACTCCATCAGTGATGAGGACAGCAACCTGCACGAACGGTGAGGAGATCGAGAGGGGGGAGAAAAAAAAAAACTAAATAAATACATCATACAATTAAAGTAGTTTCACATGGCAAGGCGATATGTTTGACTAATTTCGATATTTAAATTACTAGCTTATTTATGTTATGGACATCAACTCGGAAAGAGCTCAGCAAATACAAAAAAATGTTGTTAGCAAAAGATACAACAGATTTCATAAAATGCACAGGTTTATCATCTCCACTTGAATATGTGTGGCAGATTCTTCTTAACTTAATGCATACGATATTACTAAATGCCCCAAGTTGTAGAAATAATGTGATTATAAAATAAAAAGTACAGCATTCAGCACAAAAGTGCTGCACATCGTTTTTTAAACATATCGTGATAACTCATCTACATTACTTTTATTTCGTTGGTGGAGGCATAAAATAATGACACATCAATGTTAAAAGGTGAAATGAGAAATACGATGAAGTTGGGAATCAAAATGACAGAGCACAAGGGAAGAATGCACAGTAATATCTATAAAAGAGCAAACACCACCCGTCACTTTACTGCTGAGATTACTAAAGGGGGGGGGGGGTGAGAAAAAGAGGTGGGAAGAGGGAGAGAGAAAATGTGGCTTTCCCACGAAAGATCATGGCAGATAGTGAGACCCAGAAGCTTGAAAGAAAGTACTTCTTCAAGAGGATTGTTGAGATAGTCGATGGGGGGGGGGGGGGGATTCCAGATGTTCCTTTAGAGAGACATAGTGAGAGTGTGAGATTTGTCAGGATTGAAAGACATGTTCCACGAGTTGGACCAGTTTGTGATTTTATCCAGATCTGCAGAGAGCGAAGAAGCTGCTGCTTGCCAGTCTGAGGGATGACAGATGGTACGGCAGAGGGTGGAGTCATCAGCAAAGAGATAAAGATTATTTTCCAGAGAGTCGGAGAGATCATTGATGAAAACCAGAAAAAGAACAGGGCCCAAAATGCTGCCTTGAGGAACTCCAGCCTGGACAGGAAGAGGGGACGAGAGAACTCCATTAAGGGCCACATGTTGACTGCAATCGGAGAGGAAGTCTGCGAGCCATGAGTGGAGATGGCCTTTGATACCATATGAAGAGAGTTTGTTGAGCAAGTCAGGGTGCCATACCATATCGAAAGCACACGATATGTCTCGGGAGATGGCTCTGATTTCATGTCTGGCATTGAGGACCTCCATCCTTTGTTGGGAGACCAGAAGCGGAATACCCATGGTAGAGTGACCTGGTCTGAATCCAAATTGATGATCGGAAATCAAGCCATTGGAGAAGAGGAAGGACATAATGTCTGAAGCGATGATGGATTCCATAACATTGCTGATGATTGTGAGAAGGCTGAATGGTCTGTCGTTGCAGGAATCTGTTTTTGCACCTTTTTATGCAGGGTGATGGGATGAATTTGTGCATAAGAGAGAGCAGGTTTCTGTGGAAGAATTCCCAGGCTGAATTAATATCAGGGAATGGAGATATAGGAGGCCGGTCATGAAGTGTGATGGCTGCTTGCAGTTCCTGCCAGTTTGCCTGAGTGAACTGCCAGACTCGACGGTGCTAAGGCTCTTCTCCAACAATAACCAGAGAGATGTTGACCTTTACAAGCAAATGATCAGATGACCCGATTAGGACAGTGGATGAGCAAGATACATTGGCAGAGAAGTTGGTTATCACCAAATCCAGAAGGGAAGATTTGCCATTGGGAGAAATCTGGGTGGGAAAATTCATGGATTGAGTCAGACTCATGCAGTCACAGAAGTCCCTGGCAGAAGTGCCATGGCTGGTGAGAGAGGCACCAACACCCAGCCAATTAGCATGGTGACAATTTAAATCACCACAAATGAGGAAGAGAGAGTTGGGATGAATGATTAAAAGTTGGTCCATGTCGTTGGAGAGAGAGATGTATATGGAGTCGTCACTGTTGGGAGAACGATACAACACACAGAGAAACATGAAGTGGGAACTCCTGGTGTTTGGCAGGTATAAAAGCAATACATGGAGAGTGAGAAATTGAGATTTTGATGGACTGCGTAACTCTGCTGCCAGGATGGGGTTCAGGTTGATCAAATCGGAGGAAACAATAGCCTGGGACAGACACTAAGGAGTCAGGGATGTCCTGTTGGAAGGAGGGTTCTGTAAAACAGATGATGTCTGGTTTATCGGCAGTGGCCTGGATTGCGAGATCTCTTCATTTGGAATGGTGTTTAAGATCCACACAGTTAGGGACAGGGGGAGAGGAGTTGCTGATAGGATGCAGAGATGTGGAAAGGAGCAAGGAGAGGGTTTTGGGGGGGGCAGGGGGGAGGGGTAAAGCCAGGAGGGGGCAGGAGTGAAGCAGGTGGGGGTTGGAAACTGAGATGGGGCAGGATGAGGTAGGAGCAGAAGAGGATGATGGTTTTGACATGGAGGGGTTTGACACCAAAGGGGAAATGGTTTTGTTGTGTGCACACAGCCTTGCAACAGACTTCCTGGGTGGGGTGGTAATGAGAATGTTTTTGGTTGAAGGCATGGAGAAAGATTCAGCTGAAAGTGAAAGAGGAGGTTGGATGAACGAAGCATTCAGAAGTGAGGAGGTTTTGGGGAATAAGCCTTGAGAAAGAGAAAAGGAAGAGATTTTGATGAAGTAGAGGAATGAATAGGTTGTTCCTGATGGAGTAATAAGCAGAGTAAGGCATTTTAAGATACACTTTGGAAACATTTTTTATTTATTTAATTGTGTTGCGGAGGGGTTTTAGGAAGAGAAACGTTTTATGCAGTTTGGAGATATTGCAAAGAAGGGATTGGAAAATGAAATTGGAGTTTGTATTTCCCCACCACCACCCCCGATGTTGTTGTTGTTGTTCATTGTTGGGTTATATTTTGAGTGTTTATTCCTGGTTTTTTCCAAGCAAAGAAGGAATTTTTGAGGGAGGAGGGGAATTGGATTGAGCTGGGGGATCAGTAGTAACAGTAAATTGAATAAAATGAGTGAAAACGGATTGAGTATTTCTGAAGTTGTTGTTGGTAGTTGTTGGGTTTTTTTTTTTACCCCAAGTGTTTATTCCTGATTTTCTTCCAAGCGAAGGAGAGATATCCTGTTCGAATTTCAGAGGGAGGAGGGGAAATGGATTGAGCTGAGGGATCAGTACTGTAGGAACAATAAATGGAATACAAGGAGTGAAATAATGATTCAATACAGCTGGATACGATTTGGGACAGAAAAATTGACAAAAAAAAAACACGAACAGCAAAACAGGAGTAAAAATGAAACAGTAAAACAACGTAAATGGTCGGGGGAACTTACAGTGGTGAGAAAAAGGTTTTGAATCCTTTAGAATTCCCTGTATTTCTGAATAAATTTGACCAAAAACATGATCAGATCTTCATCTAAGTCCTAATTATAGATAACGAGAACCTCGTTAAACAAATATCACACACAAAAAAAATCTACTTTTCATTTATTTATTGAGCAAAATGATCAAGTATTCGATTTATTTGTCAGAAAAAGTATGTGAACCTTCATATTCAGTAACTGGTGGCACCTCCTTGAGCAGCAATAACTTCAACCAAACATTTCCTGGAACTCTTGATCAGTCCTGCACATCGGCTTGTCGGAATTTTGGTCCCATCTTCCTCACAGAACTGCTACAACTCAGAGATATTTGTGGGCTTTCTCGCATGAACTGTTCGCTTCAGGTTCTGCAACAACTTTTCAATTGGGTTATGGTCTGGATTTTGAATTGGCCATTCCAAAATGTAAAATCGCTTCTGCTTCAGCCATTTTGTTGTAGATTTAATTGTATGTTTTGGATCGTTGTCTTGCTGCGTGACCTACTTTCTATTAAGCTTCAGGACAGATGGCCTGACATTCTCCTGCAGAATTTGCTGGTACAATCCATAATTCATGGTTCTGTCAATGATGGTAAGCTGGCCGGATGCTGAAGCAGCAAAGCAGCCCCATCCCATGATACTCCCACCACCATGCTTCACGGTTGGGATGAGGTTCTTGTGTTGGAATGCAGTGTTTGGTTGTCGCCAAACATAACGTTTATCATTTTAGCCAAAAAGTTTCATTTTAGACTCATCTGTCCACAGAATATTCTTCCAATAGCCTTCTGGATCATCCAGATGGTCTTTGGCAAACTTGAGATGGGTGGCAATGTTCTTCTTGGAGAACAGTGGTTTCCTCCTTGCTGTCTTCCCCATGCCAACCGTTCTTGTTCAGTGTTTTCCTTATGATGGACTCATTAACACTGACATTAGCCAATGCAAGAGAGGCCTGCAGATCCTTAGACGTTACCCTGGCGTTCCGTGTGACCTCCTGGATTATTGTATGCCTTGCTCTTGGAGTGATTTTCGTTGGACGACCACTCCTGGAAATATCAATTGTGTTCAATCTTCTTGACAGTGCATTGGTGGAGCCCAACATCTTTACAAATGGTTTTGTAGACCTTTCCAGACTGGTGAGCATTGACAACTCTTTTTCTGAGGTCCTCAGAAATCTCTTTTGATCGGGGCATGACACGCTTCCACTAACCTTTGTGGTGAAGACCAGACTCTGACGGTGACGAACTAAGTTTCTGTTTTTCATCGAGAGCAGGGCCACTCAAACTCACTCCTGATTGTCATCCCATTGATTGAAACACCTGACTGTATTAACCGCTTTAATTGAGCTGATTAACCGAGAGGTTCACACACTTTTTCCGACAAAGAAAGTGAATGTTGGGTCAATTTGCTCAATAAATAAATGAAAAAGCAGGGGGTTTTTTTGTGTGTGCTACTTGTTTAACCAGTTCTCTTTATGTACTATTAGGACTTAGATGAAGATATGGTAACAATTTGGGTCAAATTTATGCAGAAATACAGAAAATTCTCAGGGCTTCACAAACCTTTTCACACCACTGTAGCGACTCGGGGAACTAAAACATTTATTTCCATGAAAATTAACTCCACTCAACACTCTAGCATATTATTATATAGAAAAGAAATAGTAATTAGAGAACATTGCACTTTACGGTACTTCTACATAGACGGTCCCCTGTGCCAGTGCGCATGCGCAGCCTGAGCCGGAGCCAGAGATGTTGTGGGCGTTTCAACCTGTTCAATACTTGTTTGATTATTGTCGTTCCACGCTAATAAAGTGGTCGAACAAATTGAACTCTGTTCTTATTTAGCAATAAAAAAGAAAGAAAAAATATATAAAAATACGGACAAGAAAGATTATTATACATAAAGAGATAATAATAATAATAATAAGATTATTAGAAGAGAAAGATGGTGTTGTTCGCTGTGGATGCCGAGGATGACGGCGACAAGAAATTTTGAAGAGTAGTTTGCACCATGAGACGCCATCCTGCGTCCAACTGGGGGGGACAGTGGGGAGTGGGGGGGGGGCGTCGGGGAAAAAGCTTTTAGCCCCATGTAAGGATGGAACCCCCTCGATGCCTTGGAGCATTATTATATAGACTAGCATAACCCGCGCTCTGCGCGACATGTTGGGGTGGGTGTGTTTGAGAAAGGAACTGATGCAGAGTATCAGTAGTAATTTTACTTTAAAGCAGTAAGTGGAATGCAATGTTCAAAGTACTTCTTGATACACAATGTTTTGGGTTATAGCATTGTCATTGTGGAACCCTTGTTTTGTACTTGGTATAATTTGCACCGTAATGTCCGAGAACCGACGTGATCGTGAGAAGGCGACATATAGCTGACCGTGGCTGAACACCGGCCGTGGAAGATATAACCCAACTTTATCAAAGGTTTGGCCTTGCGCTTTGTTTATAGTCATGCAGTAGCTGACTCTTACTGGAAACTGTGTTCTTTCAAGAATGAATGGCAAGTTCACATCTGATGGGGCCAGTTTGATTCGTGGTATCAACACATAGTCACCTTTGTTTGCCCCAGTTAGGATCTCGGCATCTAGAACATGGTTGTGGAGATTCCTAACAATCAGTCGTGTACCATTACATAACCCTCTTTTAATATCTCGGTTACGTAAGACCAAAGGACACAAAGCCAAATGCAGTAACCGTTTTTGGCAGGATTTCACTGTTTCAGAACCATTTTATTTACTTTTTTTTGTCCCATGCACCTCATATGGTCTTTGAGATAATGTAAGCCGAACATCACGTTACTCGAGCGCAGAACAAAGTCGAAGATAGCGCGACACGAAACCACAAACTCGGAAATAATATATAAGACTGTATTTCAAATTCATTCCCTCCAATAAGTTATCAAAATCGGCAAAAGAAGGGAGGAAAATGGAAACAAAGAAATACAAGTTTGAAGGCAGATGAGTGGAGTTCTGCAAGAAGACTTGCTGAGATTTGTCCCAAAAGAAGAAATTGAAAGCATTGTCATATGAAAAACAAGAGGTCAGGACCATCTTCCTGGATCTATCTCAGACATTAAACAGTCGGGCATTATGCACTGCTTGCCAAACTCACAGTTTATGCTGAAGGCTGAAGCACAATGCCTGTTGTTCACATATGGCAGTGCAACGCGTTTTCCCATAAAGATTATGGAGCAAATATTAATCACACCACGCAAAGAGACATGGAAAGACATTGCGTCAACATAGCATGAAAGGCAATGGTTCAGACATAAAATAATTCAACAAGATATTGATCACAATAATAAAACTGATGCAACCAAAATAAGGATCTGGAAGAAACAGATGAAGACCAAAAGTGAGGTAAAGAGACTAAAGAAAAAAATATTTCACAGGAGTAAAACGGCCGCAAATTGCAGAGAAAAGAAAATAACAAACCCGACCTAGGAAAGTCTTCGTCCTCTAATTGGCTGAAATAGGCAAGTCAAGTTATCAAACGTAAATCTGGCAAAGGTTTCTGTTATGACATGAAATATTTTTATGACAATGTTTTATCGTGGGCAGCACTGAATTAAGAATGGTTAACACACAAGAGGAAGAGTCAAACGGTTTTATCCCATCTATAAAAGTTCGAAAGAAAAACAGGACTTCAAATCCAATGGCATCAACAAACACGCCAACAGCTAAGAAGTATTGCCTGAAAACTACACAGGGTACATCTCTGCCAAGATTTGCTGGCATGATACCATTCTGTCATATATATATAATGGGAGGGGGTTGGGGTGGAGAGGGGTGTGAGGTGAGGCAGGACCACCCAAACTCACTTTTTCAGGACAATGTTGAGCTCAACTTCTTGAAACTTAAGATTGTAGCAGGCTAGAATATTCTGCAATTCACAAAAGTAGTTCCTTGCTCGAAAACAAAAATATATTTTCCCTCAACATACCTGGGGTGCATTTTCATATCTCCGGCTTCCTGCCTCCTCTGTAAAGTGATTCCGAGTGAGGAATTCTAAAGCTGCACCTGTAAAGGTGTTTCCACCCTTATACTTCCAGTTTCTAATGTACTCCAAAATCTCCTCCTTGGTGTGATCATTCTTCAAGGGGAACTCCATTTCTGGGTTACTGCTGTACTGTGAAAGGCCGATGCGCACTCTATCCTTACCCACCACCATGCCCTTTATCAGGGAAATGATAAAATCACGAAGCAGCTGAAAGTTGTTCATCCCGACACTCCACGAGCCGTCCACCAGGAAGACAATGTCAGCCTTCTCTGCTTTAACACATTCTGGAAATGAAGGATCATACAGCAATAACTGGACAAAGCAGAATCCATTTAATCTTTTGATATTAATGAAACACATCACTCTTCGGTTAGTTCGTTAGTGTTCTTTGATTGGTGAGACATTGGATATGCAACAAGTGCATTGGAATACTGACCATCAGATGCTTTCGGGATCAGAGGCCGAGCAGCCTGACTGATACTGTCCTGCACATTTATAGACAGGCTTCCGAATCCTTCAAAGCTGGGTCGATAGATGGCCATCTTATATGCCGGTTCGCTCACCAATGATTGCAGTTCATCTGGTTTTGCTCTTCCAGCCCCTATAGCCATAACAGTCACTCCCCTTAATTGCAAAGCATTTGATACTTTCTTGGCTGCTTCGAAGTCATCAGGTGAGCTTCCAGTAAAGATTATCACGACCTGTGGAGCTCCTTTAGCCCCACGACCTCCTTCCTGCTCCACCAGCACGTTGTTCTGCACATGACGCAGACCCGCAGCCAGATCGGATCGCCCGAGCTTGTATGCTACCCTCCGAATGGCACGGACTGCATGGCCCTGAAAAGGTCCAGGGCAGATAATGAGTGTTTTACACTTTAATGTGACAAACAAAATCACTATTTCAAATACAATGTTGGGTTGTTTATTTTATTAAACATATCACTTAACATGTAAGTAAAATTGCTGGTCAGAAGTTACCTCCTTGACCGTAACTTTACAAGTAATAACTTGCCTTTAGCATCATCTCGAGTGAGACTTCTGTCTGATTTGCAACTTCAAACTTGAAAAACTTGATTAAGATCTATTTTTGCAATACTAAGCTATCCATGCTCACTCAACTAAACGCTCCACACAACCCCTCCACACTCGCCCCCCCCCACCCCTGCCGCGCCACCAAATCCCCTCCACTAATACCTGCCACTTCACGGTCATTTAACTCATGTTTGCCTGTTTCCCAATGCAGCAAAGTCTGTATAATATCCTCTTTCATTTTGCTTTTCCACAAAACTTGATTTTGGGTTAAAAAAAATCTTTTAAATAAATACAACGTTTACCTCATCTGTATGGGAAACCAGATTGAATTCTGTACGTGGAGTGGATCCATACTGCACCACTGCCACCTGGGTCTGCTGTGCAGAAACATTCAGACCCCTGGTCACCTGAGCCGCCAACTGTAGAATACGTTTAAAATCTCTTAAACCCACAGCATCAGAGCCATCCAACAGGAGAACAACATCAGGACCTGTAATGGACACTGGAGGGGATATTGAAAGTGGCAGAGTTTACACCACAGGATTTGGTAAAATAATGACATATAAGTAGCCCTCTATTTATTACATACCAGCAAATACAACCTGTCGCTTCGCTGACGGGTGTATTAAGGGGGGGGGGAGGAGAGACGGGAGGGGAGAGAGAGGAGGCAGGAGGGAGGGGAAGTTGGGAAAGGGGGAAGAGCAAGGAAGGTGGGGCAGATGGGGACAGTGATGCCTCTAACGTTGCTATACACTGTGGGAAGGAGGGGTGCGAGGCGGGGGTGAGAAAGAGAGAGAAAGAGAAAAAAAAGAGAGAGAAAGGTGAGGGGTGGAGGTGGGGTCAGAAAAGAGAATGATATGTTATGCTCAATGACTGAAAACACACACAAAAAAACTCATGTCAGAACAACTGTGCACACAATGACACAACAGAGTTTGTAAAGTAATCCGCTGGCACATCTGCAAAAATTTTGAACATGAAATTAAAGAAATCACTGAAATCATGGAAGTACCGACCGCTCACTTACGACCTAATGATCCCATTGAGCGCGGACATTGAAAACAAAGCATTGCGACCAGGTATCATATTTAGGTACAAAAAAAGAGAAGGCATTGCTGATTGAGGTGTTAATAGCAGTGATTTTGGACTAAACGATGCAGAAATCAAGAAAATGACCAAACACCAAGACCTCAAGAATGAAGTGAAAAGATCCTGGAAGCTGAAAAATTCCTAAGTTGTACGAGTGATAGCTGGACCTACGGGAATGATGACAAACAACCTCACAGAGATACTAAATACAGGGCAATACCCCTGGGTGCTCACCCGGTAGTGGCTGGATAAGATAATCAGGCAACCACTGGTAGGCATGGATGACCCACAAAATCTCAACAATCCACGTATTTATTTATTTGTTTGTTTGTTTAAATGAAAAAAATCTACACATCCCATTTAAGGTGCAGTTCTGTACTTTGTCCTGGATGAGAACTTGCATCCTTGGTTTTTATATTTATTGATGTATATTTATAATTACTATATATGAAATGTGGATTTTAATTAAATGCCAGTTCTAATACAGCATTTGGGAGGCTATCACAATTCTATGGAGACCTACCTACCATGCTCTTGTAACAAATCAAACTTTTGAGCAGTTATGCTGAGGAGCAATTCCAAATGCCAAGTACCGAGGAGATCCACATGCAAGCCCCCATTGTTCTCAAGACAACAGAACCTACACTATCCCTACCAAATTTGGTGGAAATCAGAAATCAATCTCCCTGCTATTCCAAATTCCCATTAAATTGAGAAATCTATCAAAGCCAATACCTTTATTTTTCTCATCATAAACCTCCCATGAAGCCCTATTATGCAAGCTACGTTTGGTAGCACTGAGGCCCATATGGTTGATGTGAATAGCCAGACCCCAATTTAGAGAGCTCTTCCTTTCCCTTACCAAAAACGTACTGCCACCCTCCCCACCCCATTTTACTTCCCATTGTTCCCCATTATGTGTGCTAAATTTGGTTCTGATCACGTAAGCCGTGATAAAGATCTCTCCCTCCCCTCCAAAATTGTTAGACACTCCCAGGATGCTCCCCATTATATCCGCCAAGTTTGTTAGTCCTATAATGGTCCATTTTGAAGACATACAAGCTATGTAAGGGAGACAAACAGAACTGCTTTAGTTGATTTTTTTTCACATAAACGCATTAGACTGGTTAAAAAACTTGCACCACATGGGGGAACCAATTTTACTCCAAATGTATTTAAATAACTTGTTTTTTACACCACCCACCTGTTGTGACGACGTTGATGACAATGAACATTCCAAGCAAATCTCCAAGGGAAGAGCCTAGTTTGGGCAGTTCGTGGGCAAGTTCAAAATAATCCTGTTTGTGATACACAAAGCTATCTGTTGGTTGACCCCCCACCCGGAGCAGCTGGTCCCTGCTGGCCTTTCCTGCTCCGAGAACATAAATGTTGACGCCGGCTTCTTGTAGCACTTTTGCTTCTGCTGTTGGATCATCTCCTGAAGTGCTACCCGACAATATGATTGCCACCTGGGGATGCAGAGCATGACAACATAAAATACATTTGAGATGGAGTGTTTTTAATAAAGCAACGTTATTGGTTTTAGAAATGCACCATCATTACACACACAAGGAATTAATAAATTCTTTGAATTCTCTTACTTTGTTAAAATATAGTGAGACTCAAGGAAGAGCAGAGTAACAGTGTCACATGGCCAATAGAAACAAAATAGGGTGAAGGAAACTCATAACATATGGTGGCACCATAGCACAAGGGGAGGAGTTGCAGGTGTAAGGTGGACAAGGTCTCATTGGTGTAGTAAAGTCCAAGGAAAACAAATGAGAGATCGTGAGGTGGTGGTGGTGGTGGTGGTGGTGGTGGTGGTGGTGGGCAGCAGACTTCTTGAGAACCTGGAGGGAAGAGCTCGAGCCAAGACTCAGGAAGACAGTTCCACAGGTGAGAGAAGAGTATGATGAATGAAAAGGACCGTGAAGTGCATACCTCCAAGCCTACCGATTCTGAAGAGTTGAAATACAGTTTAAGTACCTGGACCAACAGACCTTTTAAACTTTAAAATATTGAAGTGATGTATTTGATATAATCTTCCTGTTGTGTATGATAAAATCTTGTTAATATAGAATAAAGGTGCTCTTCTAAATACAAAATCAAGGCCCATGGAAGAGTGAAATAATAACAGAGGGAAAAAAGTCAATGTACTGACAGTGGGACAGACTTTGCATCAAGCAAAAGGATAAATTAATGGTAAAAAATGACTGTGAGTAGGGAGACACAGTAATCTGAAAGGTAAAAAGGATTGCTTGTGGAGGGAGGCGGGGGGGGGGATGTGGTAAATGGGGGTAGAAAAGATTGCATGCTGTTTGTGGAGGGAAGCCAAGATTTAACTCATGTTATTCACATTGTTACCTTTACCAAGGAAGACGATTTTACAAATTCAACTTTTCAAGAGCTATTCAAATTTTCTACTTCTGTAAGTTAATTATAACTATCATCCGTTGAAGACAAAGTACCGGGCGTAGTGGCGTGCGCCTGTAATCCGGCTACTCGGAGGCTTGGGTTGGAGGATCGCTTGAGGACGGGAGCTCTGTGCTGGGCAACGCTATGAGAGGGTGTAGGGCAGCCCGGAATCATGGCGAAACCCAATCCTTATCCCTGTGTCATAAGAGGCGACCAGGGTTGCGTCAGGAAGGGCATCCGGCGTAAAACCTGTGCCAAATCAGTATGCAGATCATAATGGATGATCTGCTGTGGCGACCCCTAACAGGAGCAGCCGAAAGAAGAAGATCTGTTGAAGACAAAGTCTTCGATATCCCCCGCCATAGTAAATGAGGATGAACAAACTTATATTCCCTAAGCGTGTGCAATATGTATGTGAAGTTTCCCCTTGATCTGACCAGCCATTCTGGAGAACATGTTTGAAGGTTTTAGGGTAAATTCAATATGGCCACCAAACCATGTGACCTATCAATTGGGAATTAACAAACTTCTGAAAGGATGTCTTGGGGAAAGTGTATGTGAAATTTTGCCTCAATCTGTCCAGCCGTTCTGGAGAAGAAGATTTTTAAAATTTATTAATTTCAATCCAAGATGGCTGACGAACCATGTGACCTATGACATCATAAATTTAAATTCCGTCTCCAATCCTCCAGTGAAATAATTTTGTGAAGTTTCGTGTTAATCGGATAATGTGTGTTTTTCTATCCAAGATGGCCACCAAACCATGTGACTTGTGATGTCATAATTTTAGTGTGCTTGCAGACATGATGGAACATGAGAGTTGCAAGTTTTTGCTTCGTTAGGTTATGTGATTCCAGAGAAAACATTATTTAATATTTTTCTTCAATCCAACATGGCTGCCAAACCATGTGACCTATCAATTAGAAAATATAAAAAGGCACCAGTTCACCACTTGCTTGATATGTGTACCAAATTTCATAAATATATCTTGAGGGGATTTGTAGTTAAGCTCCGGAAACGAAATGTGACGGACGGATGGACAGAACCCATTTCTATATCCCCCACCAACTTCGTTGGTTGGCGGGGATAATAATTAGAAATGAGGTAAGAGTTGACAATTGTTTTCTTACCTGTATTGCACCATCTTTAGCTCGGCCACCTCTTCTCTCGATGAATTGATCTCGCCGCAACAGTTCAAGACCCTGACGCAAGTTTGACTGGCCACCCTTAAGCTTGATGTTCTTGAGGGCATCAATAATTTCTCCATTCGATCGATATGTGTTGAGGTAGAACTCTGAGCGAGGCTGTCCACCGTACTGCACCAGCCCCACTTGGGTTTTTTCCTGCCCAACATCAAGAACTCCAACGATTGTCTCCACCATTTGCTTCATCAAGTCAAACTCTGACAGCTCAATGTCACGTGACCCATCCAACAAAAACACAAGATCAACAGCTGAAAAGATAAAATAAAAATAGGTCATTTGTGGGCTAATTTCTCATTAACTATTCAATATAGTACACCACTCCTTCCCAATGCCATATCCAGGCGATGCATGACGCCATCACCGGGCAACAGAGGAAGGGAGTACCGTACTCAGTTTTCACTCCGTTTGTTTGTTTTCTTATTGGCTGCTCTTAGAGCACTCTTATTCTGGACATTTCCATCTGTCTGTCTGTCCGCGAAACTTTGGTCAAGCCTTGGGGCTAAACCACTCAACCGATTCCAATGAAATTTGGTAGGTAGGACCAATATTTCTGGGAATCGTGTGCTTTCGAATATGGGACCCTGGGCGCCAGCAACGGCATAGCAACGGCCCTTTAAAGTGGTCAAAAAATCGAAAAAAAATACAAAAAAAATATCGAAAAATCGAAGCTTAGAGTTCTGTGCGCAATCTATCTCGCTCCCTTCATGCCAATTTGCAGCCCTAACGAAAAATATTTGTAGGAGATTTGGGTTTTGGGCGAGTACATGTCAAACATTTCAGAAATGGTTAATTGCGAATATCTCAAAGAGAAAGAGTCTGATTTTGATGAAACTTGGGTGAAATGTGTACAATGTGGCTAGTATGTACACAAAAATGAATGCTTGCTATGCACACCTCCGTTGCTTAGGCCTAAGTCACATTTGATCTATGGTGAGGATATGGCGGCCATACGCCCTCTGAATTGACAGAAACGTGCGGTGGCCGCAGAGTTTCTGCGGTGGCCTCAGAGTGGCCCTACGCCGTTTGGTTATATTTTACAGGCCGTAGGGGTCGCCGAGGAATTATAGCGGGGAGTTATAACTTTTTTCATTCCTACGTTCGCCGTAGCAATTCGACAAGCCGAAACAAAAGAAATGGTAAAAAAAAAGAAAGAAAAAAAAGAACCCACTCGTTACCGTCCGTCTGGCCACACGTTCACCTTAGGGCCCCCCTGCGGTCCCCCTGCAGTCGCCTTGCGGTCGCCTTGCGGACACCTTGCGTCTGCCTTGAAAATTCTATGGCCGCCGCAGGAACGCCCTAAGGTCACCGTGCAATATCAAATCAAAGACCGTATGGCAACCCCACGTTTTCGATCTCCACAATTTATAAATACCCCGTGCGGCTCCCCAAAAAATAAAAACATATGTGACTGCTACATTGTGTGACCGTGGAAATACTGCGGCCGCCCTATAATTGCTAGTGGCCGTAGATTTTGTAGACCCCACGGCCACCGTGGCAAATATGACTTGGGCCTTAGCAACAGCTAAAATACTTTATCGTACATCGTACACTTATTGTGGACTGTACAAAAAATCAATACCTCCGAAGCTGGACCTCCGAGGGACCTGTTTTTTGTGCCCAAGGAGAATGTCTTACAGAATCATATAAAAAAAGAAAATCTTTAGTGAATATATAAATGGAATTACCGGGGATGCCATTTGTTAGAGTCTCTTTGGAAACATGCCTGAAATTTCACAAGGCGGGTTTCTGGGCGCAAACTAAGAGGGCTGTGATAATCATATTTATTGTGCTAAATTGATTGATGACATGTACATGAATATCGGCTAGTCGCGTCGGCCAGCTTTCCATCTCGAGCGAGCAGCCATGGCGCCTACCGGCTTGTTTTGTTTTTTGTTTGTTTGCCCAGATGATATCTCAGCCATCCTTTGATCAAGGAAGCTGAAATTCGGGGACAAAAGTGAAGATGGGCTTCAGCAAACAAAAAATTTATTTTTTGATTAATCAATTAATGGATTGATTCCTTAATTATAATCGATTTATTAATTACGTATATATTTTATTTCTCATCCTGACAATATATCAGGCATAGTTTGAGCAAGGAAGCTGATATTTGGATATGACAGTGGCCAAGTAATTTGGCTATCAAGGGTATTTTTGATATATTGATTAATCAATTAATCGATTAATTATTCATTTTTCCATTAATTACTTGATCTTTCAAAAAGTTACAGATTCTGATGAAACAGTAGTGGTTTAGATATTCTATTCGGCAATTGATTGAGACACTAATTATTTTATGATTATTATTTATTTATTTTAATTATGCAATTAATCAATTAATCAATAAATTATTGTACATCACTCCTTCCCAATTCCAACTCCATATGTTGTAAGGCAGCATCGCCAGGCGCCCTGGCGATGTCCGCACCGGAGGATTTGTTATTTATTTATTTCTTTGGCATGGTGCGGTGTACTTTGAATGTACCGCAACTTGTTTCTCTTACTTTCTGCACCACTTCAATTACTTTTATGCAATATAAACATTTCAAGGACCACTCATTCATAATTTTATTTTTCCATTTACCGAAGGGGTATGTTAAATGGCGAATGTTGTTGCCAAATAGTCAGCAATCTCCATAATAATCATGAACCCGAATCCTAACCCTACTCAACTCATCCACCAAGTTTTGTCATAACCTGTCCATAACTTTTTGAAATATCATGTTATGTCTTGTTTTTGGCCCCATTTCTGATTGGTGAAGAAACACTTAAATTATAGAATCCAGATCAGGATCTTCACCAAAATCGAATAAATTTGTCCTTGTCACACACACACCCTGTCGACCAAGTTTTGTCTGAATCCGTCCATAACTTTTTAAAATATCCTATTCACAAAGACAAACAGACAAACAGGGGCAAATACATCACTTCTGTCCACCAAGGTAATAAATGATGCACCGAACATTATTCCCTTACCCACTACTGATCAAATGTGCTCATGGTAACAAACAAATGAACAGGATTCCTGAATTATCCTATGCCTTATCTGGGCACATCAGGCAAGCCACAGGTGATAGACATTAGATAGCGGCAGACAAGACAGGAAATGCTGCTGAATCCATGCTGGCATGGCACAGCTGGTAAGGGATGCAGGTCCCATCACTTTGCTCAGTCCAGACCAGCAATCAAACCGAGGTCCTCTAGTGAACTGCACCAGTGCTCTATCATCTGAGCTACCTGGGCAACCCGCTGGTGAAGCACACAATTCTCCCTCATATGGAGATGCCACTCTCTTTCCACCGCTGGTTCCAGGACACACTGGCAACCAGAGGAGCAGTGAGAATTGTGTGCTTAGCCTGTGGGTCAACCAGATAGCTCAGATGGCAGAACATTGGTATGGTTCACCAGAGAACCTGGGTTCGATTCCTGGTATGGGTATGTAATTTTCCTACATGTATGTATTGTTGTGGTTCTGGAAAACTACATGCCTTGAGGGCAATGGCACACAACATACAGTAATCCCAAGGCAATTATTTCAATAGTATATGTCTTAGTTAGTCCCTTCAATATGTTTAGTGGGAAAAAGGGAAAAGATATGTTGTGTGGGACTCTCATAGCTAGGTCTATCATATCCCTTTAACCTTTCACCTTTTCCTTTTTGTTACACGAAACATGCAAGCAAGCGCGCACACCAAGCAATAAGAATGAGCAACATGCCACGAGTGTCACCAGCATGTTCGCACTGCGAACGCTTCCTGCCGACAATGCACCGGTACATTGTTCCTCTAGAGTTTGTGCACACATTCTCCATTCAAATGTGCACACCAATTCCAAAATGCCATCTCACCTCAGACTTCATTCCGCTCACCAAACCTTATTATGTTCACCACAACCACTTCATACACTGGGAAAAATATCTCCGCCACAACCCATGCTAACTCGTGACTTTTATTCACCCTTTTCACAACGAATGCCACATTGCCACAATCTCTCACGATGAATGTCACAACAACAGCGCCCTGCTCTATAACTGTCACAACTGCCCCGTGGTCGCCAAATCCACACCGAAGCATCAAGGGACTCAGAGGGAATGCAGGCCAAGATGTTTCAAGGCATAATGCAAAGCACAAACATGTGCTGTGGCTTGTGAATGGATGTACAGGTAGACCTGCATGCTTACCGATTGCAGGGGGATCGGCAAGCATGCAGTCAGCGTGGGGGGAGGGGGGGCATAAACCCACGACCACAAGGTGGAGCCACTCCGTTCGAGCGATCCTCAATAGGTACAGACATTTACACATACAGATATTTACACAGATAGGATAGGGACTTTCTTCTTATGAATCTTTTTCTTCCATCTATCTTTCTCTCTATCTCATCTACTATGGACGCATAAAAGAACATCAACACGGGTGAAGCCCGACTGTTTTACGGGCAGAGTCTGAAGGACCAAACAAACTCACATTCATGTTTTATTCTTGCACAACGCCGCACCTCTACACCCAACACGCACACGCACACGCACACGCACACGCACACGCACACGCACACGCACACGCGCACACACACACACACACACACACACACACACACACACACTGCACCTCACAGACCTACATCTTAGATACAACCAGTATTCCTCCCACCTACGTCTCCCTCAGCGTTCTGGGTTGCGTTGGTCTGCCGACTGCACCAGGTATTGAGAGTTTGTTTACCCTCACCTGCTTGCTTTCTCTCTGGGCTATCTAATCTTCCTCAGGTGTGTGTGTGTGTGTGTGTGTGTGTGTGTGTGTGTGTGTGTGTGTGTGTGTGTGTGTGTGTGTGTGTGTGTGTGTGTGTGTGTGTGTGTGTGTGTGTGTGTGTGTGTTTTGGCACCTGTCCTAGCTTAAATTAATATTGTAGAAGATATAACGGGATAACTCTGCTCTGTGTCTGCTTTTGTAAGATTGCTTGTCTTTTGCCACACCCCACGTATTCCTGGCTTTCCCTGCTGTACATACCAATAAATGACATTCACTGTGCCACATACCTTTCCTCACATTCTGGTTGTAAATAAATTCCTTGTGTAGAAATGTTCCCAGCTCATTTTCGTGTTTTCCCTCATTGGTCCAGCATGGCCCTCTCCCTAGCTTAGCAGGGACATTATTCCCCAAAGATTTGCTTCATAGCCGGTATGTACTTGGCAGATCCACTCAGCTGCACCTGATCCGATAAGTAATCTGGTTAACACAAGTACATACTTCGGGCATGTTCCCCGGTAAGGTGGTCACGTGACCCTTAGGTATACGGTTTGTTAGACAGAGGACCCTAAGTCACGTGTTCGAGTTATTGGTGTTCATGGTCAATTAGTGACGCGCAGTGTCACAAAGTTATTCGTGTGTGATGGCCTGCAATTCCGGTGAGCCGGTGAGTAACCCGGAGGCAGTCCATCCCTCGTGGTTCCCCCACGATGCCGGGCCGCTACAGGATTATGTCTGTTTGCCTGTTCAGGTATTATTGTATTACTATCCTCCCAGTGGTTAGTAATCATGGTCATGGAATTGTCAGTCCATGGGGGGAGGACCCTCTCGTGGACAAGAAAATCGCTGCTCCTATGGTTGGCAGTGAGTGTCACAGAAGCAGTGGTGGAAAGAGAGTGGCATCTCAAAATGTGGGAGAATTATGTGCTGAGCCTGTGGGTCGCCCAGATGGTAAAGCACTGGCACGGTGTTCGGGTAAATTTAAACACCCCTCTGAAAGATAATTAATGGCCTCATTTAATTATAATTATCTTTCATCATAGCATTGTCATCGGTCACCTCCCCATCCCTTGTTGGGGTTTTAATTTGCCATGTTTTTTTTTTTTGGCCTGCTCAACAATGCCTTGACTTGGAACAGGCTGCAATGGTTTAATAATAAAGCGATAAAAAAAAATTTCTTTCACTTTCCTCATTCATATCATCGAAAGTCGCATCTACATACCTACGAATCACTGCATACATCGCTTTTTTTTAAAGTGCTGTCGTTTTCAAATTAGTAGCTTGGAGCGATTATATGCATTATATGATGCGATTTTCCACGATCTCCTCTCACGGACAAATTAAAGTACACAATAGAAATATAATTTGAGTTTGGAGGATCGGATCACGTTGACGAATTACTTCTAAATCTGGAGTGAAATCTGAAAATGTCAAGAAATTTGTGATGTTTTGGTTTTTGCGGGTACGTCACATTACCGATCACATTGCTATCGCTTGCCAAACCAGCCGCTCCTCATCAAACGTTTCGTTGGAGCGCTTGCTTGAATTCTTAAGTCACTTGTCAAGCTTGGTTGTTCGTTTGCAAGCCATTGTTCACACTCTAGTTTTGTATTTTTAATTAATTTTCTGAAATTTGCCGAATTTGTTTTTCACTTGGAAGTTGTGGGTTGCGATGTGTAAATTCAAAGGTGGAAAAAATCTGGTTTAATGGAATTTAATTCCAGGCTATAAGGCAACAAAAGGTGAAAATTTTGAAAGGGGGTGTAGACTTTCTATAGGCACTGTAGTTTGTAGATGTACTCGCATTCTAATAGTGCATACTTTATCGAGGCAATCGGTTGAAAAATAAGATAACATGTAAAAAAAATTGTAGTCAACGTTGGCTCATCATGTGCAGACAGACAAACACACAAACGGACCCAAATGCAATCCCCTCATCTGACAAAGGCAATGACACAAGTGAAATTATGATATATTGTCGTGGTTATAATGCCAATCGTGAAACATTTCATGAATGAGATAGAAATCCAAAAATAATTTTGTTTGCGATCAAGTCACATATATGGTTACTCACCAGAAGGTAAATGTACAAATTCTCGGTCGGCCAAGGCAGCGGAGATGTCACTGAGAATGTTTACTGATGTTCCTTCCATACCACCAAAACTTGAACCATGGTACAACGCCATTTTATCTTCTGGATCACTTACAAATTCTTTCAACTCCCCCTCTGTGATACTTCCAGCTCCAATGGCCAAAACAATAACTCCCTTTTCCTGCAAAGTTTTTGATGCTTTCTTGGCCGCTGCAAAGTTATCAGGTGAGCTTCCCATCAAGATCAACACAACCTGTGGAGCACCTATGTCTCCACGACTTCCTTTCTCCTTCACCATGACTTTGTCCTGCACATGTTGCAGAGCAGCAGCTAGGTCAGACTGACCACCAAGGTAAGCAATGCTCCCAATGGCATCGACTGCAGAGTCCTGCGGGTATTCAGAATCAACATCACGTGAAACAGCAATTAAGCAAACACACTATCTCCCCTCCATTACTCAACAATAAAAAAAAATTACTGAAGCAGTACATTTCAACACACTTTTGTTATTTTGATTTTAGGACATGCACCTTGCTTGTAAATGCATTCAGGTTGAACTCCGTTTGTGGTGTCGAGGCGTACTGGACCACAGCCGCGTGGGTCCGCTGTGGTTCAATGTCCAAACCGAAAATCACTTGTGATGCCAACAGGCGAATTAATTCAAAATTACTTGGACCAACAGCGCTCGAGCCATCCAACAAAAGAATGACATCAGGGCCTGCCATGGGATGCAGGAATTGCAGGATTGCAGAAGTCAGAGGACTCAATTTTGATCAGACAGTTGATATAAATGACAATATCTTTCCTGAAATATCACGTACTGAAGTAACAAAACAAATGGACATCCGTTTTAATTATGGCAAAACTTCTATGTATGGCAATACTTATTCTAACTAGAATGGCACTCGGTGGAGTGCATACCTCCACCAGGCTGAACAATTTACATTTTGTATCCCACTGATAGGTCAGATCTGAATCCGGAACTGAACCAAAATCGAATAGGCTTGTGCTCATCATCGAACCAACTCATCCACCTAGTTTTGTCATGTCGTCCACAACTTTTTGAGATCTCATGCTCCATATCGTTTTTGGGCCTTTCTTGCAATGGTGAAGAATCACTTTTTAAAAATTTTATTTCTCGTATCCAGATCCGCATCTTCACCAAAATCTAGATTCATCCTCGTCACACAACAACCTGACAACCAAGTTTTGTCCGAATCCATCTGTAAATCCAGGTAATTTATCAGTATATATATATATATATATATATATATATATATATATATATATATATATATATATATATATATATATATATATATATATATATATATATATATATATATATCACGATATCTCAGAATGTTATGGACGGGTTCAGACGAAACCTGGTGGAGGAGTTGGGTAGGTGGCAAGTAGAAGCCGATTAGATTTTGATTAAGGTACAGAAGCAGATCTGGCCAATGGGCTACAAAACAAATAGTTCTGCCTCGCATTGTTATGCGCTCTGCCGAGTGCTGCTCTAGTTTATGTAATGCGGTGATGTTGGCTGATTTCAGAGAAGAAAGGGAAGGGTGACAAATTTCACACTCGAGATTCTCCGTTTGTGTTGTCTTCTTGTGTGTTAAATAAATTAATCGTATTTGCAAAGACACATCTGCCTGTTTTTGTGTCCTGTGCCTTGATCAGACTGTTGTTCGTCTTTCGGCTGCTCCTGTTAGTGGTCGCCACAGCGGATCATCCGTTATGATCCTTATACTGATTTGGCACAGGTTTTACGCCGGATGCCCTTCCTGATGCAACCCTGGTCGCCTCTTACGACACAGGGATAAGGATTGGGTTTCGCCATGATTCCGGGCTGCTCTACACCCTCTCATAGCATGGCCCAGCGCAGAGCTCCCGTCCTCAAGCGATCCTCCAACCCAAGCCTTCGAGTAGCCGGATTACAGGCGCACGCCACCACGCCCGGTAGTGCTTTGATCAGACTGTTTTGGTGTATTGGATATTTCCAGGTGCGTATCATTTTGGTTAATTACCTGGATGAATAACCGGCGTGGTGTTCAAAAACATCTGGAGTTACGAGGTGGCGCAAACTGCTCAGCATCATCTTGTAAAATCGGCCATTTGCAAAGTGACAGCTTCGGCGTTTTGCAGTCCCACACCCGAATGATTAACGGTCGTGGTGAATTGCTGTCAGCGTGACAATATTTACTTATGAAGCGAAAAGCGGGGTTCAGCAATTGGTTCACCTTGTCGAGCCGTCAGGCTGTCTGTCAATAGATATCAGTCTTTGATCGATGAACTACTTGATTTCATTGATTTTTATATATTTTTTAACACTGCACTGTCGAACATGAATCGAACACAATCATTACAGTTTCAATTCATTACAGTTTAGCAGTACTTTGGCTCTCAAATTGGCAAATTGTATGGATTTTTTTTCCCTCTGTTTGCCTACCTGATAAATGAAATAAAAACCATTCCAAGCAGGAAATTTGCTGTTTTTTTAGAAACGTCATAAAGAACACAAACAACTGATATGAATAACTAATTTAATGTTTTAAGTAAGGTGGTGTAAAAAATGGTGCAACTACAACGGCAAAAAAAATTTTCTTTATTTTTATACAGCCTTTAAGACCTTTATTTTATTTAAATTGAATTATATACATAAACACTGAAGAACACAAATCGCCTTCTTGCCAATTCTAAAAAAATGTTCAGTTTAATATTACGCCATATCGACCAATCAAATTTGCCCCTCGTGCTCTCATCGTTGGGTAATATCAACATTGAGGCAAAATGGCGGCTCGTAGGAAATATAGATTGTCATCACAAATACAAAGAAAGATTTATAAGACACTTCCCATGTCCTTTCTCTCAAAACTGGGGGTGGGGTGTAAGGTGTTCTACGAACCCTCTGGTTACCTCCGTCACCGAAGGTGGATAGAGGTTATGTTTTAACCCCATGTTTGTTTGATTGTGAGCAGGATATCTCAAAAAGTTATGGACAGATTGGGTGTGGGCCAAGGAGAGATTGATTAGATTTAGGTGAGGATCTGGATGCGGATCCAGATACTGCAATTTTTAACGTGATTATTCACAAATGAGAGATAAAGCTAAAAACGTTATATATTGCACAATATCTCAAAACGTTGTGGACAGATTATAACAAAACTTGGTGGACAGCTTGGGTATGTAAGAAGAACAAGCCAATTCGATTTTGGTTCAGCACTGGATTCAGATCCGGCTTATCAGTGGGATACAAAGCATAAACTGGTCGGCCTGGTGGAGGTATGCACCATTCTAGTTCATGAATGCAATTACATTTTTATATTTTTGTATATCATATATATTAAGCACTTAGCACCTGATATGGGTAAGGTGGACAAACATGAGGAAACTTGACAGTAATCTCAGATGCTATGACAGTAAACCTCAATGAAGGCAGCACTTTTGGACACAAAACATTGGCCCATGGAAGGAGAAGGGCAACAAACTGACAATGGAGTAATGGGCCAACATGCAGAAACAAATATTCAAGAAAAATAACAAACATCGAGAAATAGGAAAGAAGAAGGTAAGAAAATGCAAGTAAGAGGGGAGGGGAGATATGAAAAGATATAAAATGAGGATGGACAAGATTGTTGGGAAGGGAAGACTTGAGATGATGATGAAGACTGTAAGAGTGTGTGCGTGCGTGCGTGCTTTCACTCGCACAAGTCTTAGATTGTGAAACAAAAAAAAACCCTCAAAAAAACACAAAAACAATCATGATGGGCTTTACTTCAATACGATCAAATAATAAAATGCGTACCTCCTTCCACAACCTGTATCTCAATGAGAACTCCAATAACTTCTCCCAATTTCCTTCCTATCTCTGGCAAAACGGAATACAAGTTCGAGATGTCAGGAAGGTGGAATAGGTGGCTGTGAGTTGGCTGACTTGCAACAAAATCCAATTGATCAGCAGTGGCCTTTCCTATTGCCAAAGCAAAAATTTTCACACCATCACTGTGCAGTGCAGCTGCCTGGGACCGTGGGTCAAATTGGATTTCAGTTGCTGCCAAAACAATTGCAATCTGTATAACAAACACAGAGAAAGCATCATCATCATTTATTTGCTAATAGTGTATTACACTAAAACATACTGCTATATTCACCAATCATATTATAATCAAGTCTCTCGGAATGTGAAGCTTCACATCCAGGAGTACGACGTTTATTTAACTGCTAAAAAGCTTACCCTACACACTGGAGTAATCACCAGTTATCAACTCATTCCGTCCAGCAGTTCAGGAGTACATAGAAGTCAGACAAACAAATAAACAGTGAAATATTTAGTGGTATGTTCGAAGGAATCCTTACTATAATTCACAGACCAGTGTCTTTGTGTGTGTGTTTGTTTGTCTCGCTACTCCTCCTACAGTTCAAGGCCAATTACATCCAAGCTTGCCATAGAGGATCAGCATGGCGCAATTAATGTATAGGGGTGTTTTTATCTTCACTAGTGGTCCTTGGGGGATGGAAGGGGGGGGGGGAGCAAACTCTCTATGTAAATATGTACCATGTAGCGCCGCCTCCAGGTGGGGTAGGGTATTACAAGCCTACACAATTTACAGCGGGGTCATTCCGTGCCAACTCACCGAAGGTTCCCCGGGTCACCTCCTAAGATTTTGCTGGAAAAATTCTTAAATGTATATCTATATGGCTCTACCCACCATGCAAACGATTAGCTTTCAATTCCTCATAGTTTAAAAAAAAATATATTTCTCGAGACCTTTGAAATTTGGCCCTAAAAATGCCAAATGTGAAAAACGCATTTTTTTCTCCAACTTCAGTGGCTTATAATTATATAATGGACTCCTCCAGAAAGCTAATATTGCAAATATTTACTAATTGGCATCCAAATTTTGCAATTATAGCATCAGATTGCTTTTGGGATGCATATTTCTCACTCTATTGGAAGATAAAAATGGCTTTTTGGCCAAAACGAGCTAAAATAAGGTGAAACTATTGGAGCCCTCCTGAAAATATGGAACAACTTAGAATTTTTTTCCTCATAACACAGTGATTATAGGGTCTTATCTCTCCATAGATACATTTCAGCTGGGATAATACAGTTAGGTGATGAATTATAAAAGTTTTACCATAAGCCCTTGCCACCGAGGGCTCTAAAATGGACCAATTTTGTCCCCTGGTTTGACCATGTGGCAAGGGGTTTAGGATCTTCACTTTTTTTTTCTAAAGATTGCCTCATATAAGATGTGTCTACTGACCGAATAATTTTATCTCACGCCCATGGGTCAAAGTAAAATAAATTTTTATTTACATGCACGTTTTTTATAATTATTCACTTTTTTCATATTCAGAAGTTTATAAATGGAACTATCCAGGAAAGAGTTACTGCAGAATTTTATAAATTGGTATCCAAAATTTCAGATTGTGGCATCAGAATGTCTCTAGAAAGCACAAACTCCTAGTTTTAGGAAGCCAAATATGGCAATTTGGCTCACTTGGTACAAAACAAAGTGAACTTGCAGGGGTGCGCATCAGGCTAAATTATGCTTCTTATTAGACATTAGTGATAAGGATGTTATTTATTCATAAATACATGCTAATGATTACTTTCGTAAGTGAATGGAAATTATAAATTCGAACAAATTTGATTAGTTGAGTCACAGCTTTTTTATTTACAGATATACAGAGACAATGAATATTAGTAATTTTTATACCTTAGAAAACTCTTTAATGACCTTTCATCTTTTATGACATTCATTATCATGATTATCGAGCACTCAGAGGCACAGAATTTTACATCTTAGAAAACAGGTCTTGAACATGCTTAAAATCATGCTGTGACACTTGGTACTGACGTCCACCAGATTTTATGTCAGGGGCCTCAACCACACAAAGAATGTCGAGTAATGGCACTCAGCATTGATCTTTCTTTTTTCTGGAGCCCATGAGAATATTCACCATTTTTGGTCAAAGTGGCATTCTCAACTTCCTACAGATAGAAACATATGCATTTATCAGGCATTCTGAAAACAGATCCTTAAATTTCATATGCCAGTTTATAAATATCTGCTGCATCACTTTGCTAGAGTGTTCAGTTTCAGATTTATAAGCTCATGAATATGAAAAAAGTGAATTATTATTTAAAAAACGTGCATGTAAATAAAAATTTATTTTAATATGAAGCCATGGGCGTAAAAGGCCCTGTCACACCTTGGCGTTTTAGCCAGCGTATGGCAAGGTATCAAAATGTAAAACGCTGGCGTACGCTGAACTATTGATGGGTTTTTTTGCAGTTTTGGACGTATTCATAACGGGTTGGACGTATGCATAACGTATTGGTAATGTACACAGAACGTTTCGATAATATATAGATAACTTGTATCAACGAATGCTGAGCGTGTTGTCAGCGTTCACAACCTATGCCCAACGATAGTCTGACTTATGCATAGCGCGCGGCAGCGTATCGCCGACGATCACTTGGCGTAGCCTATTAAAAGGCTGCGGCTCGACGATTCAAATCATAACCGCACTAGAGATCGAAGTGTCAAGCCGCTGTCACACCTTGACGTTTTAGCCAGCGTATGCCGACGCATGAAAAATTTGCCGAATATGCTGGCACACGTCGAATACGTTATGGGTAAGTTTTGAATACGTCAAGAGCATGCTGAAGCACACTGAAGCACGCTGGCATACGTCGAAGTACGCCGAGTACGTCGACAAATTTTCATCCATCCATCCATTAGGACCATACTCTGTGCAGAGCGTTGGTGCCGCCAAAGCAGTCTCCTTGGCTATTGGGAACAA
The DNA here is from genome assembly GCF_056783735.1 of Eptatretus burgeri. Lineage (NCBI taxonomy): Eukaryota > Metazoa > Chordata > Myxini > Myxiniformes > Myxinidae > Eptatretus > Eptatretus burgeri. The sequence goes on from NC_140964.1 coordinate 69,646,972, forward strand.
TCCTGGACGGGTCGCCACTCCGACACAGTATACCAGCATGCTGGCACTCATTTTGCCGACCTCGGAAGGATGACAGGCAGAGTCAACCCCACCTGGTGTTAATTCAACAGCTGAGCGGGATTTGAACTCAGGACCCTAGGATCCCAAGCCCACTACCTTAACCATTAAGCCAACACCAGGCATACAAATTTTCAGCATGTTGAAAATTTTTCGACGTATGCCAGCATATGACACACGTTCTGCATATGCTGGCCATGAGTTGTAGGCACGTTACGTGATCGTTGACACACGTCGACACACGTTACTTGTAAGTTAATCATAAGTCGAAACACGTCGAGGTAATGTTTAGCTTCAGTGTTCCAGACTCCCTGGATTTTTTTTTTTTTTTTGGCATGACGGTGATGTTGACACTTCGATTTCTGGTGCGGTTATGATTTAAATTGTTGAGCGGCAGCCTATTAATTATATTATATTATAATTAATATATTATAATAAGACCGAAGAAAAAAAAAACCAAAAAAAAAACCAGGGAGTCTGGAACACTGACGCTAAATATTACCTCGACGTGTTTCGACTTATGAGTAACTTACAAGTAATGTCTGTCGATGTGTGTCAACGATCATGAAACGTGCCTAAAACTCATGGCCAGCGTATGCAGAACATGTGAGTCATACGCTGGCATACGTCGAAAAATTTCAAGCATGTTAAAATTTGTCGACGAGCTCGGCGTACTTCGATGTATGCCAGCGTGCTCGAAACGTATACAAAACTTACCCATAACGTATTCGACGTCTGCCAGCGTTTTAGACAAATTTTTCATGTTTCGGCATACGCTGGCTAAATCGTCAAGGTGTGACAAGGCCTTTAGATAAAATTATTCGGTCATTAGACACATCTTATATGAGGCAATCCTTAGAAAAAAAAAATGAAGATCCTAAACCCCAAGCCACATGGTCAAACCAGGGGACAAAATTGGTCCATTTGAGAGCCCTCGGAGGCAAGGACTTATGGTAAAACTTTTATAATTCATCACCTAAGTGTATTATCCCAACACAAATGTATCTATGGATAGGTAATGACCCAATAATCTCTGTGTTATGAGGAAAATTTTTTAAGTTGTTCCATATTTTCAGGAGGGCTGCTATAGTTTAACCTTATTTTAGCTCGTTTTGGCCCAAAAGCAATTTTTAGCTTCCTACAGAGTGAGAAATATGTATCCCAGAAGCTATCTGATGCCATAATTGAAAAATCTGGAGGCCAATGAGTAAATATTTGAAATATTAACTTTCTAGAGGAGTCCATTATAAAATTATAAGCCCCTGAATTTGAAAAAAAATGCGTTTTTCACATTTGGCATTTTTCGAGCCAAATTTCAAAGGTCTCTTGAGATGGATTCTTTTTTTTAAACTATGAGGAATTGAAAGCTAATCTTTTGCATGGTGGGTAGAGCCATATAGATGTACATTTAAGATTTTTTCCCACAAAATCTGAGGAGGTGACCTGGGGAGGTTTTCGAAATTTTGGTGAGTTGGCACGGAATGACCAAGTGTGCAGTGTTCCTGTCCCTACGTTTTCCAATGCAGTGAGGTGTTTTGAATTATAAGCAAAAGGTATGATTTTGCTTCATGCACGTAACCCAGGTTTTTTTTTATTTTTGCATATGCAGAGCTGTCACTTGCCTATACACCGCCCAAATAAAGGTACGCATCAGAAGAATGTGTTGCATGCTTGGAATAATATCACCCATAGTGCGGTAACTCTGCAAGTAATCATCAATGGATGGAGGCCCTCTATGTCAGACATGAGATCAGGACCATCACTCAAGACATTTTTTGAGCTTTCGACACAGGCTGGCACCCCGACTTGCTTTCCAAACTCTCTGCTTATGGCAACCAAGGCCAACTCTCCTTTTGGGTTACTGACTTCCTCTACTCTCGTAGCAAATGTGGTGTCTCTCAATGGAATCCTTTCATCTCCTCTCCCTGTCAAGGCTGGAGTGCCCCAAGGCGATGTTCTGGGCCCAGTCCTATTCCTAATCTTCATCAATGACTCTCAATGGAAAATCCCCTTTATCTATCGATGATGACTCCACCCTTTGCCGTGACATCTCTCATCTTTCAGACAGGCAGGCAGCAGCCTCTTTTCCCTCTTCAGACCTTGATAAAATCATAATCTGGTCAAAAACTTGGAATATGTATTTCAATCCTGACAAATCTTACACTCTGACTATCTTTCTGCAAAAGGACCATCTTGGCCACTCAATCTATTTGTTTTTCACAATCCTCTTGAAGAAGCTCAGTCACTCAACCTGCAATGTCTCACTATTAGCCATGATTTTTCTTGGGCGAACCACATTGCAGAGCTGGCCTCCAAAGCCAACCACCGACTGGTCATTCTCCAGTCGTAAAAGATAAATGACTTTTAGCGATAGATACAGTGGCCTGCAAAAGTATTCACCCCCACCCCCTTCCAAAGATTTCACATTTTGATGCCACCTGAGCTTATTTCATGATGCTTTCAAGTCAAACTTAACATAGAGAGTTTTTACAAACTACTCCAAAGTGATCAATCTTAAAGATGCAGATAAAATGTGAATAAGTTAAATTAACAGAGAATATCAGATTATTCTCAGTTGCAGAAGTATTCAAACCCTTTTCCTAATGAACCCTAAATCAGTTCAGGAGCAAATTATTTGGTTGAAAGGTTCCAAAATAGGTTTCATAAGTTCCACCTTAATCTATTCAGTGGATTAAATTTGAAATTAAGCTCCACCATTTATCTAAGGAGTTTTAAGGTACAACTCACTTTGTCAACCAACAAGACAAACATGAAGACCAAAGAGCTTTCCAAAGAAGTCAGACATGACATGGTGGAGAAGCACCGTTCAGGAGAGGGTTATATGAAGATTTCAAAGTCACTCGTCATCCCTTTGAGTCCGGTGAAATGCATCATTAAGAAGTTGAGGACATATTATACCACCCAGACTACCCAGATCAGCTCTGCCCATCCAAATCCAGCAGCCAGGCAAGCAGAAAACTGGTTCAGGATGTCACTGTACATCCAACAATGACTTTGAAAGATCTGCAAGGCTCTATGTCTGAGATGGGGGTCAGTGTTCATCAATCAACAATATTCTGTCCCCGTCACACAACTGGCCTCCATGGACACATGGCAATAAAGAAGCCATCACTGAAAAAGACACATCAAAAAGTTCGTATGTAGTTTGTGAAAAAGCATCTATATGATACCGCAGGCATGTGGAGAACAGTTTTTTGGTCAGACGAGAGAAAAATTTAACTTTTTGGTCTAAATTCAAAGTGCTACATTTGGCACAAGCCGAACAATGCACATCACCCAGTCAATACCATCCATACTGTCAACCATGGTGATGGCAGCATCATGTTATGGGGGCTTTTTCTCATCAACAGGGACTGGCAAGCTTGTCAAGATAGAAGGGACAATGGACGGTGCAAAATACAGGAGAATCCTTGACGAAAACCTTCTCGAGTCAGCCATGAATCTGAACCTGGGTCGGAGATCCACATTTCAGCAGGACAATGATCCGAAGCACAAAGCTAAAGCAACATTGGAGTGGCTGGATAACAAGAAAATAAATGTTATTGAGTGGCTCAAAGTCCTGACTTAAACATCTCTGACGAGACTTGACGATTGCGGTCCAATCGACGATCCCCGTCAAACTTGGCAGAACCGGAGCAATTTTCATGCGAAGAATGAGCAAAGATTTCACCATGTCACTGTGTAAATCTGGTAGAGACCAACCCAAAAAGACTCATAACATCATTGCTGTAAAAGGTGCTTCCACCAAGTACTGACCTAAGGGGTTGGAGACTGTAGTAACCAGTGAATTTTGATTTGTAGATGTTTTTTGCAGGTATTCCTGACATGTAACCTCCTTCAATTTTACAACACTGTTTAGTTTGATCCCTTCAGTTATGAATAAAAAGTTAATTTGGAAAAATTGTTTCTACATGATTCCAAATTCATCCAAATATGGCATTATTTGGTAGGGGGTGAATATTTTTGCAGACCACCGTATATATCATCACAAAGGATCAAGGCCAATGTTTAAGGACAGTTACAATAATAAACACATCAACACATTGAGCACCCTTTTTAACATTTCCAATTACCATTGCTTTGATATTTTCAATGATCACCTCCACACACCATTAATCAAGTTAAGGCACCTTTAATCACACACCATTATTGCAAGGGTGCCTGCATTATGACGGTCTTGCAATACCTGTCTTGCAACATGAATTGTGGACATGTTGTCCTGTAAAGGGCCATGATAATGTTGAACATCCGAGGCTTGTCCATTGCTAGTTCACAACTTGAGCTGAGTTTTGAATCGAGTTTAATGAGATATTTTAACATGAACTGTACGTCTCATCTCGGACTCGGTGCAAGGAGGCGAGCATGGAACATGATCCCTAGAAAGTCGTTGCGGTATATCAACATGTTTCAGAGTGATATGGAATCTCTGCACACACTCAATAGGAATAGGGAGGGGGTAGTGTGGTGCTCACGTGGAGTCTCGTTAAAGTCAATACTCATTAAGACCATTACTCTTTGGTAAGGTTTGAATAGTTAACATGGGTAACTAGTTATATGTCCTCACCATTTTCCCAGACTGTGAATTAAGAACTAATTGGCAGGGAGAAGGCCTCATTGAAGCTGAAATATTGTAGATTGACAGGAAGGTATCGGTTTCTGTTCTCACCCACAGTTCCTCTTCGTCTTTCAGAAGAATGCTAGAATGGTAAACAGCCATGACGATGATATACTGCATCTATCATTCGCATGGATTACAACCTTCCTTCTGGTGACTGTACTCCGCAAGTGAGATAACCCTGGTGTCAGCCTCCGATTGCGTTGATTCCAAACTAGCACCAGGAGTCACCGAACCTTTGATCAGCACAGTTTTGGTTGCTTCTTCAAAGCCACCACCCAAGTACAGAAGAGGAGAACAAATGTGGGGATGATGGCTCACTCACAACCCAAGTCTCAGGGAAAGAAGTTTAGCAATTTGCCTTTGTTGGATAGGACTATGAAGAATCCCTTGGGATCAGGAGCTTGTTGGGGTTCGTCGAGCTTGTCGACCCATTCACTTTGTTCTCTTTTGCTGGTCGTGAGCTTGTTTTGAAAAGGGCAGCCATTTCGACATTTTTACCTGGCAAAGCAGATGTTTGTTTAGACTTATTGAGGCCCATTTATTTATTGTCATGCTCCGTCTCCTTCGGCGACTTAGTGTCCTCAAGGCCGAAGCTGTTGTGTGAGCGAGACCAGAGAAAGGTGCCAGTGTTCTGAGAGGGAGTTCCTCACCCCATACTCTTGGGAGAATGGGACGGAGGCGGCCCAAAATCATCTTGCGGCGACAATGGGATGGACCTGATGGTCCAGCCTATGCCTGAATACTCTGAGTGCAGAATATATATCATTTTGATTGCAATTGTTTCGTCATATTTAGTTAATAGAGACTCGGACAATGTTTTTAGCTTCCAAACTTGCAAAGAACCCCATCCTTACAGACACGTTGATTTCTCGAGGACTACAGACTGGACAAGTCTGGAGACGGCGATGGTTCACGAGCAATGTACACGGTTCGCCTTTTTTATTTTTTGACCTTCGAGGGGACGCCACGGGCAAACTGGCGGGACTCGGGAAAAACGTAAATGATGAAAGTTGTAGTACTCGAAGAGCACTACTTGCATACCAACTTTCACTCGAAACGGTTGAAAACCCTCGGAGCTCGATGCTCAATTTATTGATTTTTTTGACATTTTCTAAGTTCGTGACCTTGACCTTGGGACGAAAATGAAAAATCGAGCTCCGTAGGGCTATGCAGATGCCATTGGGCTAACCAAATACCGAAACCCTTGCCAGATTCGACAAACCCCCTCGGAGAAGATGTAACTTGAAACTGGCTACCCCCTAAAAACACATGTTTTTTGGGCGTGGCTCCGCCCATAATGGGCGCAGCACGCCCATTCTCTGGAAAACACAACTAGATCATGATATAAACCTTGCACCCTCATTTTATCAGGATCGGATCAAAACCCACGGAGCTATGCTCAGGACAGACAGACAGACACACACCCATAACGAATATAGTGGTCACTTACTTACTCGTGAACCAATAATTGCATCAGAAAGAGGTTCAGTGCCTCTACAATATACTAAGTAGGGTTTGTGTTCGCATGGGGCACAATAAGCGTGGCTTTAAAGTGTCAGACTGGAATCGAGCTTTTCCATAGAAACAGCAAAGAACCAGAAGGGAACTCGGTTGAGCACATACTTCCGCCATGCAATGCTTGATTCACGAGAACACATCGAGCCCAATACATTTTTGAAATATCTTGCTATACAGTACTGTATCGTTTTGAGCCCTATCTCTCAATGGTGAACAATGGCTTTAAAAATTAAATAATTCTCGTATCCAGATCCAGATTCGGATCTGCGCCAAAATTGAATCAATTCTTCATTGTCACACACCCAACCTGTCCATCAAATGTCATAAAAATCCGTCCACAATCTTTTGAGATATCGTGCCATATATTAGTTCAGCTCTATCTCTCAATGGTGAAGAATCACTTAAAAATTCTCGTCGTTTGATCCGGATCCAGATCTTCACCAATATCTAATCACTTTGTCCTCGTCACACAGCCAACCTGCCCACCAAATTTCATCCGGATCCGTCCCCAAATTTTTGACACATCCTGCACACAAACAAACAAAGACAGACAGACAGACAAACAGACAGAAAGGGGTGAAAACATAACCTCCTTCACCTTCGATGGTGCAGGTAACAATCCAAAAGGCATGGGTGAGATGGGCTGGGAGTAATAGCTTTGTTGGGCTGTGGCAATTACAGAGGTATGAGGCATGGAGACTCATCGAGCATTAGCAATGTCATCATAGTGGAACAACTTATCAAAGGCAGAATTGCCGATATAATTTCTTGAGATATTTTCAATCTCAGTTCTAGGGGCTGGAAACATCCGATGTCATCAGAGAAAAGTGAGGAGTGGGATAATAAACGGAGGAAATAAATTTAAGGAGGAAGACAAGTTGTGAGAATCGAAGAGTTATGAAAGGGAAAGAAGAAAAGGAAGGAGAATATATGGAATGAACCAGGGGAAGAGAGTGATTTCAAACATCTAACCATTTAAATTATGCCCGATGTAGATGGACCTCACAAAGGAGCAATGACAACAGGTTTATGGCCCGTTTCAAAAACTTAATTTCAGTAGAACTAAATTCTTCAGGTTTACAGCACAATCCTTTCGCAACAACATCGACCTTTACATTCACAATTAACCGTTATTGTATTTGCACACTTCTACCTTCAGCCACGGAATTATTGAACTAAACATACCTTGTGCTATAAAGTTTGTAAATGTTACGTCCAGAATTAAAAATTTAACCTTCATGCCAGTTGCCTTACCTGGGTTGCACCTTGCTTTGCACGGCCTCCTGATCGTTCTACAAATTGCTTTTGCCTCAGCAGTTTGAGACCTTCTTGCAGGTTTGATGGCCCACCCAGAGGCTGGATATGCTGAAGGGCAACTTTGATGTCCTCTGCAGTTTCATAGGTGTTGAGATAAAACTCAGATCGGGCCTGCTGTCCATACTGTGCCAGCCCGACACGAACAGCATTTGGGTGAATATCCATCACCTCCAAAAGCAACTCAATCATCTTCTTCATCAGTCGGAATTCAGCTTGGCCTATGTCTCCATCCAGTAGAAACACCACATCCACCTCTGTGAAAGATACAGCATGTAAGTCCCAACAATCACTCAATTGGTTCCAACAATCATTTACCCACCAAGTTTCACAAAGTGACAAATCTTTCTGGATGTGCAATGTTAAAGGCATACAAAACATGTACCTTCGCCGAAGGAGAAACACAATGACTACAATCAAGAAATCAATGTAGCATGCCAAATGGAAGATAAAAAAAAAATCCGGTTCAAATTACTTGAAATTTTGATATCTAATATTCCCAAAACAAAACATTGTTCTCTTCGACATATCCTTTTCCTTTGGCAATAAGGTTATAAGACAGTAAATCAACATGCCAGTAAGCCTACTCCAATTATAATCAATGACATAGAATCCAACATTGCTGCAAACATCAGGTCTTTCCTCTTTTTCAAACAGCATGATCTCGAATCAGTTTGGATTATATCCTGGTCTACTAAACTATGGACATGCTGCTGCTTCTCTCTCAACAATGGATGGAGCCTTTAAATTCCAAACAAGAGGTCAGGACCATCTGCCTTGATGCATCTTGGGTATTCAAGACAGTTGGGAATCCTGCCCTGCTTGTCAAGCTTGCTGCCTGTAACATTAAAGGCCATCTTCATACCTGGCTTGCTCAACTCAACTCAACCTGTTGATATCAATAGAACCCTCTCCTCACATCTGCTCTCCCAGGTTGGAGTGCTTCAAGGAAGTGCCTTGAGCCCAGTCTTGTTCTTTATCTACCCAAATGACCTTTTCAAAGCTATGGAACCGTCTTACTTTTGGCTGATGACTCCGCATTGTGCTGTGCAGTACTCTATCCCACCAACAGACATAAATAAGCTACATCACTCTTTGCTGATCTTGAATATATTAAATTGAAATATGGAAGATCTTTCAATCCTAATAAATGTCACAATCTTACATGATGTTAGCAGAGGCATGATGGGCCAAATGCATTGCGAAGCAAAGTTATATTACTGTAAACAGGTTCGATACATATTGTTCATTTCAAGAAGCAATTATTTAATGAAGTTAAATAAGTGATGGTTACTCACCAGAAGGTATCTCTACGGATTTTCTGTTGGCCAAGGCAGAAGAGATATCACCGAGAAGATTTACTGATAATCCTTCCATACCTTTGTAACTTGAACCATGATACATCGCCATTTTATCTTTTGGATCACTTACAAATTCTTTCAACTCCCTCTCGGTGATACGTCCTGCTCCTACGGCCACAACCATCACTCCTTTGTCCTGCAACACCTGTGATGCTTTCTTAGCTGCTGCAAAGTTATCAGGTGAGGTTCCAGTCAAGATCACCACCACCTGTGGAGCACCTATGTCTCCGCGACCTCCATTCGCCTTCACCATGACGTTGTCCTTCACATGTTTTAGACCAGCAGCCAGGTCTGAATGACCGCCAAGGTAAGCAATGCTCCTAACGGCATTGACTGCAGAGTCCTGTGGGTATGCAAACCAAACATCACATGAAACAGGAATCAAGGGTGCACTTTATCTCCCCTCGATTCCATGACAATAAAATAAATGGTGATTGAACAAATACATTTCAATATCCAGTGCCTATGGAAAGTCTACACCCTGTTTCAAAACTTTCATCTTTTGTTGCATTGTAGTCTGAAATTAAATTAAATGAAATCAGACTTTTTCCACCTTTATTTATACATTGTAACCCACAACTTCCAAATGAAAAACGAATTCTACAAATTTCAGAAAATTAATTAAAAATACAAAACTAAAATATTTTGGTTGGATAAGTGTCCACCCCCCCTGAGTTAATACCTGGTTGAAGCACCTTTGGCAGCAATTACAGCTGTGAGCATGTTGGGATAGATCTCGACCAACTTTGCACACCTTGATTGGCCCATTCATTCTTCTGTACAAAACTGTTCGAGCTCACTCAAGTTGCGTGGGGACCGTTGATGGACAGCAATCTTCATGTCATGCCACAGATTTTCGATTTCACTTAGGTCGGGACTCTGACTGAGCACCTCAAGGACATTTATCTTTTTGTTCCTTCACCACTCCAGTGTAGCTTTGGCTGTGTGCTATGGGTTGTTGTCATGCTTATAGGTGAACTTCTGTCCCAATTTCAGATTTCTCGCAGAAGGCAGCAGGTTTTCCTCAAGATTTTTCTCCATCCATTTTCCCTTCTATCCCGGCACATGCACACGGTGAACAATCTTTGCCATAAAGGCATGTAGCTCTTTTGAAATTGCCATTGGCCTCTCGGTGCCTCTCTGATCTATCTCTTCCTTGCTTGGTCATCTGGTTTGGAGGAACTGCCTCATCTAAGCAGGGTCTTGGGGGTACCATGCACCTTCCACTTCTTAATAATCACCTTGACTGTGCTCCAAGGGATGTTCAAGGACTGAAATATTTTTATACCCATCCCCTGATCTGTCTTTCCACAACTTCATCCCAGAGGTCTTTTGAAAGTTTCTTGGTTCTCATGGTTCTTTGCTGTGAAATGCACTACCCAGCAGAGGAAACCTACAGGAGCAGGTGATTTTATTCTGAAATAATCAGAATCACTGCAATTTAACACAGGTGGAGGCCAATTAACTTGGTGTGTGATTTTGAAGGTGATTGGTTACACCTGAGCTAATTTACAATTGTTATTAAAGGGGGGTGGACACTTATCCTACCAAGATATTCTGGTTTTGTATTTTTAATTTTCTGAAATTTGTCGAATTTGGTTTTCACTTGGACGTTGTGGGTTACGATGTGTAAATAAAGGAGGAAAAAGTCTGATTTAATGCAATTTAATTCCAAGCTACAAGACATCAAAAGGTGAAAATTTTGATAGGGGGTGTGGACATTCTATAGTCACTGTACTTTTATTACATAGATTTTAGGAGATTGCACCTTGCTTGTAAAGTCATTCAAGTCGAATTCTGTACGTGGGGTTGAGGCATATTGGACCACAGCAACGTGGGTCTGCTCCAGTCCAATGTCTAGACCAGCAATCACTTGCGATGCCAACAATCTAATGAGCTCAAAATTACTCTGACCCAAAGCACTCGAGCCATCCAGCAACAGAACTATGTCAGGGCCTGCCATGGGATGTAGGAGCACCATGATTATCGGATGAAGAGGAAATGTTTTTTTCTCAAGATCGAAGGCAGGCAGCAGATCTATTACACACACATCTCACACACATGGATATGCAGAGGAATACACGAGACACAACACAGGAATGTTATATGAGACAATCACAACCACTGAGCTTGCAAGATGTGCCATCACTTCCTGGGGCACTCGAAGTACCAGTGATTCCATACAATGGTGCAGCCTGTCTCACTGTTTTCTGCAGGACATTTCCTTAGCAGGAGTTTCCTCCTCCCAATGGACGCCAACCTACAGGGATTGTCTGCGCTCTTATCTCTTCAAATGCTGAACCTCAATCAAGGAAGCAGCACGTACCATACTTAAAGTCATTGGTATGACTCGGCCTGGGTTTGAATACCCGACATCCCAGACTTGGAGCGGACGCTCTTACTATCACACTACTAAGATCAATAACCAAGACTTCAAACACAGTATTTGCAAGGTAGTCAATGAAAAACAGTATTTCCTGAAAAAGTAAGTGCTCAATTAACAAATTTAGTTCCTGTCTTATTATAACCGGGCGTAGTGGTGTGCGCCTGTAATCCGGCTACTCGGAGGCTTGGGTTGGAGGATCGCTGGAGGACGGGAGCTCTGCACTGGGCCGCACTATGAGAGGGTGTAGGGCAGCCCAGAATCATGGCGAAACCCAATCCTTATCCCTGTGTCGTAAGAGGTGACCAGGGTTGTGTCAGGAAGGGGATCCGGCGTAAAACCTGTGCCAAATCAGTATGCGGATCATAACGGATGATCCGTTGTGGCGACCCCTAACGGGAGCAGCCGAAAGTCGCACACACAGTTCCTGTCTTATTATAATCGTGTGAAAACCAATACGTATCATTATAAGTAGAAAGCATCTCAAAATGCAAAGCCCATCTGCCTCCGCTTTGGACTCAAACTAAACTTGATGAAAACGAGTTAATAAAACAAGCTCAAATGAGCTGAAATGCTCGTCCTCCGAATGATGACATCATAAAAACGAATATGACGTCATTGTGATGTATCAGGTTTGCGATAAATTATCTGTGCTAATGCCCGGCTTGATTCCCGCAAACAAAATTCAAATAGCTTGCCGAGTTTCGGAGATAATGGTATAGGCGATTTCCATTAGCGGCGATATTATGACGTCAACTTTTTTTTCTAGGAAGAATTTCCAAAATCGGAGATGGTTACTGCCTGTGTGTGGGCTTTCTGCATACACATGGCAAGTTTCACTAAGATCCGATGAAAACTCTGGGTTGTGAAACAAAAAATGTCAAAAAATAGGAATGACGTCATAAAAATTGATATGACGTCATAGTGATTTATCATATGTGCGGTAATTCATCTCTGCTTATGCCCTGTTTGAGTCCCACAAACATAATTCAAAAAGCTTGCCTAGTTTCGGAGATAATTTTTTAGGCGATTTCCATTAGCAGAGATATTTTGATGTCATAACTTCTTTTCTAAGAGGATTTTCAAAATCGGAGATGGTTACTGTCTTCGCAGGGAATTTTTACACATATATGCCAAGTTTCAGGAAGTTTCCATGAAAACTGTAGGCTGTGAAACAAATGAAACAAAAAACAAAAAATGTCAAAAAATAGGAATGACGTCATAAAAATTGATATGACGTCATAGTGATGTATCATATGTGCACTAATTCATCTCTGCTTATGCCCTGTTCGATTCCCGCAAACAGAATTCAAAAAGCTTGCCGAGTTTCGGAGATAATTTTTTAGGCGATTTCCATTAGCGGAGATACTTTGACGTCATAACTTTTTTTCTGGGAGGAATTTTCAAAATCGGAGATGGTTACTGTCTGCGCAGGGAATTTTTACATATATACGCCAAGTTTCAGGAAGTTTCGATGAAAACTGTAGGCTGTGAAACCAAAAAGTCCACAAGAACAACAACGTGAGAAAGACTTAGAGATCCTCCATGAGGATCTAAAAAGTCCACAAGAACAACAATGTGAGTAAGACTTAGAGATCTTCCACGAGGATCTAACAAAAAATTAAATTTCACAAAAATGTGGAGGCCCCGGAACACGTGATCCACTTTCTCTGCTATAAATACAGCCCTGTATGTATGATAGAGCATTCAGTTCCGGAGGAGTGGAAGACAAGGTTAAGTGTACCTTAACATGTCATGACATAGCCTGGATGACATCGAAGGGGAAGGGTGATGTTCAAGATCGGGTGAAGTTCAGGGGCATTATGCTCAAAAGTCATGTCATGATGGTGCTGAAGAGGATTCTGGACAGGAGGATAAGGAAGAGGGTGGATATAGAGATCAGAGAAGAGCAGCAAGGGTTTAGAAAGGGAAGGGGGATGATGGATGGGATTTTCATACTGAGACAGCAGGTGGAGAAAAGGATGGAGGTACAATATGAAGTGGCATTTGGATTTGTGGACCTGGAGAAGGCTTATGACACTGTCCTGAAAGAGATGGTGATGGCGACACTGAGATGGATGGGAATGCCAGAAACAGAAGTTTGGTTAGTGGAAGGGATGTACAAGGGAATGAAGGGGAGCGTTTTGGATGGTCCGAGGATGTCTGTGGAGTCCAGCGTGAACATTGGTTTGAGACAGGGAAGTGAACTCAGCCCACTAACGTTTATCATGCCGATGGAGCTGGTAAGCAGGAAGGTAAACATGAGGAGTATTCCAGGGAGGATGTTGTACACTTCAAGTCAAACGTTTTAGAACACCCCCATTTTTCCAGTTTTTACTGAAATTTAAGCTGTTTAATGTTTCAATGTACTCTGAAATTAAAGCAGAGAACAAACAAACAAGCAGTCATAGACTGGTACTTACGAAATCGTCAACTTGACCTCTGACCTTGTCTTATAAAAACTGTCTCTAGAGAAGGTAGCGACGCAAACCAGAAGTTTCAACGATGATTCTGTACCAGACCATAAAAAATCGAATGTTTGACCTCACTGTGACCTTGACCTTTGACTGATTTTGACCAAAATATAATCATCGCGAGCCATCACCCTCCTGAATCACTTGGTGTAATTTGACATTGGTAGATTCTTCCGTTCTCGAGTTACAGCGGATTAACGTAACGTAAAGGTGACACTCAATGCCCCCCCCAACTCGAAAGGATGCTGGGGCAAGCGCGATGACATCAGCGCACACACGCAAAACCCTTACGTGACTCAACGACGCGTCTACTCCAGCGCGCTGTGCCACGTGACGAGTCGTGACGCGGTGGGTGAAATATTTTAACACAATCTTAAAACGTCTCCAAAACATCCGATTTTTACCAGAATTTCGACAACCGAGTGTTAAGCGTCCTAAGTGATCGCAAAAACCGAAGACAAAATTAAAATCGAAGTAAAAACGAACTCGTAACGTCGACCGAAGCAAAAATACTCCATTTCTCCACAGGAATTTACAGAATTACTTAATATTATTTTATCAAAGTCATAAAACCTTCATATTCGGCCATCCACAAACAATATTTACACCATCCGACGGCTTAGCGAGTCAGGCATGCGACGATAAGCTTTATTGGGATGAAAAATGACTTTTAAACACCATCTTTATCGAAAACACAATGCGGCCTACAACTAGGCAAGGTGTTCTGCACCATGGGTGCTTACACTGAAATTTTTAAAACAGCCATAACTCGACAAATTGACACACAAATTCCGCCGAACTTAACTCGATCTTCCAAACTCATGCTCCGTCAACAATACCTGTGGTAACTTTTCTCGAGTTATCATGTTTTGGATGTTTTACCTGACTGTGACCTTGACCTTTGACTGATTTTGACCAAAATCTAATCAGCGCTCGCCATCACCCTCCTGAATCACGTGGTGTAATTTGACATTGGTAGCTTCTTCCGTTCTCGGGTTATCATGTTTTGGATGTTTGACCTCACTGTGACCTTGACCTTTGACCGATTTTGACCAAAATCTAATCAGCGCTCGCCATCACCCTCCTGAATCACGTGGTGTAATTTGACATTGGTAGCTTCTTCCGTTCTCGAGTTATCGTGCCTACAAACAAACACACTAACACAAACACACACACAAACACACAAACACACAGAGGACGGAAGTCAACAATATACTTACGAAATCTTTAGATTTCGCAAGTAACAATTGCACATAAAAAAGAAATCATGGAATCGTTTTGTTGAACAAAATTTAATCTAAAATTTTGACTCATCAAAGTAGCTACCTTTTGTAGATATAACAGCTGAACATACTCGTGGCATTCTTTCAACAATGGAAATCAGATATTGTTCGTAAAGTTCTTCCCAACACTGTTGCAGAAGTTCCCACAAATGTGTTGCACTTGTAGGTTGCTTTGCCTTCACCCTTCTGTCCAGTTCATCCCAAACCAGCTCGATGGGGTTTAAGTCTGGAGACTGTGCTGGCCATTCCATGATTTGAAACCAACGTCTTGTTCTTTTCTTCTATGGTAGTTCTGACATAGCCTGGAGGTATGTTTTGGGTCGTTATTTTGCTGTAGGATGAACCACTGACCAATAAGGCATAGACCAGATGGTATTGCATGGCGCTGCAAAATGCTGTGGTAGCCCTTTTGGTTCAGGATGCCAGTCACTCCGTGCAAGTTAGCAACTCTGGATCCAGCAAAAGCACCCCAGATCATCACGCTTCCTCCTCCATGTTTGACAGTTGGTGTCACACACTGAGGAACCATCCTTTCGCCTATTCGACGGCGTACAAAAACCCTGCGTGATGAACCCGAGAATTCGAATTTTGATTCATCGGTCCATAAGACCTTCTTCCAGTTTTCAGTAGTCCACTGGCGGTGCTTCATGGCCCAGGCAAGCCTCTTTTTCTTATTTTGCCATGTTAGCAATGGCTTTCTTACCGCCACTCGACCTGTCAAAACTGCAGCTCGAAATCTTCTCTTCACAGTTGAAACTGAGACTTCCTTACTTCGATCAGTGTTAAGCTGTGCTTGAAGCTGCTGTCCTGTGAGCAGCCTATCATGCAAGCTGTTGACTCCTAGAAACTTGTCTTCTAATTGTGTTGTGGCTTTGGGTCTGCCAGACCTCTTCCTATCAGAGTTTCCTCCATCCTCCAAATGCCTTTTGATAGTGTAGGAAACTGTACTCACTGACACCTTGGCTTACTTTGCAATTTCTCCAAAGGAAACACCGACAATTTTAAGTTTTATAATGGTCTGTCTGTCTTCCTTTGTTAATTGGCTTTTTCTCGCCATTATGACAGCAATATACTACTTCGTGCAGTGCAATGTTGTCCAAATAATGTTTCAGAGGGTGTAGCAACACAGTCTGTTCCAACACTGCTTTTATACAGAGAGAGGGTTTGTAATTGATCAACAAATGTTGGAACACCTGTAGGAATTGTTTGCATTAACTTTCAAGGCTTAATTTACTTCCTTTGCTGCAGAACACCTTGCTCACCCATCACTTGTTTCCTGAAAAGGGCTTTTTTTAAACAACTCTAAAATTTACATTATTTTTCAGTTTTTGGTAGCAGAACCTTTTTTTTTAACCTTTGGCAGTTTATTGCTTAGCTTTGTACTATTTCAGGTTATTCACTGGACTTGAACTGCTTAAATTTCAGTAAAAACTGAAAAACGGGGGTGTTCTGAAACTTTTGACCAGTGGTGTATGTGGACAATCTGGCCGTTGTTGTGGAGAGTAGGTGGGAGATGCAGGAAGTACTGGGGGAGTGGAAGGAAGAATTTGAGAAACATGAGCTGAAGATGAGTATGGAAAAGGCTGAGGTAATGTGGGTCAGACAGCAGAGAAAAGAAAGGAATATCAGGTTAGAGGGGAAGGAGATCAGGGAGGGAAATAGGTTTGAGTATCTTGGGGGAACAGTAACCGGGGATGGTAAGTCTGAGTCAGAGGTGCAGAGGAGGATTCAGGTGGATGTGAATGCGTGGAGCAGGGTGGTGGGATTAATGGCAGACAGAAATATATCAAGGGAAATGAAAGGGAAGATTCTGATGTTGTGTGTAATGCAGGCCTGCCTTTATAGTCCGGAGACGGTGGCACTGACAGAGAGACAACAACAGATCATTCCCAGAAAAATGCTGCAGTTAGAAATATAGTATACGAGAGATGTACTCTCATATACTACAGTAGTCTGCAGAGAATTCCTACAGGAAAGGAATGTTATTTTTGCCTGGGGAGGCTGCAGGTTTGTGAGAACAACTGGGTCAGGAGGATTGTGGGAGTGAAGAGGGTGGATAGAAGGAGGATGGATGAACTGAGGGAGAAGATTGGTGTGCAGATGAGCTTGACGGGGAGATTGGTGAAATGCCAACTGAGGTGGGCGTGGCACTTGTGGATGGGGGAAAGAGAGAATGCCAAAGAGAGTGGATAGGTTGAGGGAGTAAGGTCGGAGGAAAAGAGGAAGACCACACTTGAGATGGGAGGATTTTGTGAGGAGTGATATCAGTGAGGTGGGAGTGGTTGGAGAACGGAGAGAGTTGGCTGAGGACAGGGGGAAGTTGAGGAGTATCATGGCTGAGGCAGGGCAGAAACTTGGTGCCATTGGACCTCACCCCTTATAAAGAGAAGAGGAAGAGGAGAGAGAACTCCAAAGAGTACTGACCAAAGAAGAGCAAAGAGTGGTGAGGGGTTCCATTTTTATGGAGAGAAATCAAGGGTGTGGAAGAGTCTCCTGACCTCAATTCTCCAACAAAGACTACATGTCATGTAAGCAATGAAGTGCGGCATTGTCCTGGAGCAAGGTTATGCCATCCCACAGAAATTCAGGTTGCTTCCAATGCAGCGCAAAGTGCAATTCCCCCCTCCCCCCACAGTAGCTGTGCATTATATGTCCTGGGACACAATAGTCAGGCACAATGCCATGGTACAAACTTTGAAGTGCCTCAATCTTCAGTGCTCCTTGGCTGCAATGAACAATTACCTCTTTTAGCGACTGTGGTGAAGACCATTCAGTATTTTGCATTTTCAACTATGGATCAAATTAATATATCAACTGTCACGCTTTCTTCCACTGTCACGACGCGCCCCAGAACAGGTCACCCTCATTTTGCTAACACTGCAGATAAGTCATGCGCATCAACATCCTTGAAGTCAGCTCATCACCATTGATCAAACAGGAAACCATTCTTCTTCTGTTTTTTTTTTTTCACAGGGTCTAAGGTTCATAAAAGAGCTGTCTCACAAGTCATGCACACATATGCAGATGGAGACACCAGGCAACGCAGGACTTCAGTTCAGACAAACTGATCTCCAGTGATCTTGGGGGACCTGACATAACTTCTCAGGGCACTCTGGGTTCCGGTGATGCCATTTTGTGATTGCTTTTCTTTCTGCAATCAGTGGGGAAATCGAGTAGAAATCTCTCTCCTCGCCCAAAACCCAGGAGTTGGAATCCCATTGGGGCTTGGGGGAGAGACGTTTTTCTCATAACTCCCTTGTCGATGCTTCATCCGATAAATGCTGAACATGAGAAAACAGCAAGAACAATCGTTAAAGTCACTGATATGACTCGGCCAAGATCAGAATCGAACCACCGACCTCTCAGACTCAGAGTGGATGCTGTCACCACAATGCCACCACGAATGGTGAAAACATTTTTTTGGAACAAATGACTTTTCATTTTCTCCGTTTTTCAGTCAATATGTGGAACATTGAAGCAGAGAAAATGCCTGCACGACCTATAGAATCCCGATCCTTCATTTCCAAACTAGAATGGCACCAACCATTTGAACATGGTCTTCCTCATTCACAGTTGTCAGTCTGCTTTCAAATGTTGCGTCTTCAACCTCATAACCAGCCTGGATAAAGTTCACTCACCTCTGCATAGTTTCATATGAAGGACAACGGTCCCCGAAAGCTTCTATTCCAAGCTGATGAATGTCCCGTGGATATTTTTCGCAGTATAACTTGAAATTTATAATGACACGTATGTCCGTTGCTAAACTGCAACTGACAATAGCGCCTGTACTTTACGACTGCAGAGTAAGTAAGCTTTATTACCACTACTTGGCATGATGATATTTGAAAAGCTGTCGGCAATTCAGCATGACAAGGTCATATTGTTACGAATCTGGAAACTTACTGCACTCAACATTCAGAGTCCCGATAGAACAGTTATATCGGTAAGTATTGTGTTTATAGTTAGGGCTCCTGACCTGTGTCTAATGGGAAATAAAATGTTCATGCGCTGCGGAGTTATTTTGATAGTCAGGGTTTTCATTATTTTTACACCACCAACATCAACTACAACAACACCAGCATCACCCTCACCTTCACCTCGCTCTGACCGACGCCATTGCCTACGTGCATATCAGCACGTATATGGGCGGAGCCCATGCAGGATGATGATCCTCTGCCTGTTTGGTGGGCGGAGCCCACGCAGGATGATGATCCTCTGCCTGTTTGGTGGGCGGAGCCCACGCAGGATGATGATCCTCTGCCTGTTTGGTGGGCGGTCTGCAGCGACGGCCATCGCGCCCCCCCCCCTACCCCCCCCCCGGTCCAATCAACAGCCTTGGCACCCATTTTGGCCAATGACAGGGCGACGAGCACACTTTGCGCACCAAAACCGTCCAGTGAGGGAAAGCGGGGAGGGAGGAGGCGTCCCCTCCCCCCCCCCTGGACAAGGGTGAATTAGGTTGCGGCGCGATCGGACCGAGAGGAGAGTTTTGGTTGTCGGGACGAGCTCTGAGCGGAGCTCTGGAGGCTGATCACGGCTCGCTGGTGCCTGGTTCTATCATCACCTCTCGCTGGTGCCTGGTTCTATCATCGCTTCTCGCTGGTGCCTGGT
>NC_140964.1:69671611-69684111 GCF_056783735.1 Eptatretus burgeri
CGAATCCGCAACAATATATATATATATATATATATATATACATACATACATACATACATATATATATATATATATATATATATATATATATATATATATATATATATATATATATATATATATATATATATATATATAGATAGACATATATATATATATATATATATATATACATATATATATATATATATACATATATATATATACATATACATATATATATATATATATATATATATATATATACGAAGCCTGGTGTTGGCTTAGTGGTTAGGGTGGTGGCTTGGGATCCCAGGGTCCTGAGTTCAAGCCCCGTTGGCTGCTGAATTAACACCAGGGTGTTGACTCAGCCTGTCATCCTTCCGAGGTCGGTGAAATGAGTACCAGTGTACTGGTCCCGGTGTATGCCCCGGTTAGAATAGGTGTACCATATCCCTGTGTGTCGTAAGAGGCGACCAGGGTTGGCGTCAGGAAGGGCATCCGGCCATAAAACATTGCCTCAAGAAAAAGCCCAACCCCTGCACAGCAGGGAAAAATGGCTGTAATATACATATACATATACATATACATATACATATACATATACATATACATATACATATACATACAAGCCGGTAGGCGACGAGGGATTCACTAGGATCGAAGCGCTGGATACGATGCTTTTCATTCTGACCGATCCACCGATGAAGATTCATTGCCAAGACGTATTGGTTCACATACAATTGTTCCTCTGCCTGGCAAGATTTTTCCTTTTGAGTATTTTGCCAACTGGCACTCCTCATAAAAAAATGACAGTAAATCGACACCCTATTTTTGAAGGACTACCATTTGAAAAATAATCGGTTTGCTGGTTTGTGCTGTGGAGCCTCGCGTCGCAGACACACACACACACACACACACACACACACACACACACACACACACACACACACACACACACACACACACACACACACACACACACACACACACACCCCGATAAACTTCTCTCAATGCTCTTGTTTGACCACACCTCCTGAGCCACACAATATTTTTCATAAGCCACGCCCACTTTCCTACGCCACTCCCACTTTAAATAATAAATAATTGGAGGTGGTGTGTGGGTCGTGGATTCGTTTTCAGTAAATAAATAAATAATTGAAGGTGGTGTGTGGGTCGTGGAATCATTTTCGGTAAATAAATAAATCAACATATTATTAGAAATCCACAAAGACAGAAATGCCGGTGATTCCATTTATTTTGGATCCTTTTGACTTTGGTCAATAACGTTTGGATCGAGGAGAGATCGAAGGTGGAACGACGGTGTAGTTCCTTACAAACACTGTATACACACCTTAAATGACGGTAAATAGACACCCGATTTTTGAAGGACTCCCATTTGAAAAATAAACCTCAATCAAAAATCGGCTCGAGTAAAATTTTCTAAATATCTCGAAGTGTTTAATTCCGAAGTCTCGTTCCTCTACATTCAAAATTGAAGGACAAGTATTGAAAATACTGAACGCAGTTTTTCGGCCGCTGCACAGCAACGGTTGGTTGCAAGGCAACGAAATTCAAACGCGCACATTCCCAATATATATTCCACCTTTTGGCAAAGTTTCATCAAAATTGGTTTGCTGGTTCGTGCTGTGGAGTCTCGCGTTGCAGACACACACACACACACACACACACACACACACACACACACACACACACACACACACACACACACACACACACACACACAGCCGGAAAACCCGACAATAAGGGATATCTCATATATTGCGAATCCAATATATATATATATATATATATATATATATATATATATATATACATATATATATATATATATATATATATATATATATATACATATACATCCGATAGGCTACAATTGAATGTTATCAATGAAAATAAAGCATACCGCCTTCTATTAGCTGTATGTCAATGGAAACTCCAAGAACCTCTCCCAATTTCTTTCCCAACAATGGCAACAGAAAGAAAATGTCAGAGATGTCAGGTCGGTAGAACACAGAGCTGTGAGCTGGCTGGCTGGCTATGAAATCCAGTTGATCAACCGTAGCCTGTCCTGTTCCCAACGCAAATATTTTCACGCCATCTGAGTGCAGAGCAGCTGCCTGGGTCAGTGGGTCAGCTTGGAATTTACTTCCAGCCAAAACAATGGCCACCTGTACAACAAACACAGCATAAGCTTCTGATCTGCATCTGGAACATGACCAAGAAACCATCATTCTCTTAAACAGTTAAATCACTAACACTATAATCCTAGCATGTATGGTGATGAATCTATATATCTTTTTCACACAGGCAAAATCAATGTCACAAGAAAACCTTTCAAATCTTAATCAAATTGAAGTGAAGACATGAAATAATGCCCTTTGGCTAATCAACCGTCTTATGTCGGGTGTCCCCTTCGGCAGGGAGAGGGGAGGAGCTTGGCTTGCACCTCCTTGCCTTCTCTGTTGGAAGGTGATTCCTGAAGAGCAAGTTGTTTCTGTTTGAAACCTTTTCTTTGACTTTTTAACAATTCCATACCCTGGGCCAATTGCCGCAAAATGTGCTCGACCACATTTTTGTGACGCGCGCTAGGTCAACGTCACAAGTAAAAACAAAATTGCAATTCTTAATAATATTCATGTTAAAGCTAGAGAGTTCATAGAACACTATAACCCACACAGTGTTCAAAGTACAGAATATACAGTACTGTACTTCAATTTTAATAAAATAATGATTTTAACGATCCTTTGAAAAAAATGCAGAAGTTTAGTGTTTTTGAAGTCGTCCAGAAGCAATCCTGAATGCTACACTTATACACCACCCCATTGGGCATTTATTTAAATTGAAGTGGTGTAAAAATGGAGGTTCTTGGAAGTATTATGACAGGCAATGTGTATACTAGTGTTCAAGTATATAATTAAATTTAAATAAAATAAAAATTGTAAACGTCGAATAAATAAATTAATTCCAGGTTTTCCCGCCATTTTTTACACAATTAGATCACCTTATCAAACACGTCACATTCGTTATTCATGCCTGTTGTTTATGTCCTTTATAAAGTCCTTAAAAACGGTAAGTTTTCTATTTAGAATAATTTTCAATTTTGTTTGACTGTCAGAAAGGCAGACAGAGTAAGAATATTATCTCACTCCTCTCTGTGCATGTGCAATCGGGGTGAATTCAAAGCCAAATTACTGTTAAAACAAAAGATTTGTCTTCCTATATTCATGTCCCCATTCGTGTCCAACAAAATAATATTCTATTCAAATAAATTGTTCGTCCATCATAAACTGCTAAGACAGAGAGACAGACGGACAGACGGACAGACATGAACAAATTGCTTAACCCTGCTTTTCTCTCCGCGTGCGCGTGGTAAGGAATAGCAGTGCTCTGGCCAATCGGCAGCGAGATGGGTGGAGTTTGGCTTATGCATCTGGAGTTCCGTGTCACAAACCAATGGCATTTAATTATCTATATTCTGGATACAGAATGGAAATTGATACACAGTACAATGGTTCCACAGTCTCCATGGAACTACACTGGGTGTAGGTAGTCATCACACAATTCTATATGACCTCAAACAAGGAAATGAGGCTATTTGACCGGCAGTCATTGCCATGTTGTACTCCCACATTAATTTTTGTTACAGCTCTAAACATCAATCTTATTCATGTTTTGCTGAAGCCTAAATAACCCGATCTTGATCAGGTGACCAAACTTTTTGTAAATAACACCAATCAAGGTGTGGGTTTAAATCTTATCCAACACACAAATATTAAGGACTAGCAGGGTTACCCGGTGTTGCCTGGGTGAGGAGGGAGGGTGTACTGAGAAGTGAGAGAAGTAGGAGAGCCGGCAGAGCTGAGAATGGAGCAGGTGGATCAGGGGCAGGAGAACCGATGGGGTGGGGTGGGGGTGGGAGGTGGGAGTAAACTGTGTCGGGAGCAGGAAAGCGAGAACACCAGTGGGTAAAGGGGTCTTAAGGAACACCAGTGGGTAAAGGGGTCTTAAGGGTGTTGGGGTCTGAAGGGTTTTGGGGTCTCAACTGTCTTTGAGGTCTTGAGGGTCTTCCTCGTTCACTTAAAATGTAAAATTTTCCCTCTTAAACAGTCAATTGTGGTCGTATTTTGTCATGATATATTTTAGTCGAGTGTTCAGGAGAACCCAAACCTAAATTTTTTTTAATTTTTTTGTCAGAAAGCCATTGAAGGTTTTGTATTTCCGTTAAATTGATGGTATTGGTAGACAAGGGATTTTTTTATCAATTGATAAATCAGTTCTGTTACTCCAGCAGGGACACAGCACATACACTGCACAGGCACCTCGGACACCACACACAAAATTGGCGACAAATGCTTTGTCCCACAATCACAGGTTGACCAGGTATCCTGTGTGTTATGCGATCGTCTGATTTAGCACATTCCCAGGACGCCATTTGTCTGAGCGAGTAGCTCGGCAGAGATTGTGCAACAGTTAAAGCGATGGTTGCTTCTTCCGCTTAATCGTGGGGGACACGGCACGGCACAGCACAACACGACACAGCAACACGGACACAGCATGGCATCCTCTCTCAATCATAGCGGATGACATTACTGTACCATACAACCACCAGAAAGATGGATCGACTATCGGCACATTTGTGAAAAATCGAAAATTATTCGCCCGTTGCGTTAAATCGCACCGCGATGTAACCCATAATTACAATACAAATATGGCAGTCGACTTCCAAGTCTAGTGTCACGGCAAAGTGTGCAGAAGAAGAAGAATATTTAGACTTTTAATCACAAAATTACCGACTTTATAAATAGGAAAAAAGACACAAGGGATACTTGAGCATCGAGGTGGTCTAAGCGTTTGGGTTCCCCTCTAAGCGATGTCAGAGGATGTGAAAAATGATAACAAATCTTTCTGTAAAAACTGTTGGATGGATGGAAGCCATGAGGGAGGCTGAAAGCATGAGCATTGTAAAGTTCCATTTCTTAAAGCAAATTGATCCTTTACAGAGTTATACACCGCCATTTTTAAACCATACATCTTCAAGGGACGGGCATGGCATGGCAATTGCAAATAGTACCGTACTGTCCACCACTTACAGCAGCAGATAGCTTTGACTTACCACAGCACGAAAGAGGTGAAAATATTATTTATTTAGTTCGGTTTTAATTGTGCGTGGAGTCAGGTCAGCTGTGCAGTGAGCCAATGTGTGAAAGACACAGCTCGACTAACTAGGTGTGTTGGTCTTTGGCAGTGTTATATGTCACATGATATCTATTAACCAATGAGATTGCATGTAAATGAAAAAGCCAGAAAAGTGATCTTTTAAGGCTCAGGTGGAAGATGAAAATACCCTCAGCATAATCCCGGGATTGGACTTGGGCTGTGTGCCAAATTTGATGGTTGTCGGTCTCGCAGTCCTTCCAAAAAACAGAGACTGACAGACTGACAGACAGACAGACAGACAGACAGATATCTGATGAATCTTATTTATTAGATTTTGATTCCACATGTATAAAACTGGTCTCAGAATTATCATGTTACTTTTTGATTGTTTATATTGAAAACCAGGCTGTCTCAATAATATAATTCAAAGAGGAGGTAATTTGCCTGCCACATCTGACATTACCTGCAGGTGACATGAGACTATATTTCGTGGTTCTCTTTTCAAACCCTCAACACAAGTTAAGGTGGGCAACATTTAGGCCCACATGAAAAAAAGCTTAGTTCACCAAAAGTTTCAAAAATAAAATATAATTTCAACATCCAAAAATATTGCCGTACCTGGATTGCACCTTCATTAGCACGACCTCCTGATGTTTCCACAAACTGCTCTCGTCTCAACAATGCAAGACCTTCATGAAGGTTTGAAGGCCCACCCAAAGGCTGGATGTGCTTTAAGGCAACCTGCATGTCATTTGCAGTTTCATAGGTGTTGAGGTAAAATTCAGATCGAGGTTGATGTCCGTACTGCACCAGCCCCACACGAACAATGCTTGGGTGAATATTCATTACCCCCAGAAGCACCTCAACCACCCTCTTCATCTGTTGGAATTCAGCTTGGCCTCCATTTCCCGAACCATCAAGCAGAAACACCACATCTGCCTCTGTGCAGGACACAATGCATGATGCAAGTACCAAGAGTCAACAGCGAATTGTTTTGAACACCGAAAATTTTACAATAAGCGATTGTGATCTTTCGGACATATATATATATATATATATATATATATATATATATATATATATATATATATATATATTATAACGTATATGAATATATATGTAAATTTATACATATATATGCATATACAGACATATATATTGTTACGGTTCTCGGAACCGTATGCATACAAAGATACAGATGTCCCGAAGTTAGTTCTGCCATTAAAGGTCCCATGACACTCAAAAGTACTGAAATTGCATATATATATATATATATATATATATATATATATATATATATATATATATATATATATATATATATATATATATATATATATATGTCCTATAGGAGTTTTTCATCGTGATTTCTGATCTGACAATGTTTTTTCACAATACTCGTTCTGTAAAATGTAAAATTTAAAAAACAAACCTCTTTGCCCCTAAAACAAGCCCCTAAAAATTCTGCCGAAATCTACTGAACGACGCATAACCCACATGACGTCATCTCCAGAACAACAAAGGCTGCACGTAAATTACTCGGGTTGGTGATCTACGTGATTGTATTGGCTTCCTGTGTGTTTCTACATTCGATTGGTCGACTCAAACGCTTCATTCATTTCTGCTTTAAAAAAATCAAACATTTGGTTTTGAATAATGGATGACATGGACTTTGATTTGTCTGGTATCGACAGTGAGTGTGAGAGAAATGAAGGATTTTGGTCTGAATCAGATGGAGAATTGTCGGATAACGTAGTCGTGGGAGGTGAAGTTCAGGCAGCTGGAAATGGAATATGGCCTTACCAGTTCGAGCCCGAAGCAGGACAAGCAGAGGAAAATGGCGATGAAATTCCCGGCGTTCATGATTATCGGGAGGACATCGAAGGAAGACTTGGCAATAACAACTGGTTAGACTAAATCCTATTCGTAATTCAATAATGTAAATTCGACTTGCATACTGCTCGATATCAGAAATATTTTAGTGAGGTGACGTGACCAGCGCAGCGGACATGTTGCTCCACGGCAAATGAATCGCAAGCAAGGCCAGCGCATGTCATCGGCCGTATCTCTCCGTGCATAAAACGAAGCAATCTCGCTGTCCGGATACGATGAAAACTTGTGTGCAGAACACACCTTGTGATACAATTGTCCAGAGTCGTCCGATAAATCTGACGTCTGTTGCATTTTTATTTATTTTATTCCTACTGTCGTCATGTAGCGCCAGTAGAAAACAATGAAGAAAAGACAATATTAAAAGAAACCTACAGCACGTCAGATTTATCGGACTCGTCAGACGGACGGCGGATTTATCCGACTAGTCTCGACTCTAGAGTTGACAAGTAACTTGTATTAGCATGCACACAATGTATAGGTCAATGCGTAAGAGTCCCGAGGCTATGAGGCCGTGTAATAGGACAGATAAATTTGCCTTTCATAGTTGTGCCAACATATTTTTCCCTGTTTATTTATGACAGCATTTTGGCTAAATGTTAATGAGTAGCAAGCCAATGGAAGCAGTACCATCACTTTAGAATAAACCCATGTATGTCGAGTGCAGCCATACCTGGCTTGCATGTATGTGGAATCGTACCGATCCCAGCAGGCTGGTTTCAACGAACAATTCAATAAGCTGCAACATGTGGGTGCAGGTTTTTCACATTGTTCGATTTTAAAATTATCTCCTTGTGCCGTGAAATGATGCAATATTAATCTTTAGTATTTTACTTGTATGTCCCTGTAAGTTTCTTTTTTAATGGAAAGGTTCAACAGTCACATTTAATATTTTGTGGACATGGTATAGCCCTTTATTGTGCATACATGTATTGGAGCTGTACACGACTACGACAAGGTAGTAAAGGGATAAATAATTGCCTCGTGATTGTTGTGCATACACGGCTCAGAAGCAGAATTTCTTGTCTCTGTGTGTGAGGAAACCCGCGAAACAATCACAGGAATTAAGACGATCAGTGAGATAGCAAACACATGTACACAATGCATTTGTACGTACTTTATGCGGCGCGCGACGTCTAATCAATCCACTCTGAGCGAGTCGTATTCTGGAGATGATGTCAACGGTCTCGTGACGTGCGGTTCCCTGAACTCAACTTTTTTGAGGGGCGGGGCATAGCAAGTTGTGAAAAGCACGAGAAATGTTCGAAATGTTGGTCTAATCATCCCATTGTTGATTTTAAAAAAGAAACATGGGTGATTTCTTCACTCGGAAGGTCAAGTTAACATATAAATAACCAGAAACTTTTGAGTGTCGTGGGACCTTTAAGTGTATGCGCAGATAGAACCCCTCCTTGTGTGTAGTGGGAAAGCACAAGGGGGTGCATTGCGATGGCTTTTAGTTAGGTTTATAAATCATTTCTCCCCTTTTATTTTGAACCACAGTACCCTCCTCTTGCTTTCCGAGGCAAAATCGTTGTGCAGTACCTTCTCGCTTTCCGAGGCAAAATCTTTGTGCAGTACCTTTTTGGCAAGTCCGGACCAACGTGGCATGGGTGGGCTTCCGAGCACGGCTGAAACCCCACCCAGAAAGGGCGGACCACATGGAAGCCCTGGCCAACCAGGGTGGACAGTGACATCTGCTTCATCAAGGCCACGCCCCAACCTTGGGGATGTATAAATTACGACACCATTCTCAGTTGGGGTTCTTCTTTTCGGGGGTCATCCGTTCAGAGAGGGTGACCTGGAAAGTGAGTCGTCTTGAGAGAGTGTGGGCGAGTCAGAGAGTTCGTTGAGAGTGAGAGAGTGATGGACCCAGGGACTCAGCCTCATCGCGGGAGACACCCAATGATCCTGGGTGCCTTGGATCCCACATCGCGGAGCCAAGAAAGGTTCGCACACTGTTTGTGACTGGTCTACCCTACAACATCAAGCGTCGGGAACTCCACCTGCTCTTTCACACGTTCAAGCCCCGTTCACACCTTGGACTCCGCGCTCTCCACCCGGGCTCCTCCGCGCACACACGAACTCCACACGTGCGGCTGTGGGTCGAGCTGCACACCCATTGTCAGGTGCCGCACCATGGAGCATCCCTTTCCCTGAAACTAAGGTACCAAAATAACTGCGACCTCAGCTCACTCCCTCCCTGGCTACAAAAGTCCTTGCCATTCATCTGGGTTTATTTAGTCTGAGTGTGCATCTGAGTGTGTAGCGCCGTCTGAAAAGTAATACTGCAAAAGTGCTTTGATCATTGTAAATCTTGCGTGTATTCTCATGATAAGTCTGCTCTGTGTCCTTCTTTTGTAAGTTGATTGTGGAAATGTTCCCAGTTCGTTTTTGTCTTTTCCTTTATTGTTCCAGCATGGTTCGGGTCTGAGTTTAATCCGGGTCTTTATCCCCGATAATCTGTTCATTCCAGCCGGTACGTTCTAGGCAGTTCCGCTCGGCTGCATCCGATCCGGAGTTGGTGGTTGGTACTCTACCGTAGTTGGTAGAGTGATCCGGTTCGGGCAAGGCATACCGAGGGTGTGGTTCCCCAGTAGTCGAAACCGCGTGGTTAATTAGGTAAATTGATTCTAGCCAAAAAGACCATATGCTACGCGGTTGAGGTATTGGCGTCCACGGTCGGTTCAGCGACCCGCCACGTTACGGAATTATCCGTGAGCGACGGCCTACAATTCCGGGAGTCTGGTGGGAGACGACATAACTTCCCCCACCTAGTGGTTGTTCTCGCCACCGGATATCCGGCCTGCAACAGTTTGGTGTTAGGAGTGGGATCTCGAACCCCTCCGCCTCCATAGAGAAATTTACGGGAATCGGACCAGGGATGTACTTGGCAACACCCCCCCCCCCTTTCCCTCCGAAATTAAAAGCAGCAGTAAAATTGTATTTAATTCTCGATACGAACCATGGCTGACCAAGATGAGCTGGTACAGGTGGGTTCTGAGATTATGTTAAAAGAATCCGTGGCTCAGGACAACACCTGTGAGGGAGATCTTTCCCTGCAGCCAAACCCAGAGGTAGCATTTGGGGCAACTGCGACAGCGACAATGCTTCTGCACCCCTGCATCAAATTTCCTCCAAAGAGAACTTGGCGATCCCTGTCGGATCCGCGCCCGATCATGGCGGATCGGCTTCACAAAAGCCATTTGACATGAGCCAGTTGGTGGAGATACCGACACAAATGAAAGGCGATTTACAAAATCAAGTGGATGCGGATACGCAAGCACAGAGGAGTGATATGCAAGCAATGAAGGTGGAAATGCAAAACATGGGAATACACTTACGAACACAAATGAAGGCGGGTCAGGAGGAAATAAAGGCGGAGCTGGCAAAGGTGAAGGGTGAAATGCAAAGCATGAATCAGAAAATGGCGAATGAGATCAGTACTGTACGTGGGGAAATGACCGAGTTGAGGGGGAGTGTGGAGGCTGTTCGGACCGCGATGACGACGGGCAAGGTCGAGGTGACGAGTGACGCCACGATAGTCACGAGTGAAACCTGTAAACTCGGACAGGTAGAGACGAAGAGCCAGGAATTGGGCATCATTAAAGAGGTGAACTAATTGCACAAAATAAAAGAGGAGCAGACACAAATAGAAATGGTAAGGGATATTGAGGTTGAGCGTGTGAAATGTTTTGACTCCCAGTGCGAGGGTCAGATTAACCTCCCGCAGGAACAAGGGAAGACGGTATGCTCCCTCGAGGTAGGCCGCGATGAGGTGAGTCCGGTAAGGCTGCACGAGGTAGAGCGGTTGTATGGTGCGGAAGAGCACATGCCGCGCTTTGGGGGGATAGAAGACCCGGGTTCTCGTGGGCTAACACAAGCCCCCAGCGTGATTGTGTCAGAGCGTGAGTGAGTACAAATGACATGGCATGTGTGAGTGCATGTGAGAAAATGGGACACGGACCGACCCAGACGGGAGTCGTGGGTCGTATAACGGACGGAGTTATTTCGGAAACCGCACCGGCTCTCCGGGACGCCGCGTGCGAGATCCGTTCCGTGTTTTGCGAACCGCCCTAGTGCACACGCTTGCATGAAGGGGAGCCGGCGTTAAAACGATCCGCGTCTGGTACAAGACGAGAGCACGGATGGCTAGAATGGAGGCGAATTGGATCGAGTAAATTTGGAAAGCAAGAGTCCCCCATGTGAGCACGTG
Organism: Eptatretus burgeri; assembly: GCF_056783735.1. Lineage (NCBI taxonomy): Eukaryota > Metazoa > Chordata > Myxini > Myxiniformes > Myxinidae > Eptatretus > Eptatretus burgeri. Next base: position 69,682,878 of record NC_140964.1, read on the forward strand.
CACGGGGCCGACGTGCTGCATGCCACGAGTAGTATTCGCGCGACGCACCGAAGGAGTCCCGATGACACCTCCGGGCCCGTGGGCATGGCAAGCCGTGCGGAGCGATCTCTGTGCGAGTGATGTCATCGGCAGGGATCGCGTAGCATGAAGGCCAGGTGAGTAGCACAACGTGGATCACATGGGGGATGGCCCGAAAGCGAGTGTGTGGTGCAATTAACGGGGTGACGTTACGCTCGTATGTATCGGCAAAATGGAGGCGACGAGAGAGTTGTAAACCGCCTCCCTGTGGTGACACAAGGCTGGCAGAGCCTTGGCACGAATAGACGATCCCCGACCAGGATGGAGTGAACATCCTCGTCGGGGGCAAAGGAGCATTAGTTAGGGGAAGGGTTGAGCGTTAGATAGACTGGCCTCGTGGGGGCATGAGCAGTCCTGCATGGGGCCTGGTAACACGAGTTAGGGGGAATTTAGTTTAGAATTTAGAATGGATTGGAGACATGGAACGTGTAGTGGGGATGTAGATTAGCTACGTATAATTAAATGGCACATGCATAAAGTAAAGGATGACGGGGAGCACGAATTAGTTAGGGGAACGTAGCGAGAAGAGTGTCAGTGTTGTTGTGAATTGAAAAAAAAAAAGAGAGAGAAAAATATAGGATGAGTGAACGTGGGTCAGTGGGCCCGAGTGTGAATGTGGAATGCATGGTGCGAACGAATGATTGGGGGGAGGAGTGAATCGCACCCAAGGGAACCCAGGGTTAGTGTAATAACAGTTTGCGGGTTAGTTAAATTAACCAATAGCTTAATATATATATATATATATATATATATATATATATATATATATATATATATATATATATATATATATATATATATATATATATATATATATATATATATATATATATATATATATATATATATATATATTGGTACGAATTTGGAAATTCGATTGCACACAACATTCAGGTTCCTTTAGTCAGCTATGTTGATAAGTGCTTGTTCCCCAGATAGCTCACCTTCCATTGTTTAAATGTTCAGAAATCGATTAGATGTGCTGCAGATCGATTTAATAGTTAGGGAACGAACAATGGAGACACCCCTCCCCCTATTCTGCGAAGAGCAGGAAGAATCCTACCGTCCCGTGACTCATGATGTCAACAACTCCCTCCCACCCATGGCTGAGCGGGGGGGGGGGGGGAATACGAGGGCATGAGTCACGAGTCACGCC
>NC_140964.1:69689111-69736611 GCF_056783735.1 Eptatretus burgeri
TGCAGCCTTGTGGAAGAGGAAAATGTGAATGCGAGTCAGTACGTTTGCTCCTTCGGTTCGTCCCATAAAAGAACAGTTGGGCATTATCCACATTAATGCGCTTTTATGCGTCCACAGTAGACGAGGTTGATGGAAGAAGAAGATGTGCAAGGAGAAAGTCCCTATCCTATCTGTGTAAATGTCTGTACCTATCGGAGAACGCTCAAATGGAGCAGCCACACCTTACGACAGTAGTCGGAGCCACACCCTGCCAGGCTTCGGAGCCGGAAAATGACTCAGTTACTCGCTGACCTCGGCATGGTTCAGAGCTCTGAGCTTTTCATTGGGTTGCGGTCATTGGATACGTGTTCCGGCCTTGAACAAGCGCTGCCCTTCGTTCTGACATTGGATTTTAGCAAAATCCCTGCGCTACCCGTGGGTTCTCCACGATCCGCAGCGCATGTTTATGCCTTGCGTTATATCCTGGAACAACTTGACCCGTGTCCCTTCCGAGTCCCTTTCGGTTTCTGTGGGGATTGGACGACCATGGGGCAGTTACGACGATCATAGAGCAGGGCGCTCTTGTCTTTACATTCTTCATGAGTGGTGGTGGCAATGTAGTGTCTGTAATGAGTGGTGATTGCCACGTGGCATCCATGGTTGATTTAACAGTTAACACCAAATGCTGGACAGATGAGCTGAACTGGCCATTTATTTCCTCAGACGACGTTCCGAATTATGGTGGTGGACAACACATGCGCGGGTCGTGAGGAGAGACATGAAAGCCCTCCAGCTTTTAAACCCAATGGGCTTATTTCCCAAACCACAATAATAAAAAGAACCAGGGATGATTTGATCGCGACGGAGGAAGGTGATGGCGGGTTGAGATAGGGAAGAAAAGGGGATACAAAAATCGGTAATAAATAATCATGTACAATAAGGTAAAATAAATCCAAAGCAAGTAGGTGCCACACTCCGGACTCAGTCACAGATGGGAAGGGGATAAAACCAGGGGGACTCAGCTCTGGTGCAGCGGGGACAAGCAGGTGATGAGGAGGACAAGGAGCAGGACGATGAGGCGAGCAGACGAAGGGAAGACAAACAAGAGGCGATGGCACATGGCAGACTGCAAGGACGGGGCAGGGCAGGAACAATAAAACGGCCAGAGGCAGGACGCACAGGCAAAGGACAAAGACAGGTACAGGCAGGTAGAGGCTGGCAGAAGCAGGCAGGCAGGATGACCTCCTCAGAGAAAACTCAGATTTAATTCTCCACAGCAGTCTTTTTACCTGTCGTGTTCCCCTGAGAGCAACTCTCATCAACTATTTCAACCCTCCATCATGTTCGCCTCTGACTTCCAACTGCCGATTTGACTCCTCCCTCTACTCTCTCTGGGCAACACTCCGGCCCTCCAAAGCGATCCATCGCTCTGCCCCTCGGGAAGAGTCTATAACTCCGCCCGTCTTTTGCCAAATCCCCTGGTGCCCCCTGGTAGAAGTTTACATAGATGTTTTACATACAATTGGCTTAACCATAATCGCAAACTACTTATTACCATGAACCATCCTCTGTGTAGCACACATGCAGCATGCAGACAAGACAATTTTTAAGCTAACATTTCATGATATATACATCGAGATGGCGATCTATTCCTATCTGTTCTATGGTGATATCTAACCCCCCCCAAACAAACCGAACTATATATGTATATATACAGTGCTCCCTCACCTATTGCGGTTAATGCGTTCCAGACCCACCCGCGATAGGTGAAAATCCGCGAAGTAGAAATCACATATTTATTTAATTATTTAAATATATTTAAACACATTTTAAACGTGTTTTAAACAATTCTAGAGCATCCACACACTCTTATTAACCTTCCCCACACACATTTAATCAGTTATTTAAAAAAAAATTAAAAAATTTTCATCAGAAATGCGACTTCATGGGGCTGCAAAGCCTAAGACCAAAAATAATTTTTAAAATACTATACAGTATTGTACTATAAAATATAAAAAAACGTATTATGGATACTGACCTATGAAGATATGACGATGATGATGATAGCTGTGCAGTACTGATGACTATGAAGATGACGATGATGAGATGAATGTAGTACTGCACAGCTAATAAGAGTGTAGTGATGTAGTGAAAGAAACCCGCGATGTAGTGAAGCCGCGAAAAGTATGTATATATATATATATATATATATATACACATATACATTGCACAGTCCAAGAGCATTTCCATAATGATTAAATGGAAAGCAAACTCAAAACTTGTAAATAGAAAATACTACATTTTGTACTTACTTCTTTCACCTTGAATTTGAATGTTCATGTTAAACACTTCTGCAAGCCCACGCACCATTTTATGCATCTCCAACCCGAGTCGTGCAAAGTCGCTGTGGAAGAAAACAAATTTTTGTGCTGGAGTACTTCCAGCCAATTGGAGCTCATCTTGGTTAGCCTTTCCTGCTCCCAGGGCAAAGATAATCACACCGTTATCTTTGAGTTTCTTTGATTGTGTCGTCACATCGTCTGTAGAATCACTTGCAGTCAAAATAATCACCACCTGATAAGACAAAATCATAATTTTAGCATCACATTGTTTTATTTAACTTAGCATTTATAGTTCAAAGTGACCAATAACTTATCCTTTAACAACAAGTTTTGGCAGCCAGAGTATATTATTGTGAAAAAGATTGGGAGGGGTATGAGCGGGTGGGGGTGGTAGGAAATCGAACAAAAAATAAATATGTGAAGCATACAATGAGACTGAGATTTCACTTTCAACCGTTCTGTCACAAAGTGAAAAATAATGGCATTTGTTTCCACCTGACCTGAGGATTTCCCAAGTGACTTCTACTTCCTGCTGCCTCAGTGAACTGATCATTCCATAGAGAATGGAGGGCATGACCGAGCCGGGGTCTGCCTTGTGATTTTGGAGCCTGCAAGAGTGCACTCTGAGCGCTTTGCAGAGAGTTGTGCGTGTTGAGGCTAAATCCAATGTTGGGATCGTGACCGTAGACGGTAAGGCCCACATGAAAGCCATCTTGGCTGATTTGCATAATGTTCATCAAGACTTGAGCAATGGTTTTCATGTGGAAGAAATCCTCCACACTGACATCATCTGATCCATCCAAGAGGAAGACCACATCAGCAAATTTGTATTGCCCTGTGAAAAGTCCATGCAAAGGTACCAATGAGAGAAATGTTGTACACTTGGCCTTGGATGCTACAAAGTGACTTTCATTATGCCCAATGCACTATAACAAAGGTTCTTCAGACAAGTACATGCTAAACAAAGTATGCATTAAACAAAATATTAAAATTGAATAAAAATAGAAAAGCAAATGATCTGCCTTACCAGGATGTTGTGCTTCGATGCAAATAGTTACAAGAAGCAATTGCCAGAGGGAGCTTGACCTCAAGATAACCATTGTCCTGCTGCTTGGGAATGTTAGAACAGGTGTTCGTAAACTGAAAGTATAAGTAAAATAGATCTCAAAAACCACAAATGCTTAAACCCATCAAGAAACATAATGAAGTAAAAGGCAACCATTATTCCTAACAATCTATTTGATAATTATGAAAAACTAGCAAGGGTAGGCAGTGTTGCCCGGTATATTTTTTGTGGGGGGGGGGCTAAAACACTTCCCCATACTCACTAACGAATGGGGTTCGGGGATCATTTAATATTACCTTTCACTGTTTCACATTGCTACAAAGGCTGAAGCACCATAGAGTGATTTTAAAATGGCCTGGCAAAGTCGCCTGTCCAACTCACAATCCCGTGAGATTTGCAGAAACCCCATGGAATTGCAATTGTAAAGTGATCATTCGACGCAAAACCAAGAGATCGCAAAATCAACTTCACACATCGAGAAATGTACTGCAATTTACAGGGTGGTCACAAAGTCCCGTGATTGTGTAATAATCACAGGACTTTGCTGAGGTAGAGGTAAGTGGGTAGCTTAGGTAGAACCACCCCTCCCCCACAAATCCAAATCATCATCTACCATGGTAGGTTTCATATATATATATATATATATATATATATATATATATATATATATATATATATATATATATATATATATATATATATATATATATATATATATAAACATAAATGTTCATACCTTGATTTTTATGACAATAAAAGTCTCGTTTATTCATATTTAACATTTATACCTCTTCTGCATTTATTATATTCATTAATCAGGTTCTGCGGAGGGGGTAATGGGACTTTGTAAATACCCTGTAGATTATAATTGGCTACGAAGCATTGTAAAAGTGTAACTTTAGAAGTGGAATTGCATGTTATTCATCAAATAGCTGCTGGTGAATGTGTGGTTGATGTTGCTGGGTTAAGTTTGCCCCTGATCTATAAATATAGTGCTGTTCTGGAAGAAGAAGATGATGTACAACCAATTTCGACAGCTTCTGGAAGAAGTTTATTTGTATTTTAGTGTTTGGTAATTTTTTTTTATTTGTTTATGCATATGTGTGTTTGAATATAATTGTCATTTATCAAAATTATTCAAGAAGGCACCACAGAGCGATTTTTTTTTTATTATTGATCCCCTAAAAATAGACCTTTTTTTTCAGATATTTCAATTTTTTGTCACACTCCCTGGCACCCACTAACAAACCCCTGAAAGTTTGACCATCCCTGAGAAACAAACCCCTGAAAGTTTGACCATCTGTTCAACCATCCCTGAGAAAAATGGCGACACACACACACACACACACACACACACACACACACACACACACACACACACACACACACACACACACACACACACACACACACACACACACACACACACACACACACACACACACCTCTTACAGTTTAGATAAAGAGAAGGATAATTTTCATCCGGTAAAATATCCAATTGGAAGTCTACTCATTCATGAGCCTTACGGGACTGCCGGCACTAATCCGCTACGACGGCATCTAACCACCAACTTCAGCAAAATATATCACGAGATCTTTGATGTCCAAATTTGCACAAGTGAACGTAAATTGGTATTGCAAAATAATAATAACTAGAACGGGTACTCAGAAGAGCGCATGCCTTCGCCGACGCTACATTTTGGACCCCCCCCCCCCAGAAACCGTTGATTGTGAGGGTATTTAATCCCATACCACATCTGCCATCTCGTATGTGTTATGATGGCTTAAAAACATTAAATTTCCTGCTGTTTGACACTGATTCAGGTACATTGTACAATTTCTGTATGAACTCCCTGACCTTTTTGGGTGTCGGTGTCAAGTCAATCTGATGACAACTGGTCACATTATAAGAAATTATTTTCTGGCATTTTAGGGGCATTCAGCACACACGAGTTTCTGTTTTTCGAAATAAGTTATTTATTGTGAACAAACAAACATTCATTTTCAGAAAGTATGACATCTGAAAGTACTAATTCAGCTGTGTGTACTATATGTAGAGCGTATGACATTAGCTAGTTGCACGATAGGGGGTTGAAGTACTCTCGATAAATAGAACTATAAGTTGTGAAATACGCCTCTCCTGGTGCCAAAGTCCCATTGGTTTGCATGGAGAGAACTATGTTTTTGCCTGCTAATCCGTTATTATTACCTGCATCCTTACAACTGTAAAATGTGCATATCTTTTATTTTTTAATATCTTCAAATTGCACCAGCAACCGAAAGCATCATGGCACATAAGAATGACACATTTGAAGCACACATCAGGTGATCGTGCTTTTTTTAGAATGGTTGACATCAGCTGGTTGTGGTTGCGCAATCCCAAAGTAATACATCAGCTGGCTCCTAATTTATAAAAAGGAACATTTTTTGTTTTGTGTGCGTACGTGCCACTAAGGTATGCACATTTTGTAAGTTCAGTGACACCCCCCCCCCCCCCGTCCAATGCTTTAAACTCACCAATAAAGTCACTGTCAAATGTTACACATCACAGGATAGGGAAATGAATTCTAAACATTTTGAATCTACTTACATGCAAATTGTATAAGAATTGACCGTGTTATGATAATAAAGGTCGTTGATCCCCCTGACCTTTGACCCAAACCGCTAACTAAGGAAATGACGTCATTGTGTCATATCGTATATCACAAGATTGGGCATTGAATTCACAACATTTTGGCATTGGTTGCATGCAAATTGGATAAAAATCGACCGCACTATGGCAAAATGACGATTTTGACCTTTTCATGACCTCGACCTTGACCTTTGTACTCTTAATTTTGTAATTAGTATGTGAGTGTGGGGAACAGAACAGTCAACATTTTGGTGTTGGTTTCATGCAAATTGGATAAGAATTGACCGTGTTATGACTAAAACCACACAATTTGCAATGTCGTGACCCCCCCCCCTGACCTTTGACTCCCAACCGCTAATAAGGGTTATTACATCATTGTGTCATGTCACATATGACAAGATGGGGCATTGTATTCTGAACATTTTGGCATTAGTTGCATGCAAATTGGATACAAATTGACCGCGCTATGGTAAAAAGACGATTTTGACCTTTTCATGACCTTGACCTTTGACCCGATCGCTCCCAAAATCTAATCAAATGGTCCTCGGATAATAACCAATCATCCCACCATATTTGCTGCGATTCAGTTCAATACTTTGGAGTTATGCGAATAACAAACAAACAAACAAACACACATATTCACAAATAAATAAATAAATACACAGCGATCAAAACATAACCTTCGCAACAAAGTTTGCGAAGGTAATAATAATAATAATAATAATAATAATAATAATAATAATAATTTCAAGAAATAATGCAGGAGCCTTCTCTGTCCAGGAGCTCGAGCGTGTAAATGCTCGAATAAAGGTTAATAGTGCCGGATGAATCATATAAATTACACGACCTCAATAAACAGGGTAATCATATAATTGCACACAAAACAATAACTTATGCAGGTGTCTTTGGACATCTTGCATCTCAATCAAAGCAACATCTGCTTACACCAATCTCAGACTGAAACCACTTAGGCCCAAGATTTGACATGTATGTACAAACATCTCAGCACTGTCCAAAACTATGCTTAAATATAGAAGGACAGCCATTGTCCAAAACTATGCTGAAATTTAGAGGTGTCACAACTTTTTGTTAAAACTCGGTATTTGGTCTCAAACAACTCTTATTTAGTTATCAATGACTGGTTTAGAATTCATTTTTAATACAAATAGTAGGAAATTACAAGAACAATCATCGTTTTTCTCAAAACCAACAATTTTCAATCAAAAGTCTAGAGAAATGATGTGTGAACTTAATTTTCTGAGTATGCGAACAGAAACATCATGTGAAACACAATTAAACACATAAAAATTAAACACATAAAACATGGAAATGTAATCCATGAAGGATAGAAAACTAAAATAGGATAACAATATTCCCTAATAATGAATTTAGCACATTTTGGTAAAATAAGGAAAAATTATTTAATTGGTCATTTTTAACAAGTAACTTGTACACTTTCACGTCAATCACATGAAACAACAAACAATCAATAATTATTTTGGTCTGAACAGCAGACTTATAATCCGTATCTTTAATACAAATTGTAACAGTTTCCAAAACAAATCATCGCTTTTCTCATGATCGATCATTTTCAATGTAAAAATGAAATTTCGTGATTTTTAAAGTCACTTTTCTGTGTATGATAAGAATGGAAGGAGACATTATGATTCGAACAATTATTCATACATCCAGACAATATAAATGTACATGTTAAGCCATATAAGAATTGATAATTTGATTGAACAAATTTAGAGAATTTTCAATGAATGTATGAACATTGTTTCACATTTCATCACACTTTCAGCAACATTTAAGGTTTGCAATAAGTTTGATGTTTATTATTTAGTGGTAAATTCATGAAAAATCAACATATGTATCAAACTATGTAAAGGTGTAAGATCGGGATCCCGATGGTACATGTACATCATGTCAATCAATTGTGTGTTCACTAGGTTGTCCTGCAGGATTGCAGAGATCTTCAGCATCACATCCACAAGTAGAGATACCCATTTGTTTCAATTTGACACATTTGCAATGTGTGGACCTCCTCTTGGTTTTACAACCACATGTAACTAGCTCAACACATAACTATGGAAATGCTGTGGGCCTCTTCCACACAATTTCAAGTGTATTGCCATTTTTCTTTCAGACCCCAGTTTCCAATGGCATGTTTCCTGAGTGGTCTGTATGCAGTGCTTGTAACCATATGGAAGCTTGAAAGTTTGCCCTTTTGGTATGCAATTCTAATGCATCCATTGTAGGTGGGAGGGATTCTGTCAGTTAAAAGCTAGATGTTGTAGTATTTGTGAATAAGCATTAGTGAATGCCAATAAATGAACGAGTAATATTTATGGTTACATGTTATAAGTTTGCTGAAGCACACATCGGTAAATTGTAATATAAATTGCCAGATGGAATGAGATAATTTTGACTGTAGATGGCAGTATTGTACTGTATACTGCCTGGTGAGATCCATGAAGGTGCTGGAAACGTTCTCAGATGAAACTTCCAGTGTAGACTAGAATCACATTTGCTGGAAGGCATGGGATTGTTCTGTGTTACTATTTAAACCAATGTGAGCGAGGTGTAGAGAGACGGGTGACATGTGACGAGCCGTGCATTACCATCGTCCCCATGCTCGATTTAACTCTGATGAGTGAACGAGGTGTTGATGTCCAGAGCAGTTGTGACACGTGGAGCTGATTATAATCAGGTTGATTAAAACTCATTAAGATTGTGTATCGGGAAATAATTCCTTTGAGCTCTTGAATCATGCTGGATGGGCCAGCGTATGAGAGAGAACACCGCAGCATGACTAAATCGTTCAACAGCCCTGGTAGATGAGGTGAACATGTGTGAGTTAAGCCGGCAGGACAGGAACACTGGGCAGAAATAACTCAATGCAGGAATTGTTGTTGAACATTGCATTGTATGTAATGGTGAACTTCCTCATTTGACTTTGTGTCTGTTTATTTGAAATACAAGTTTCAAAAACGTTACGCTGTTGATGTGGTCACTGTAACATCACTCAGAAGTCACAGACACCAACTGACAAAGATCCATTCAAGTGGTAGCCGACAGGTATGTTAGTTAAGACTCATAAAACCCAAAGCTTGAATTGCAGTCAAGAGAAAACGCCCTGGGTTCAGCACCACGAGCAACATATGTACACTGGAGGGAAGGAAAACCCCAAGATGTGTATACCACCCGACAGATTCAAGCACCTTTTTTCCATTCACATAAAGGTTATACTTTGCCATATTAACTCCTCGTGTTGGATCTGGTGCACTATCCCGTGCAGGCACACAAACTGTTCAATGTCAGACATGTTGAATGAACCATTAGGATGGGAGAGTAATTATGGTGGGTGTTGCATGAATAATTACCAACAATTTTTTCCCCCTACCCAGGAGACGATGAAGTGGCATCACTTCCAGTGAGAGCATGGAATCCCAAAATGTTTTGCAACGCCATAACTGGTTGGCCTTATGCTATTGTACTAACAGGGTACACCTTGTTAATACAATGTGTAGCCTGTAAGTACACTAGAACTTCACCATTGAGAGATGGGGCCAAAAATTATATATAGCATGATACTTCAAAAATGTATTGGGCCCGATATGTTCTCATGGAGCGGGCATTGCGTGGTGGAGGTATGCGCTCTACTGAGTGCCCTTCTAGTTCTATCTGTTTTTTCCAATGATACTGGTAATGGTGACAACTCATGCTGTGAGCAGAATTCGTTGTAGTTGAATGTTTCGGCTAGATACTGGGGTATTGCAAAGTTGTTACAGAAGCCTTCTGTCAGCCTTTATTTGCCTGACTAAATTTGCTCCACAACATTCTTCAGTCACATACAATGATGCAAATGTCTTTGAATTGTTCTGCTGCAAAGCAGTAAAGAATGATAGTTTTGGAAATTACCCTCTTCTTCACAAAGTCCTTCACTCAGGCCTCGCCTTTCTCCTTTGTACTGCCCATGTCCCTGGCTCTCCCTTCAGTCACGACATCACTGATAGACACAACAATCAGGAGAGGAGCATTTTCTGAGACCACGACATCATCATTGTCTTCATGTTATGGAAGCACTGTGACCTGTAACTCGTTGAATCATTCAAAATGTGAAAGCAATCTATTCACTGAATTTTCATCCGAAGACAGCATGGATGGGAAATCATTCCTCTGAGTTGAAATATGCTCATCCCCCATGGATCATGAAATATGCTCATGGACACATCACCTGATATTGTTTCACTTTCACAACATGTTTCGCAGAACTTGACGTGAGCTGGATCATTTCTGGTGATGCCAATGATAACATTTGAGAGCTTCCACATTCTGTTAGCTTGGACTATGGGAAACTTGTTAAATTGACGAAAATTTATTTTCACTACAAAGGGTTCCCCCTCATGAACCCTGGTGCAATTTTTGGAAGTTCTTCATTTCTGCGACATACAATAGCCTCCAGTTTGCAGAGCTTTTGTAGTCATCGATGGAAAGGTCAGGTCAGGTCACGTCAGGTATGGGAGCATGCGCAAGAGCAGCGTTTAGCTGCATCCACTTTCTATCGGGACTCCAGGGGCCTCCGTCTGGCCACCCCCCAGGCAGATGCCTGGCCCATCCCCATCTCCTTGAGATACTAATCAACCTGCTGCAACCACGAGGCTTGGGGTCAGCCCATTGGCCTCCTGCACTCACGAGGCTCCCTCGCTGAGAGAATCTGGTGAGCAGGATCAGCGTCAGGAAAACGAGCGACATGTCCATACAGTCGCAGCTGACGCTCACGTACTATGCAGGTAACAAATCTCATTTGAGTCTCTCGGACACAAAGTCCGACCAGCAAGAGATAAGGATTCTCTGAAGAGACGTGGTACCAAAGGAATTAAGTCTCCATCTCAGATCCCTGGTCAGAGTCCAAGTCTCACATCGCCTGGGGTTGGCTTAGTGGTTAGGGTGGCGGTTTGGGATCCGAGGGTCCTGAATTCAAACCCTGTTGGCTGCTGATTAATACAGCAGGGGGTTTACTCAGCCTGTCATCCTTCCGAGGTTGCTGACTTGAGTATCAGTGTGTACTGGTAGAGGGGCACTGCATCAGTGACACAGTCATGCTTCAAGAAATGATAGCTACCCCGGCATCAGACATCAGATTGATCAATTTTGGTGGGACCCCACGAAGACCAAGAATCAGCCAGAGGGCATCCCGATTCACTGAATCAAATGTTTTACAGAGATCAACATAGGCTGCAAGCAGCCCCTGCCGAAACTCTCGTCTGCATTTGGTGAGGACCCGAAGAGCAAGGATACGGTCAATCGTTGACCTCTTTGGTGTAAAGCCGGACTGCTCTGGACGCTGGTGCTCAAGCAGATGGTGGCGAACCCTATCAAGAATTATCCGAGCAAAGACCTTGCCCGGCACTGAGAGCAGCGTCACCCCTCGGTTGTTGTTGCAGTTTTGTCGATCACCCTTCCCTTTGCATAGAGGGACAACAAGACCCCTCTTCCAGTCAGTTGGGATGATGCCTGTGTTCCAGGCAGAGCACAGAACTGCATGCAACAACACGAGTGCAGCATTTCCACCAGCCTTGAGAAGTTCAGCATGGATGGCACAGATCCCTGGAGCTTTACCCCATTTCAACCGGTTCACTGCAGTCTGTGTTTACACAAACAAAGGTGGACCACAGTTGATTGGAGGATCAGCAATCGGGATTGTAACACCTCTGATGGCCAACTCAACAGCTGGTGGATCAGCCTTGGTACAGCCACACAAAGGAACCGGCCCAGTGGGCCTTCACTTTGGAATCTTCTGTGAAGAGCCGACCACCCTCTGCTCTAACTGCAGTACACCGAGGGACAGGCTTGGAGGAACACAATGCGTGAATTCCCCTGGAAGCAGGACGAGAATCACTTGACCACAGTCGATGCTCTACACCATCACAGATTCCTCGCACATAGGCCTCCTTGAAAACCCTTCGTACACATACAGTTTTATGCCTCAGCTCCCTGAACCTCTCAGCTCTGCCATTCAGCCTGGCCCTGCAACTCTAGTCAAAGGTATCCAGTGTCCTTTGAGAGACAAAATTCTTCTTCGCCCTCCGGTGAGTTCCAGGACATCTACCGGCAACATCAAGATGGTGGGCTTGAAGGCACTCCACAACTCTTCAGGATCCCATAAGGCACCCAGACCCCAACATTTCCACTCAGCCTGTTCACAAATTCTTCAGCTACACTTTCATCCTTGAGCTTGCTAACATCCAACCTAGGCTGGGATGGTACCGTTCTCTTTGATTTAAGCTGCAACTTCAGAGTAGCTATAACAAGCCTGTGGTCAGTATTGAGGAAATGAGCACTCCAGTGGACCCTGCAAGTTCTGGATCATCCTCCAATGCCCATCAACGAACAGATGGTCAATCTCCTTTGCCACACTGCCAGCCTTGGAATACCAAGTCCAGCGATGAGCTTGTGGGCGCTGAAACCATGAACCAGCCACCCGAAGTCCATGACTTCTTTCAAAGTCAAGGAACTTAGTGCTATTCAGGTTCACAGTTCCACACCCATGGAGACCAACACGTGTCTCATAACCATCCCTATCAGTTCAAGTCGATGCATTGAAATCCCCCAAGACGAGAAGAGTATCTCGCCTGGGGCACTGATCAACCACAGACTCGAGCGTAGCATAGAATATGTCCTTCACAGTGAGATCACTCGCCTCAGTCAGAGCAAATACAGAAACCAGGGAGATGACACCCAAGGAGTAACGAATCCTTAGTCTCAAAATACGCTCATTGACCGGTGTTACATCAATTATCATTGGAGTCAGCTTATTGGACACAGCTGCAGCAACTCCTTGGGCATGGTAACCATCAGAGCGACCAGAACAATAGTGAGTGTAACCACCCGCCATGATCTCGCCACAATCTGGTCTCCGAACTTCAGAGAGTACTGCAATGCTGATGTCCAAACGCTTGAGCTCAGATGATAACAGACAAGTGATCATTCTCTCTTTGGTATGGGACTGTCCAGGTAGCCACCCGAAGGAACCTCAGGTTAAACCAAGGAGACCGCCGTCTGGTGGACAACGCCTCAGCACCACCCCGACACACGACCGCAATCTGACCTGGGAAGGTTACCCCGTGGTTTTCCTCCTAACATCAAAGATTGCGGGTCCTGAAGGCTTTGCCCCAATCCCGTCATCCAGTGAACTGCCTTGTGAAGGGAAGCTGCACAAGAGGTACTCCCACGGAGTGGGTTTTTCAGATTTTTGTTGATGCTTTTCAGATGTTTTGCATAATTAAGGATTTTACGGTGGCCGGAGTGCAAATCCTGCAACCAACCTCTTAATATATAGTAACCCAACTGCAGGAGGACGTCCGCAGACACAGTTGGGCACGACATATGGATAGTCGTTGGCTCACAAGGAGCTCCTCCGCCCTTTGATGTCATCGATAGGAAGCCAAGGCAGGATGTCAAGCAAAGGCTCCCAGTTGCCATCTCAAATTGCTCAGATGAAACTGAGCATGGTCTCAACCAGCTGTAGGGGAAGTACTGCACAGTTTGAAATTTGGATAATCTTCACTTTGCTTTCTGAAATCCTTCAGATCTGATTCATATTGAAATAATGTAATAAAGCAATCATTTTGACCACATCATGAGAATGACCGATTATTTCAGATCATGCTGTGATCAATCACATAAGAATTTCATGAAAAGGGAGTAATATTTAACTGTGATCATCTATAATACACAGTGCCCATATGTAAGTGCCCGTACGTGCAAAAAAGAGAAAAAAAAAAACTTTCAAACCGCGTGCCAGAAACAACAACCACACAGGCCGTTCCTTCGCTCTCACGTGCCCGTACGTGTGTGGCCGTATGTGCGTGCCCGTACGTGCAAACCAAACAAGCTCGAATGAGCTAAGATCCTCGTCCTCTTCATGATGACGTCATTGTGATGAATCAGGTTTGCGAAAAATTATCTGTGCTAATGCCCGGCTTGATTCCCGCAAAGAAAATTCAAACAGCTTGCCCAGTTTCGGAGATAATGGTATCGGCGATTTCCATTAGCAGCGATATGACGTCAACTTTTTTTCTCGGAAGAATTTCCAAAATCGGTGATGGTTACTGCCTGTGTGTGGGCTTTCTGCATATACATGGCAAGTTTCACGAAGATCCGATGAAAACTCTGGGTTGTGAAACAAAAAATGTCAAAAAATAGGAATGACGTCATAAAAATTGATATGACGTCATAGTGATGCATCAAATGTGCAGTAATTCATCTCTGCTAATGCACTGTTCGATTCCCGCAAACAGAATTCAAAAAGCTTGCCGAGTTTCGGAGATAATTTTTTCAAATTTCGGAGATAAAATTGATATGATGTCATAGTGATGCATCATATGTGCAGTAATTCATCTCTGCTAATGCCCTGTTCGATTCCCGCAAACAAAATTCAAAAGGTTTGCCTCGTTTGAGAATTTTTTCAGCGATTTCCAAGAGCGGAGATATTTTGACGTCA
This sequence comes from Eptatretus burgeri, assembly GCF_056783735.1. NCBI lineage: Eukaryota > Metazoa > Chordata > Myxini > Myxiniformes > Myxinidae > Eptatretus > Eptatretus burgeri. Next base: position 69,703,640 of record NC_140964.1, read on the forward strand.
CAACATTTATTTCTCGGAGGAATTTTCAAAATCGGAGATGGTTACTGTCTGAGCAGGGTATTTTTACATATTGTTGTGGTTACCAGATTCGCAAACCACCATTCAGGTCCCTTAGGTGAGGTATCTCGGTAAGTGCATGTGTAGTTAGGCCCAAACCCGTTGTCTCGTGGGAATACATGTCATTTATACGTGCTGCGACTCTTCAGGATAGCCGTTTTTCTTTTACTATCTTTATTTTGGACCAATCGCCACCATCACAACCACAACAACAACCACCAACCACAACGCCGCTTCACCACAACCGCCATGACCTTTACCGTCACAACTCGCCACCATCGCATCACCGTCATCTCGCGCCACTCATGGGCACCGATGCTGGACTCGTGTAGGGCGCACGTTGAACAGCGTGTACAAAATCACGGATTTTCTGCTTCAAAAACGGATCAAAAACGACACACGCCCACTTTTTGCCGTCCAATCGGTGAGCGAGGGGCGAATTGGCCCCGCCCCCAGGGCGATCGATATATGCAAATTTGTGGATCAAAAAGCCTTCACGCCCACTTTTTGTCGGGCCAATGGGGAGCGAGGTGAAAGGTCAAAGGGAGGGGGTCAAAGGCGAAGTTACGGGGGGATAAAAGGACGGTGTTCGTCAGTCAGAAGGGAGTCGCAAGAGAGAACGAGGGAGAGTCAGCAGAACGAGAACGGGGAGTCGCAAGAGAGAACGAGGGAGAGTCAGCAGAACGAGGTCGGAGAGTCAAGAAGAGGAGAGTCGGAAGCAGAGGGTCAAGACTTCGCGGGCGGTGGAGCTGCTCGTCGTGTGCGTTGGAGTCGGAACGGAGGGGACGGAGCGGTGGAAAGGCGGCGACACCAGACGAGGGGGTGCTCGCGTCGTGCAGGAAGCTGCACCCGAGGGAGGCCGACAGCGCGACCTGGCCGAGGTGGAGGCGCTCGTCGCATATAATAAAGATCCTCTATACCCCGAGCATCAGCAACCCCCTCCTGTTTCCCCCCCGCGCTGAGATAGTGCGACCAAGGGGGCCCCGTTCCCACCCCCTGCCAGGCACTGTCCACGAGGCCCGCGGGTTGCGGGGCCATCGCCGCTCCGCGTCTCATCACCAGACGGGTAGGCCCGACCCGGTCTCGGCCCCAGGCCTACCTCATTCTTGGGGGATTTCTTTTCCTTGGTTTTGGGTATGTGTTGTCGGCGCCGTCTGTGAAGTAGAATTGTATAAGTGTTGCCGTGTGCTCGGTAGTCGGTATTAGCTCTGCACTGTGTTTTCACTTTTATGTTTGCTTTTTGTGTAAATGGAATTGTTTTCTTTTTTTTGTGTGCATTTGGTGGAATTGTATTTGTGTGCTTCCCGTGTGCTGCGAATAAATGTGCTTTATTGTTGAACTGTTCTCCCGCTTCGCTTCGTCTTTTCCTCCATTGAATCCCCATCTTGCTTCACGTAAAGGGTTGGTAGTGGGCTGAGTACGCCCGATAATTAATCGAACCGTCGAGGTCGACGATAACACCGCTCGGTTATTCTGATAGTACGGAACGGGTCGCTTAAGTGGCCCGTGTCCGAAGTCGACCTGCGGCGAGGTGCGATCGCCCGGTCTACCCTCCGCGTGGGTACTTAGGTAGTTCGAATTTGGCGAGCAACCCTATCCCACGCGGGGGCTGATTGGCTCGATCGCGGTGAGACCGAAAGGTCCACCCGTGACTGGTTCCCGGCGTTAGTCCGAGAGGGTCACGACTGGATTGTCCGTCCGGTGGGCGACGTGCCGCGATTCGAGTTACGTGGCCGTCGCACGCCGGCGGGCGCGAAGACCGCAACAATATATATGCCAAGTTTCAGGAAGTTTCGATGAAAACTGTAGGCTGTGAAACAAATGAATCAAAAAACAAAAAATAGGAATGACGTCATAAAAATTGATATGACGTCATAGTGATGTATATTATGTGCGGTAATTCATCTCTGCGAATGCACTGTTCGATTCCCGCAAACAGAATTCAAAAAGCTTGCCTAGTTTCGGAGATAATTTTTTAAGGCGATTTCCATTAGCGGAGATATTTTGACGTCATTACTTTTTTTTCTCGGAGGAATTTTCAAATCGGAGATCGTTACTGTCTGCGTAGGGAATTTTTACATATATATGCCAAGTTTCAGGAAGTTTCGATGAAAACTGTAGGCTGTAAAACAAAAAAGTCCACAAGAACAACGTGAGTAAGACAGAGATCCTCCATGAGGATCTAAAAAAAAATAAAATAAAATAAAATAACTTTGAAACAACCACACAGGCCGTTCCTTCGCTCTCGTAAATGACGACTGGATTGGGGCATTGTGTTTATCTCTAAATGCGCATAAGAAATCGAGAAATTATTAGAATACAGTAAGTCATCACGATCCGGAAGTCCGTACGTTGTAACCCATAAGGGGGAATGCGGCTGAGGATCTCTTCCCCAACGGCCACGCCTAAGCAGCAACGTGTCCTGTCATTGGTAACTAAATGACGCATCAGCCACGCCTACGCAGCAACATGTTCTGTCATTGTTTTGGTAAATAAATGGCCATAACTTGGGAAGCACTTGTCCGATGAATATCAAACCTTGAAAAGGCACGTACTCAGGTCCCCAGCAATATAGCTGGCAAGTTTCAATTAGATCGGACCAGTGGTTGTCGAGAATGAGCGGTCGCACGCACGCACGCACGCACGCACACTGCTGGAATTATAGATAGATGTCTGGAACACAAGTAATTCTGCTGAGAGAAAAAAAAACATGGTTTTGAGAAAAACGATGATTCATTTTGTATTTTCTCCCTATTTGTGTTTAAAAGAATGCATTATAAACAGCCATTGCTACCGAAATGAGAGTCGTGTCTTGTCCAATTTGATTTTCAATGGAAGTATATGTTACTCATTCAAAATCACAGATCATTGTTTCCACAATATTTGGTCATAAACGTGCTGCAATTCCATATTTGGGCATATTTGCATCTGGCATACACCTGAATCTTGAAGAGTACCTCAATACAAGTTGGTAAAGACCACACACTGAGTTTTAACAAAAAGTGCTGACAAAAGTGAGATATATCAATTTGGCAAACCCTCTATTCGTGAAAAAACAGCCCAATGGGGGACTGATGGTTATGTCCCCAACAGGCAGGGTGAAAATGAGGGATTGGGGGAAGGGGCCATGGCCCTGCTTCCTGAAGCGGTACAGTCATGGGGAGAACAACTTATGTTAAGGGCATGGTCCTTGTGTTTCATGAAGAGTTTGGTCTGCATCGAGCCATCGGTTTCTAACAATATTTTAAAATAAATTACCTGAATTTGAGGCCAAATCGCCCTTTCAGCTTCTTATAGGGGGCAGATCTGGATGGGGAGCACAACCCCATGACACCTTACTGTTCTGATGTACTGTATCTTACAAAATTCTGTCCATATCGGTCATGTAGTTTGTGAGGAAAATATTGTTTAGTGAATATGAGGGATTGGGGGAGGGAAGCCGTGGCCCCCTTTCCAGGGGAGATACGACCATGAGGAGCACAACTTAAGGTTAGGGCATGGCCCCGATACCTCTTGGTGAGTTTGGTCTGGTACTGTTTGGCGCTTTCTAAAGAGATGATTTTGAATAAAATACCAATATTTGGGGTTAAAAAAAACCCTTTTCACCCCCCTTATAGGTGGCGCATCCACATGTTAAGCACAACCACACGAGACTTTGCTGTCCTGATGCATCGTACAAAAATTGGTCAATATCGTTAGGACAGTTTGTGAGGAGAACATGTTTTAGTCAAGTGTTAACAGACATACATATGTACATGTACGGACAGACGGGCGGGCACTGGGACCCACTCGGTGAGCTTATTTTGGAGAAATAACCTAAAAACTCTTCAAAGTACTAAAATCAGAATTCAATCATTAATTTTGGGATGTTGAGACAATTAAACAACTACCTTTTGCCACTGGGCATTTGTAATGAAATCCCAGTGCAGTAATGGATGATGCACCTGCACACAATGGGTGCATCGGTGATATTGAAATTTGAGCACCAAATGCAGGACATCTATAAGAGCAAAACAGGATGGTCAGTATACGTATCGTACATGGCCCGACATAAAGGTTAGTACCTGACATAGACAAATATACAGTTATTTAACATTTTTACTTTTCCATTAAACATATAAATCTTTGATTCTTGATGAGTCCATCACGTAAAGGTCAGTTAAGGACATACCAGCCCTCCTGCTCCTTGAGCAGTGCACTTCGTACACGTGTTTTGCCTGCGTTCGAGATCTGCTGGGCATGTGTGTCTGTTTATATTTTCCGCACGTAAAACTCACTCGCAGAGATGCAGCCCTGGCACAGTTTCCCACGACTATAAACATAATAACCCAATAATAATGGAAAGCATTTCACAATATTGTTTGGTAACTAAGTGTGTCTCCTCCTTCAAGCAAGGCATTCGGTCCAAGTACCCTCAAGCTTACTTCCACTTATTAATTTGACTGGTGCTTGGCAGACAGGGTTCCACATCAAAAAGTACAACATCTACAGGATGGGATTTTAAGCTGGGGACCCATCCTCTACCATTTGTTGCTGGTGGACGTTAAAAATCTCAGTGTGGTATCGACAAACGGAGGTCGAGTTATTACTGTCACCCTGGCCAACTTCTTGCACAAACCTACATTGGGAATTTCATCAGCAGCACAGCCACACCCAAAGATGAGGCAACTAGCACAATGGACGGACATTATGGCTTTCAGTGCAACCTTCAGCATCGTTGACTTATTCATTTGTGTGCAGCACGTGGCTGATGGATGATGGCTGTTAGTTGCTGAGTGTGGCAACACCACTAATGCAGTGCCCTCTGCAGGTTAAGGCAGGAATTTACAGTATGGCCAGGTTGTGGCAATAACTCATCGACTCTTTGGAAAGGACACTGTGGGATCTTTAATGGCCACTGACAACCAGTGCTAGCAGATGGATCCTCAGGCTTCAAGTCCAACCGATGGAGAGCAAACACATCGATGCATTAATTTTCCTGCATGCGAAACACCAGGGTGGCAGTTTACAGCTGGGTCAAGATTTGAACCCAGGCTACACAGGTCGTAGATGAGTGTGCATCGCATACCTCTAAGTCTAAGCTGTCCTGCCAGCCCTGCATTACATATGACTGGGTGTATACACCATTTCTGAGTTGTTCGGTGGACCTTGCATATTCAAAATACCAAGTCCTCACGATCAATTCAAAGAGATGTGAAGATATCTATAATATTTCATTATCTGTTAAATGCTGAGGGATGTTCTATATGACATCACATCACAATTGATGACAGGGGATGGGAATCAAACCGTGAGCGTTCGAACAAATCCCTAACTCAGTCAACTTGAAAATCTTTCAATGATTAAATTGCAAACCATGTCCAAAGCAAGCCATTTGTGCAACGGTGCAACAAAACAACATTAAATGTTATCGTTATCCTACTATTTGTAATTGGTCACTGGCTTTGACACCAATACAAATTTTTATTACAGATCCTAGGCATCTAAAAGCTATATATCCAACAAACAATTTCAAATGGAGCACCTCGCCGCCATATGAGCGTTTAAATTCCATCAGATGTGGCAATAAATGTGAATCGTTGCTCCCACCTTACTGGCTCGACGACAGAAGACACAATTTGCATTTTTGCTCTCTCCATCCCTACTCCGTTTGGAATCCCGTGCAGGCACGGGCAAATTCTTGGGAAAATCCGTAAATTCCTTCAGAAAACCTTCCGCTCCAGACCCACCAGTCAGAATGAGACCAAATTTAGGTGACAACATTGGGCAAGGGCCCAGATAAGCTACAGGTCGAGTGGTCACATTTTTGTTATATCAATTCACAATTGTACTTTATTTATTTATCTGCCTGTTTTAACGTCCGACTATCTTTTGTCCCAGGATTCTCCGTTTTTGTCGTCCTGTGTTGTTGTTGTTCTTCTTTCAGCCGCTCCCGTTTGGGGTCGCCACAGCGGATCATCCGTTATGATCCGCATACTGATTTGGCACAGGTTTTACGCCGGATGCCCTTCCTAACGCAACCCTGGTGACCTCTTACAACACAGGGAATAAGGATTGGGTTTCGCCATAATTCCGGGCTGCTCTACACCCTCTCATAGCGTGGCCCAGCGCAGAGCACCCGTCCTCAAGCGATCCTCCAACCCAAGCCTCCGAGTAGCCGGATTACAGGCGCACGCCACTACGCCCGGTTCCGTTTTTGTCATCCTGTACCTTCTTATAATGAACTGTTAATCTGTAAGAATGCGTATGGCGTGGTGAGCGGCCATTGCAGATTTAGCACGAGAAACTATTTTGGCATGGCTTCAATGGCAAATCCCCAGGGGGGGGGGGTTTAAAATTGGAAATGTTCCCTCAAAAGAGATCAGCAGAATGAGCAATTTTAACCACCCCCTCCAGCAGGCTTCAGTAAACATACACAGTCATATGTGACGTGGAGAAGGGAAAGTTGCAAAAGTCGTCATAAACAGATGAGTTTTAAAACATTTATTTTATTTGCATATGATGATACTCCAGCCTGTATTATGACACCCTGTGCCTGCTACACTTTTGTCGCCCCCCACCATGGCTGTTCTACGTTTCTCAATCCCCCCCCCAAGTAAAATTGAGTCGAGAGTGCAGCACAGGCACGATGGGCCAAATGGCCCTCCTCCTGCGTCAAAGCTCCTTGTTAAGATTAATTGGTCTCGTATCGATGTGGTCACAAACTTCACCACAACCAACAGACATCAAATTTTGTATTTGTGTGCAGCAGAATCACGTGTTTACTTCGTGCAATGTAAAGAAGGCACTTCGGTATTTTCCGTGAAGTTCATAGAAGGAACCGGCGATGGGAAAAATCCAACAATGGAGACTATTTCCTTATTTACAGACTGCTATGGGTCTTCCCTCTGAGCTAACGATAAAGATGGAGATTGGGGTCGAAAGGAGGAAACCAGGCAGGAAAAGGTGTTGCTGAAGGAGAGCGAGAGAGCGAGAGAGCGAGAGAGCGAGAGAGCGAGAGACAACACAAGAGTCCTTAAACCACCAAGCAACCAGGTAAATTTACTGTATTTACCAATAAACACATGTGAACAATACTAAACAATGCAAGGGATATGCTTACGAGTTTCGAAGTAGAAGAATGTGCTGTTGGGTAGTATCTAATGTAATCTGATCACAAACCCTCCAATGAGTGTTATAGCTTTCAGGTGTTGTGAACCCAATCTTGATCTCAAAATCAACCAATCACATTCCAACAGAATGACGTTATTCATCACCATTGGCCAGCAGTAAGAGGAGTGAACGCATAAGTGAGGGGAATATGTCTGAAAGGAGTTCAAATGCCACAAGGGAATGGTAAGTTGCCGAGGTACTAAGCCGAATAGCCCTCTGGAACCCAGCAGGGCCGAAGGCAGGAATGTTGAAGAAGGATCCAAGGAGAAATCAACTGCGGACTCTTCAGATGAGCTCCATTAACCCATGTGAGGCAACACGAGACGTGCAAGGTACCACAAAGGCAAAGAAGGGCTCTTCACACACGAGCCATACAAAGGTGCCAATATCAGGAAAGGAATCGTTGCCAGCGAAACTCCATGATAAGGGTTACCCTTTTCAGCGCAACACCAGGCACAGATCTCGGTAGAGTGGAATGCGCCTGATCGATACAACAAATGGTGGTCGTTCACGCCCAAAACGCCAAGCAGGCGGATCTTTAGCGTGGAGATGTCCGAGGCGTTCGGAATCAGTCAATCCTTTATTCCAACCATGAAGGAACAACCTGCTCATCTCTCTTTCAGTTGCGCCCAGTTCCAGAAAACCCCCCCAATCAACCAGAGCTCGAGAATAATGACATATTACATAAGCAGAAAATGCAAAAATGATGCCACTACAGATCTCAATTGCACGCAAGTTCTCCTCGACCTTTTGTGAGATGATTGAAGAATTCCCCCGAGAGAGAAATAGTAAGCCCCATCTCAGTGATGATTCAAGCAGTCTTTTACAGCTATTATAAATCGCCCATGAGGGATGAATGAACGTCACAGCCTTCCATTCCGATCGGGAAACCCCGCCTTTTCCTTTTCCCCGCCCCCTTTTGTAAATACCTGATTCTGCTTTAAACTTAATCTCTATATTTTCAATCCAAACAGCCTCATTCCAATCACAAATTAACACTATCCCATTAATTTAACAAAATACAATGTAAACCACTCATGATGTAAACAAATATAAATACCATTCTGACGTCATAACCAATCTAGACAAATCTGCCGGCGAATAAAGGCCGATACATAACACCGACATAGACAGAGGGTCTCCTGCCTAGCGGTCATCTGATCACGCCGTCATGGGAACGAGCTTTATGAGCTTTTGTACCCGGATTACTTCTGCAAAAATACCTCATAATAAAAAACTACCATGAGAGGAATTCATATAATTGTGGTCATGATGCGTTAGCATTGCACCGCATCTGGATGAAATGGGTTATTAAATGAATCAGTATGTCAGAATATCACCTCACTTCCCCATACTCATGGCACGTTTGTCTGATGACGAGCATAGGAAGCCTCCGTATGGGTCATGACAAAAATACAGATTTCCGTAAAATACAGGAGTTTCAACCATGCCTTAGACTCCTTTCTACCCTTTTAGACCTTCGCACCTTTCAATTCTTCTTTTTCTTCTGTATGGCAGCTTGGCTGCCGTGTCACTCTCATTTTTTGTTGGGGCACAACTATGTCACTGATGCTGTGCCTCTATACCAGTACACCGGTCCCCAAGCCAGCCACCCTAACCACCAAGTCAACTCCAGGCTTTCTCAATACCCTGTAGACCCCTTTGACCTTCAGACCCTTTTTAAACATTTTAAGACTCTTTCGACCCCTTCAAACAATTCTAATCCTTTAGACCGTAAATTACACCTTTTAGACCCCTTTCAATCTTCTAAGACACTTTATAAACCCATTTTGACCCTTTAGATCCATTAGACCCATGCAGACCTTTTGAGCTTTACACCTTTACAATTTTTCAGACCCTTTGAACTTTATGCATTTATGACGACACCAGTTAGACCTTTCATTTGCAATCAATGACCTTTCATTTAGTATATCCTTCCATTGATTTGCCAGATAAGGTACATCACACAAAACAAGTCCTGGCTAGTGTCTGCAATATCTGATTGCTCTTTCCAGTTCTAATTTTTGAAATTATTCTAACACAATTATGTTAGGTAAAAAATACCTGGACACTGGGCTGTTGTGCCAAATTTGAGTGTTACAATCAAGACGAGTAAGGTTGCAAGAGCTTGCCTATTGAGAAACAAAATCTGAATCAGATAAAAGTGGTTTGGAGCAGAATAAAAGGAGAATTTCCCTTCACAAATCAGTACAGTTATAGGAAAGTGTTTCATAATTCTGTTGGGCTTTTCTACAGTGGAAACTCATATGCTTGACATGAAATAAGGAATCAAGCTTGGCTCAGGTTTGAGATAATTTGAAAAGTTAGAAATATGAAGAGAAAACTGTGACTGTTCTAGCAGTTGAACAAGATGGGATAATTTGAAAATAGTTTGAGGTTCCAAGCTTGTCCCAGATCTTTGCCAAAACACTGGTTTGGATTTTTCTTAATCCGTTATATTTCCACTTGAAGAAAGAAGTTTGAGCCCCCCCTAAAAAAAAAAGGAAAAAATAGTTTCCGTTTTTTTTGCTTAAAAAAAATTAAAAATTGGAACATTTTAAAACCCAAAATGGATCTGCCCTTTCTTTCACAATTGGTGCAAAACATTGATCGAAGAAATATCTGTTGTTCGCCTTTTAAGGAAAATAATCCAGCTTGGGAGAGATAACACATCTTTAAAAGAGTGAAGTTGAAGTCACATTTAATGTACAACATGACACAGGATTCAATCAAGAAGAAATTGACCCCCATTTTAAAATGTAATAACTGAAACAGAGCTCTTCTTACACAAGTACCAATTATAATTAATTTGATTCCCTCTTTTACACTCTGATGGAAGAAGGAGACCAAAGATTATTTAACAAACTATTTACACAAAGGCTGGGGCCAAAATCATCAACTGGTCCTTGTTTTCTTTATCTTGAACGATGTTTTCTACATACAGCACCAATCAAATCGGAATTTGGATCAAATATGACTCCATGTGCAGGGGAGTTGAGTGACTTCCACTCATTGATCGAGCCCTGGGTGCCTTTATTTTACAAAAATTCTCACCACGATGGCCTCCAAAAATTATTTGACTATCATATAATCTTTAATATTTGACACTATCATATAGTCTTTAACATATCTCCTCAATACAATTGTCCACCAAACCAAAGCAAACATTATACAATTTACATATGGAATTTCCTTTTTAATATAATGGGGCGAAGGGAGCGAATGCATATATGGATAATGGATACATAAATAGTCTATATATGACGAAAACTTCAAAATTGATCACTTGGCGTTTTGCATCACAAAAACTTTACAGTGTGGTCCAGAAAGGCAAAATATGGATATAGTATGTCCAAAAAATAATTTTCAGCTGTACATTGTGCAGCAGAAATATATATTTTTTATCACTGTGTGAACATATTTTGCATGCTGTATTACAAAAACTCGCCAGTTTTGAAAGTTTCACTTTGTGGAAAATTCTATTTTTATTGCATTTATAGTATAACTGGAAGGGCACTCTTTGACATCACCAGATATGCCTTGTCCCACATTATTACATCATTATACATACTTGTACCAAGTTTGATTTAAATCCCTGTTAACCAGATTCAAAATATGAAATAATTCTGGCTGCCAGACCATGAATCCAATCAGGTTGAAATTTAAAACATATTCCACATGACGACAAGATCATAACTGCGATGTTTCACATCGATTGACGAAGTGGTTCAAGAGAAAGATTGTTTTTTAAGATTTTCGTTCAAACCGAGATAACTGCCAGACTATGTGATCTATTAATTATTTGTGAACATCCTGGTATCCCCAAGGGTTTGGGAACATGTGGGTGAAGTTACCCCTCAATCTGTCAAGCCATTCTGGAGAAGAAGATATTAAAATATTTATTCTTCAAAAATTATAACGGCCAAACCAAACCAAACCAAAAAACTATAACATCATAGGTGGAGAACTTTTTCCTCATGGATAGGCAATCATATCTACAAAGTTTCACCTCAATCTGTTCAGCTGTTTCGAAGAAGATTTTTGAAGATTTTTATGTTAAAAAAAATGGCTTAAAATAAATTCCCCAAAAGAATCCCTAAATAAATAACTAAAATACCAAACAGAATGGGGTAAAAAAATTCAATTCTAATCAACTGGAAGATCAAATAGGTACAGTCCTACATTGGAGTAATCAGAAGGAACCCAAAGAAACAAAACACAAAAATGAAGACATCAGGAGGGACCTGGATATGATTTGCATTTCAACTGCGACTCATTTACTCTCAAACTCATCCAGGCACAATCAAGTGAGCCTTATTAAAAAAACAAAAAAAATCAAAACAGCAAAAAGAACCAAGATCAAAAAAATTAAATATTTCTGGCTGCCAGACCATGATGCATCCAATGAAGTTGAAATTTAAAACATGTATTTCCCATCATTACTAGATCATAATTTTGAAGTTTCACATTGAATGATTAAGCGGTTCTCGAGAAAACATTATTTAATATTTTTCTTCAATCGAATGTGGCTGCCAAACCATGTGACCCATCAATTATTCCTTAAGAATCTTGTACACCCATGGCTTGGAGAACATTTGTGTGAAGTTTCCCCTCGACCTGTCCAGCCATTATGGAGAAGATTTTTATAAGTTTTAGGGTAAATCCAATATGGCTGCCAAACCCTGTGACCTATAACGTCATATGTGTGAACCTTTTCTTCTTCATGGATAGGCGGGCATACGTGTAAAGTTTTGCCTTGATCTGTTCAGACACTTCAGAGAAGATTTTTGAAGGTTTTTAAAAACTCTGGCTGCCGAATCACGTGACCGCTGACATCAATTTGTTTTTCTGTCGACCATTTATGACCCTCAAAATTTTTCATAGTGATCACATGTAGCGTTCTGCATCTGCAATTATGACGTTATAATGAAGGCACCTATGACATCATTAAAAAAACTATGCTTGTTTCCCATGAGTACTTACTTGACAAAGCCAAGTTTCAATGTTTTCCTTGGTGTGGTTTCAGAGATAGAGGTCCAAAGTTTTTCGGTTTTTCCAACATGGCTGCCACACCCCAAGACTTATAATGTCATAATTATCTTTAAAACATTCGACATGAGTAGTTGCTCCAATGGTTAAAATTTCGTCTCAATCCAACAAGGGGTTGCAGAGAAAACCACTAAAGTTCTGTGTGGACAAACAAGCAAAGAAGAAAACGTCGTGCAGAGCACGATACTTGCAAAATCCACCCCCTCTCCAAAGGTTGCCATGGATACATCAAATTGTCCATTTCATTGGGTTAAAATTAACAACCTTAATCAAAGCTCAGGTCAATCGATGAAATTGATGATTTTTCAGATTGAAATTGAATTGTCAAAAATATTGTCATTTTTGTCATGTTGTCAAATATTGTCAAAAATTTCCAGCCGGATCCTATGAAAACTGTCAGAGAAGATAGACTTTGAATGAACCCTGGTCAAAAACAATAAAAAATATACCATCAGAGATGGGGAATCCCCCGCCATTGAAAAATAATTGAAATCAGATAAGCGGTTTTCCATTTATTACAAAAAACATTTTTTCAAGATGGCCGCCCCAGTCGGCCATCTTGAATCCGGCCACGCCCAAAATCAATAGAGTTCTTCCTTTTCAGGTGGTACATGTGTGACCCAAATTTCAAATCGATGTGGCGAATAGTTTAGGAGTTATCGCACTCACAGCTATAAATGTTGACGGCGCCCCAGTCGGCCATCTTGGAGCCGGCCACGCCCAAAATCAATAGGGTTCTTCCTTTTCAGGTGGTACATGTGTGACCCAAATTTCAAATCGATATGGCGAACAGTTTATGAGTTATCACACTCACAGCTATAAATATTGACGCCAGCCAGCCGGACGGACGGACGGACAGCCGGACAGCCGGACGGACGACCCGGGTGATAAAAACGAAGTTCGTTACATCTCAGAGACTATGAGTCAGATATACATGAAACTGGTATGGTAGGTTCATGGTATGTCCTAGTTATGTGTGAGAAAGAACCGTTGCGATGGACCCCTCCGTTGCCTAGCAACGGCCGAAAAACCATTAAATGTGGGGGGATTTTAACGAAAAAACAATCTGCAGCATTAACCCTTGAAGCTAGAATCATGAATTTTCTTATGCTTAATCCTCAGGTCATTCCCAATCGAACGGGCCCATCGCGTCAGTTTATATTGGGTAGTCGACTTCCCATGTCCGCCTACCGGCTTGTCTGTCTGTCTCGAACATAGCTCTGTGGGTTTTGATCCGATCCTGATAAAAAAAAATTGGTGGGAGGTTTCTATCATGATCTAGTTGTTTTCCTGAGAATGGGCGGAGCCACGCCCAAAAAACATGTGTTTTTAGGGGGTAGCCAATTTCAATTTGCATCTTCTCCTCGGGGATTTGTCGAATCTGACACGGGTTTCAGTATTTGGTTAGCCCAATGGCACCTGCATAGCCCCACGGAGCGCGATTTTTCATTTTCGTCCCAAGGTCGTCACAAGATCACGAACTAAGAAAAATTGCGAATTTTGACATAAAAAATTATCTTCTCCGAGGGGTTTGTTGTATCTGGCTGGGGTTTCGGTATTTGGTTAGCCCAATGGCACCTGCATAGCCCCACGGAGCTCGATTTTTCATTTTTGTCCCCAGGTCAAGGGCACAAACTTAGAAAATTGCGAATTTTTACATAAAAAAATCATACGACCGCTCAAACTTTGAGAGCGAGGATGACAATATTTTTATGCATAATCTTCAGGTCATTCCCCACCTAAAGTCTGGAAACCATTTTGCTCGATCTCGAACACCTTGCCCGTGGCGCCCCCTTCAAGTTTGTTTTTACGCTGATTTCATCAAAGTATGGATAATCCCAGAGGAGTGCAAAATGCCATATAGCCTATATGACGTTATATTGTTCCTGGAATGTTCCAGAGGAAGTTTTGCACCAAAGGTCATAATCCTTGACCTTTTACCTTCAAAGTTCACAAAGGTCAAATTTTCAAAGTTGTGGGAATCGAACTGGGTTTTCGAACTTCTTCGACGAACTAACTCCAATAAGCTATAGCACGTATCCTGTTTCCTTATTTTAATGTCCACAACATTGTTTTGTGACCTTTAAAGGTTATGCAAAGGTCAAATTTTGAAAGTTGTTGAACAAAACTGGGTTTTCGACATTTTGCAGCTAATAACCTGTCACTCGCACCACATCATGTTGATAATTTTTATAACTTGGTCAAACATTATCACATTGTCTCATCCCTGACTTCTGAAACAATCTACATCGTCAAATACATTCAGAGTGAACTTCAGAGTGAAAAAATTCAGAGTGAACCATCGTCGTCTTCAGACTTGTACCAACTTAAACTTAAAGACATCGAAGGAATATTGCAAAGAGTACAAAATTGGAAAAATAAAACCATTCTCGATGTGACAATTCGTGAAAAACATCGATGTAAGAAAAACCTGCTATTCGCTTTTTAATTACAAAAAAATGGTTTAAATGCCAAAATAAAATGGACGGCCAAAAGGTTTTCATTGAAAATCTGATGAAAGTCTCCCTAGTTGACTATTAAAGAGCGAATATTTCACAGAAATCCTTCATAAGAATCACACGGCACTTCAGACGATGTGCAACTTGTCAAAAGCAAGCAAACCTAAACAGGGCACAGAACACTCAAACACACTCACCAGGGTGATGTAAGCACTGCGGGAGCAGCGCTCGAAGTGACGAGGAGAGGGGCACATGAGCGGGTGCATTGCAGAAAAGCTTTGGTCCAGCCTCCACTTCCCACCACCCACCCCACTTAGAGAGAGTTACACATCCCTCCTACTCGATGTGTTTTTACGTTCTTGAAGAAAACAAATGCCTCTTGGAATCTATATGAATAACGGACGTTCTCCACTTAGCATCAGCTGGAGTGTAATTATGATTGTTCTCTGAAACACAGGTGTTAATAATGGCCTATACAATAATAGGTGTACTATAAACAGGTACAATAATGAACTACACTATAAAAAGAATAATATAAATGCAGGTACAACTGGAGAGTTCAAAGAACACCTTACCCCACGCAGTCTTGGGGGGAAAAGGGCATGGGCGGGGTCTGCGAGTGGCAAATTTCATTGGTCGAGATGATGCCAAATGTGGTAATATTTTGTCCAAGTACTGCGAAACGAAAAGTTCTTGAAAGTGACAAAAAGGCGATTTGTGTTTTAATGTTGAAATATACAATTCAATTGAAATAAAGTAGAGTTGAAAGGTCCTCGAAAAAATTTTTTTGGAAGTTTCCTGCTGCCGATGCAGAATCTTTTAAACCACATTGTTTCACACGTTACATGAGTAATTCACGCCTTTGTTTGTGTCCATTATGACGTCCTTAAAAACAGAAAATTTCCTGTGTGGAATGATTTTTAATTTTGTTTGACGACCAGACAGGCAGACAGAGTAAAAAAATTATCTCACTCCTCTCTGTGCATGAGCAATTGGGAAAAATTCAGTCAAAGAACTGTGCTAAACTACACATTTGTTTTCCCATTCATGTCCCGATTTGTGTTCAAAATATAACATTCAATTGAAATCAAGTTGTTCATCGATCGTGAACTGGCGTTTGTATACAGAAGGACAGACAAAGTGAACCAATTGCTTATCCCTGATTTTCACTTCGCATGCAGGGTAATAACTTACGACAAATCATCACTTGCAACAATAAAAAAAAAAACAAATTAAAAAAACTGGAAGGCACTCGGTGGAGCGCATACCTCCACCCCGTAATGCCTGATCCACGAGAGCATTTTGAAATATGATGCTATACATCATTTTTGGCCCGATCTCCCAATGGTGAAAAATCATTTACAAAATTAAATAATTCTCATATCCAGATCCGGATTTGGATCTTCATCAAAATCGCATCAAATAGTCCTTGCCACACAACCCACCTGTCCACCAAGTTTCGTCCGAATCTGTCCACAACTTTTTAAGATATCCTGCACACAAACAGACAAACAGACAGGAAGGCGTGAAAACATAACCTCCTTCACCTCCAGTGGCGGAGGTAACAAAAAAGACTTGCAACAACTTTGTCTATCCTCATGAAAGCCAGAAAAGATCGTCTTGCCAATCTCATGCCTGAAATATCCAAGGAGTCTCCTTCCTTAAAATCATGGTGTTACCTTTTATGAAGTCCATTTTTGGTGTATGCTCTCCTCCATCTCTTCCTTCCACTCAAAACGGCATCACAGAAGGCACTGCTCGAGAAAAGGCAGAATGTCAACTCAGTGTTTTCTTCAAAATCTCACCTTGCCCGCTTGTACACACGGTTGACTGGACTCAGTTTCCTTATCACCCAAGATGATAGAGAAAGTTCTGTCCCGCCTTGACCCTGCTGCAGCTTCAGGCCCAGATGGCATCAGTGACCACGTTCTCAAATCATGCTGTGCTGCTTTTAGTTCCATATAATCCATTTGTCCTTTGGCAGTTCCTATCTGACATGAAGTCTTCCACCATCACTCCCATTAACAAGAATGGTGCAACGTCAGATTCTCTCAACGACAGTATAGGCCAGTGAACTTACTTTCTAACTTCCTTCAATCATGCAGGCAAATCTTATAGTCTCACACCCTGTTGTCAAAATACCCATGGACCAATCAAATTCCATGGTTAGCCACTGGAATACGATCAATCTCTTGAACTTTTCGGCTTAACCATCATCAATGATTAGATCTATCCTGGGCCGATTATCGAGTGAAGCTGGCTGGCCTCCGAAACCAATTGAAGACTAGACATCCTCCACCATTCCAAATAATTCATTGAAAATCGGAACTACTCACAGGCGACAAAGCCTTTGCTCAGAGCTCAATGGAGTCATGCCCTCCCATATCGGCTGAGGCCAAGCATCTCATCTTCCTCATGCGGAATCTAAACCTCTCAACATTATTGGCATCGACCACAATGAAGCAAAAGCACAAGTTCCTCCCACATCACAGACAGTTTGGTGGCACCTGAACAAATTTCTGCTCCAAATTACTTCGTCAAATGTCAGGCCTGGATAGCCGGTCAATAAAGGACTCGGGCCAAAAACTTTCCGCAGCCAACTCCACGAGGTGGGAAGAATTGTGGCCGGCCGTAAGAGTCATCATCGTCATCTTTTCCATCTGCTCTCTCAGCACTCCAACCCTTCCCAGCTCCTCCATGACAGGTACCATTCATCGATTAAACAACTCCTGGTTAAACCCGAAAAATCCAGGTACGTTGCACACTCTGTTGCACACGTTGCAAACTCTATTGTTCCTCTTTTCTCCAATTTGTGGAAATCTCTTGTGGAGTCTGGTTAATCGCACTTTTCCTTCCACGGTTTGAAGCAAGGAGTTCCTCACCATCTCCTGTCATTCCTTTTCCATACTCACGATATTTTCTCGCAACATTAACCCTACCTGATCCAACCCTCTGTTCAGGTTACTGTGTTACCTCCCATCTTCTCTCTTTTCTTTTCCTGTTTGTTGAGTCTCCTGCTTGTTGTGTTCAAATATGGCCCCAGTGTCAATTTTCACTTTTTACACCCCGTCACCTCACTCTTCCGTGAGCTTACATTTTCTTTCTTGGCTTGTTCTTGTCAACTACCCAACTCATCCACCAAGTTTTGTCATAATCAGTCAACAACGTTTTGAGATATCATGCCATATATTGTTTTTGGTTCCATCTCTCAATTGGCGAAGAAACACTGAAAAAAATTCGTGTAGTCGGATTTGGATCCAGATCTTCACCAAAATCTAATCAGTTTGCCCTTGTCACACACAACTTGTTCACAAAATTTCATCCTGATCCGTCCACAACTTTTTTTAGATATCCTGTGCACAATCAAACAGACAGACAGACAGACAGACAGACAGACAGGGTTGAAAACGTAACCTCCACTTACCTTGGGTTATGGAGGTTATTAGGACTATTATATCTTGATAAAAGTGAAAATTATGCGATCCCATACTCTGCTACAAAGCGTTGGTCGTGCCGAAGCAGTTTCTTGGAAAGCATTACACTGGGTGGTTTGGGAGCTTTAAAAGTCCTGGGATCTTGAAAATCCATCAACTCATGCTCACAGACAGGATGTCCATTTAACGTCCATTCGAGGGATGACACACACATTGATGAATCACCCTGCCTATGAAACACCGGGATGACAGTTTATAGCTGGGTCGGGATTCAAACCCAGGCGAGACAGCTGAGAGGCGAGTGTGTGCACCCCTACACCATCGTGCCAGCCCAATAGCTATAATAAACCAACGATAACACAAACGTCGCCACAATGACGAACTTGGAATCAATGGGGACGTTCCAGATGTTCGCAATGATGTCATGACACGCCACCCTCATCATCGATACAGTGTCTGCACAAGCTGAGATCTCAAGGGGAAACTTTGGATCTCATATATATATATATATATATATATATAAAATGTGATTTCAACACTTCTGCTCTGCTCTGCTCGACAAAATGTCCTCGAAATCCTTGAGGATCTTTCACCGTCGTGACAACGTCTCGTTGAAGAACGTTCCAACGATTACATCACTCCAAAGTCGTCACATTCATTTCCCAGAATTGCATGGATAAACATATCTGCTTGCAGTAGTGATGTAACTCGTGCTCTTTTCCACGTAATCGGACGATTAACCAAGAATGGGTTCCCAAACAAACTTTGGATACGCGAATGACGTCTTTGAGTGATCTTATTTACGTCACTGGCGAGATATGAAATAGGTCATTGCCAACAAAAATGTCCGCTTATTCGTCGTGTTCAACTTTTAAACGATACCTCTTTGAACATCCCCTTCACTGCAGCCATTTTACAGGATAGGATACGATCAGAATGAACTTGGCACACAACTTGCACAAAAGTTGTGCAAATGAGGGATAAGTTTACGATTATTCGTTCTTCAGCAGTTTTACAGACGCAAAGGCCGAATCCGGCCAAGGCAGCCAAGCACTTGCCTTTTAATCGCTTCCAGAAAAACTTCCTTGCAACAGTCAGCATCTCCCCTCACCTCTCTCTCTCTCTCTAAGGCAGTTCAACGTGGCCAAAGCAACCCCACAAGGATTACACCAGGATATTTGCCTTCGTCTTCCCAGCAGGAATTTGTAATTCGGTTCAGGGTGCCGGCAATAACTCACGCACTCTTCAGCAAAGACACCTTCACATCTTCAATGTCCACCAACGACGAGAGCTGGCACACAGGTCCTCCGGCTAAACATCCTTCCAATGGACGGAACACACAGTCATACCTCGCCCGGCACATGGAACACCAGCGTGGCTCGTTATACCTGCGTAGATATACAAACTCAAGTTAGACAGTTCAAATGTGAGTGCACTTAGCACTAAACTATCATGATAGCCCCTCCACACTACTCTGGGCATTGCTAATTGGCAACAAATATTATGGCTTTTGGCTCATTTTGAAAACGTCTCATTCGTGCTCACTAACTGATGGTGCCATAATTGCAAATTTCCTGCTGGAAGCCAATCTTCAAGATGTAACCTCACCCCTTTCTAAAATTGCACCCAAAATCCTTTGTAAAATGGATCACATGCACACATAGACTGAAGCTATTTGTTGTCCTGGTAAGAAACTCCAACTGATGTAATGTGTGCTGTGGGACAGCTCAATGTTCCAGGGACGTTCAAAAAGTTCAATGAATGTCCATCCAAGCCATTGATATATTTTTATTTATTTTTCAATACACAAGTAGATATAATTTAACTGGAGGAGGTGCAGATACATTATACACTACTTGGCCAAAAGTATGTGGACACCTGCTCACCCAACATCTCATTCCAAAATCATGGGTATTAATATGGAATTGGTCCCCCCCCCTTGCTGCTATAACAGCCTTCACTCTTCTCAGAAGGCTTTTCCACGACATGTTGGAACATTGCTGTGGGGATTTGCTTCCATTCAGCTACAAGAGCATTCGTGAGGTCGGGCACTGATGTTGGGCGATGAGGTCTGGCTCGCAGTCGGTGTTCCAATTCATCCCAAAGGTGTTTGATGGGGTTGAGGTCAGGGCTCTATGCAGGGCAGTCAAGTTCTTCCACACCGATCTCGACAAACCATTTCCGTATGGACCGCGCTTTGTGCACGGGGGCATTGTCATGCTGAAACAGCAAAGGGCCTTCGCCAAAATGTTGACACAAAGTTGGAAGCACAGAATAGTCTAGAATGCCATTGTATGCTGTAGCATTAAAATTTACTTTCACTGGAACTAAGGGGCTGAGCCCAAACCATGAAAAACAGCCCCAGACCACGATTGCAACTCCACCAAACTTTGCAGTTGGCACTATGCATTCAGCAGGTCACATTCTCCTGGCATCCGCCAAATCCAGATTCATCCATCGGACTATCAGATGGTGAAGCATGATTCATTACTCCAGAGAACACGTTTCCACTGTTCCAGTTCAATAGCGGGGAACTTTACACTACTCCAGCCGACACTTGGTATTGCACATGGTGATCTTGGGCTTGTGTGCGACTGCTCGGCAATGGAATCCCATTTCATGAAGCTCTCAACGAACAGTGCTTGTGCTGATGTTGCTTCCAGAGTCAGTTTGGAACTCGGTAGTGAGTGTTGCAACCAATGACAGACGAGTTTTCCACGCTACGTGCTTCAGCACTCGGCGGTCCCGTTCTGTGAGCTTATGTGACCAACCACTTCACGGCTGAGCTGTTGTTGCTCCTCGACGTTTCCCCTTCACAATAACAGCACTTACAGTTGACCGGGGCAGCTCAAGCTGGGCAGAAATTTGACCAACTGACTTGTTGGAAAGGTGGCATCCTATGACGGTGCCACGTTGAAAGTTACTGAGCACTTCTGAGTTGAAAGTCACTGGCCGCCTTACCGTGGAATCGCGCCCTCGATGCGTACTTGCGTTAATTATCATATCAGGTAATTGCCAAGTATGCACCGGCTAATAAGTAAATTTTGGGGGTATAACTTCCTGGCTATGCTAATATGCGGACCATGCTGGACCAATGGAGGAAGAGACAAAAACGAGCTGCGTACATTTATAAAAGGCACATTAATTTTAACAAAGCAAGAAAAGTTATGTGGCAGAGTCTGGGATTTATTCACAAATGTACAGCAGGGGAAAGCAAGGAATTTGTGGGTGCAGAAAAAGACATGCAATAATCACAAAAGAAGACTGCAGATTTACCCCAAATAAATTTAGACAGTCTTAAATTACATTATACATGACAGCCGCCATCACATACACGCACGCACCCCCACACACACGGAAGATAGCCCAGAGAGAAAAGAGGCAGTTGAGGAAGAGAAACCTCTTGATACCTGACGCAGTCGGCAGACCAGCAACCCAAACGCTTTGGAAAATAATTAATTTCTTAATCAATTGGCTAATAGCAAACCAAAACCACCACCGTTTCATCCGAATCTGTAACTTTTTGAAAATTAAGTAATTCATTGATAACTGAACAATTGATTGATCAATTAATTCATCAATAAATCAAAAATACCCTTTTTTGCCAAATAACTTGTTCACTGTCATGTCCAAATATCAGCTTCTTCACTCAAAAGGAGCCTGAGATATTGCCCAGATGAAAAACAAAATATATAAGTAATTAATAAATCAATAATAATAAAGGAATGAATCAATTAATTGCTTAATTAAAAAATTAAAAACAACGTTTTTGCCAAAGCACATCGTCCACTATTGTCCCCAAATTTCAGCTTCCTAGCTCAAAGGATGGCTGAGATATCCCCCATAAAAACAAGAAAGAAAGAAAGCAAGAAACCAAACAAACAAACGGAGTAAAAACTGAGTGCTCCCTTCCTTCGGCGCCCGGCAATGACGTCATGCATCATCTGGATATGGATTTGGGAATGAGCGGTGTACAATGCTCACTGACCCTCAGATATTTTACAACAGGCAATGTTTACACACCACTGTTTCTCAAGGAGCTGTAATTGAGAGCAACAAACAAACTCCAGTTTAACTCTGGAAAAACAAAGAGCTTAAAACATTGCCACAGCATCTGTACTATAGCAACCATTTTGTAATCTTGACTTTCTAGTCTCATATATGGCCAACTTGGTTTGTGAAAGGAAGAAGTGAATTAAAATTTTTGTTGGAGAATTTAAGGGCTCAGTCGGGCCAAAGATGAAGGGAAGAAAACCAAAACCAAATTAGAGATGTGCAAGTAACATTTTTAGGCATACAAATTGGGGGGGTTAGATGGTTACAGCGTGTACATGCGCATGAGGAAAGGTTTCAGTTTACCCACAAAAGGGACATTGCTCACTTATCGCTGATGAGAAGTGGTAAATCAGGGGATTTGTTGGCAGTATCCAATGTGTGATTCTCCATTGGAGATCACCAACATATTTTGGCACAAGCTGTCCATAGCACCAACCCAAATATGGGTAAAGGGGAGGGGGGTGCGGCAGGACTGTGGACCACTTACACGGTACAGGGGAGGAAAAAGAAGGAAAGAGAGCTTTTAAACAATGCCTATTTCATACTTTGTGATTATTCTGGGAAAAGGATAGAGAGCAGCCAAAACGAATGGGTTCGAAACCAAG
Source organism: Eptatretus burgeri (assembly GCF_056783735.1). Classification (NCBI taxonomy): domain Eukaryota; kingdom Metazoa; phylum Chordata; class Myxini; order Myxiniformes; family Myxinidae; genus Eptatretus; species Eptatretus burgeri. The sequence continues at coordinate 69,726,452 of NC_140964.1, forward strand.
AGAGTCAGATAGACAAAGGTTGCAGGGGAAAGGTGGAGAAGAGTCAGAGGTGAGTACAGGAGGGTTATTTGTGTAACCTTGTGAGGCACCGTAGGTGCAAAGTACCAATTTCAAGAGGCTGTCCACTCTGCAACATTATCTAATGCCAACCGTCAAAGCAAGAGAAACAGCATTGAACCACCTATCATTGGTGGTGCTTTTCAAGTGGTACACTTTGGTTATTGAGGCATTTGTGAACTGTAGAATGAAACAATTTTCATTCTCAAACCCTGAAAATAAAGAGTTGTGGAAAAATGGCTCATTGAAGAGCATGGATCGAATACAAGTCGAGGGGTCATGAAGACAGGTAAAAACTTGCCACGCATTCAGTAGGCTTTGGTGAAAGGAAGGTGGCAGGGATAAGTCTATCTTGGTTAAGGCCATTAAAGCAGCTCCTGAGCAAGGTCCAATTTCCCAATTTGACAGAGGGTGCAACCGGTGCACTGTCTCCAGGCCAAACAAGGTTCATACAAGAAGCGCCATGCTGTTCGTAGACGGAAAGCCATGATGCGGCACTTGACATTTACAAGCACTTGGTCACTCTCCATTGTTGGTAACTTCAAGATCTCTGGTTGCAGCCAGTGCTTTCCGGACCAGAAGAAGTGAGTGACACTCTTATATCTCGTCCATTTTGACTGTAGGTGGTTTCAGGGCAAGAACTTTGTGTCATAAGGGAGAGGTGACTTGACTGTTGATGACTCGTACCTTGCCTTGGTAGGACAATTGGCAGAGTAAGCCCTTCCATTTCAATAAAAGTAATTCCATATATTCAAGCAAGCCTTCCCAGTTTTGCCTCACAAAATTACTCAGACCAAGAAACACCCCCAGAAACTTCATCCCATCTCTTCTCCAGGGAAGAATGGCAGGGAGAGAAGGGGGCAGAGGGAATAGAGGGGGCAGAGGATAGGTAAAGGATTGAAGCCACAGTGCTTCTGTTTTGGTTAAATGGATTTTGCCCGACAATGCTCTACTAAAAAGATTTAAGGCACTCATCATCTGAACAATATCTTCTGAGTGTTTGACAGACACAGATGTCATCCGCATAAGCGATGCTTTTTAAGGGGTGGGTCAAGTCTCCAATAATAACACCAGACAAGGATTTACAAGGGGTATTTTAGAGGGGTTTGAGGGATATGTCATACAAAATTCCTGAAAGACGGCAGCCCTGCCTTCCCCCTCTCCCAACACAAAAGGGGATATGAGTTTGTTATTAATCTTTAGAACGGCTGATATGTTCGAGTAACATAACTGTTACTAAAAAGAGCTAAAATAAGCTGAAAAGAGAGGGCCAAAACCAAAACTTTTTAGAACTTCAAAAATATATGCATGAGATACACAATAAAATACTTTCGCCTGATCTAGGAAGACCCGGCCACAACTTTCATGGTTAACCTCACAGATATCAATTATATCCCACACAACAGAGATATTATCCTGAATATTGCGACCAGGAACGATAAGTTTGGTACATGTGTATAATGTCCTTTAATAAGGGTGAAAGACACAAGGCCAAAGCCTTTGAAAGAGTTTTAGTCCATACAAAACAAGGACACTGGTCTCCACTGTGAGATGAGCAATGGATTGCCTTTTTGGGGAAGCAGTCAGCACAGCTCGCCTGCAACTCAGTGGGAGCTCACCCTTCTGCAGGCTCGCTTGGAAAAACCAAAAGCAATTCGGGACCAATGAAGTCCCAAAACTTTCCAAAGAACTCTGCTGACAGACCATCCAAACAAGGCGATTTCCCTCTCCCCGGGCTTCTGAGGGCAGCAGAAAGTCGTTTGAGTGCGAGTGGTGACTGTAGAAACCTTTGCTTGGGGGTTAGAGTGAAAATATCATCAACAAAGGGGAGAAGAATTTCTAAAACAACTTCTGTTGCCTGTTAAAGGTTAGAAAAGAAGACTTTTGCATCTTTCTTAATTTTGAGTTGTGACTGAGTTATAAGGACGTTTCAAAGCAGTAATTAGGGAATGAGGAGATTTTGATTTAAAGTCAAAGAAAAAGCAGGTTGGGGTATCCAAGAGGTGAAGGTGTTGAAAACGTAATCTTGTTAGCGCTCCTTGGGTTTGGTTGCCAATTATATTATTGAGAAGGGACTTCTTTTCACGGTCTAAGTTTTTGTTTCGGGTTAGGGTCGGTTTTTAAACTAGTTTGAAGTTATAAAATTTCCTTCTTCAGCTTGGCTTTTATTCTGCATTCCACTTGTGTGGATAGAAAGCAGAATTGCTGACAGAAGCTCCAAATTTGGACTTTTGTGTTATCACACCATAATTGCTAGTCCTTGAATTGGGGTTTGGATCCCATCAAGCTGGACCATACACTTTCAAAAGCACTCCTAAAGGATGCGTTTTCCAAAACAGAAAAGATGAATTTCCAAAGAGTTGCAATTTGGAAGTAACCCAATATGATAATGAGGAGGTGGTCAGGGAAACCAGACGGAGAAATTTCCATGGTCGGGGAGAGATAGGTAAAGAGCAAATTTACGTGAAACCAGTCAAGCCTTACGAGGGCCACCTGATTGTTCGCAACCTTACAACAGGCAAACAACAGGCAAATTTATTGTCGCAGTCAACGTGTGGCCCTAAATGGAGTTCTTTCATCCCCTCTTCCTGTGCAGGCTGGAGTTCCTCAAGGTAGCGTTCTGGGCCCTGTTCTTTTTCTGGTTTTCATCAATGATCTCTCGGACTCTCTGGAAAATCCTCTATTTCTCTTTGCCGATGACTCCACCCTCTGCCGTACCATTTGTCATCCATCAGACCGGCAAGCAGCAGCTTCTTCACTCACTGCAGATCTGGATAAAATCACAAACTGGTCCAACACGTGGAACATGTCTTTCAATCCAGACAAATCTCACACTCTCACTATGTCTCTTCAAAAGGACCGTTTACAAAACCCCCCCATCCACTTTCTCAACAATCCTCTGGAAGAAGTCTTTTCTTTCAAGCTTCTGGGTCTCACTATCTGCCATGACCTTTCCTGGGAAAGTCACATTTCCAACCTCGCCTCAAAAGCCAGTCGCCGACTGGGAATCCTCCGTCGTGCTAAGTCCTTCCTCGGCCCTCTTGAGCTCCTGACCACTTACTAAGCTTTTGTCCGTAGCCTGATGGAGTACTGCTCTCCCCTCTGGGCTGGTGCTCCTGCCTCCCACCTTTCTCGGCTTCACGCTGTCGAAACCAGGGCATTTAAGATCATCGGCATCTCCCGCAATGAAGCTGAGTCTTTGGGCCTCTCACTCAATCACCGCAGGTTGGTCGGTGGTCTTTCTGTCTTCTACCGACTCCTCTCCAGCCTTGCCCCCCCTGCTCTCTCTGCAATTTGTCCCCACATTTCCACAGGGCGCTCAAGGTCCGCCAACAACCCCCTTCTGGTAAAACTACCAAAATCACGAATCACTGCTCATCTTCACTCTTTCATTCCTCTTTTTTCCCGCCTTTGGAATAAACTTCCTCACTCTATTCTTTCCCATTCTTCCCTCCAGGCTTTCAAAACAGCTGTTCACCACCACCTCTTATCTTCCCCCATCCAAATCCTTGATCTTTTCTACCCCCGATAATCCACCCAAGCCCACTTCCTTCATTTCTCCTGCTTTCCTTCCTGAAAGTCCCTGAAATGTTCATCTTCTCTTCGCCATGTTCCCCGTCCCATCCCCATCCCTCTCCCTTCCACAGTTCACCTAATGTGTCTGTTCCCCACTGTTTTGTCCCTTCCACTCCCGCCCCTCTTGTCTCATGCCTCCTTGCTGTGAGTTGTGTGTTAGCTCTCATACGAGCCTCGACCAAGGTATACAAAAAAACAAAAAAAAAAAACTGATGGGTGTTTGTATTTTGTACCCACCAGATATCTTGAAAATCAAAATGTCTTACGGTATCAGACAGCGGTCTGGCCGATCCGGGTGAGGTTCTGCACCGTTCTGATTGCACTCAGGTTGTAGAGTGCAATTAAAGTTGCCCCCCATTATGATTCAATTAGACCTGCAAAGGTGTCTCATGTGGGGTCATAACGTGTCATAGAAGGCTCGTCAGTCTGTGCTTTTTGAAGGAGCGTTGATATTTAGTAAAGTAAATGAAATATTCCTATTTACAAAATCTAGTGAGGCTAAGTGACCTGGGATTATTTCTTGAAATGACAGTTGGAGCAGGTAAAAGTGGGGATTTACTGGAAAGGTAACTCCTGCTGTGAGAAAGGTTGAATCGCTAAAATAGCCAGTCCTCTTCATCATTCGGTTCCACTCACTGTGGGATGCTGAAGTGGAATAGGTTTCCTGCAAGAAAACTACGTCTAATTTTTTTTTTTTTGGCTTGTAAGGCAGTATCCGTGTTTATTTGAAGCATCCAAGATTGGCTAACGCTACCATTTATATTAAAGGCTACCAAAGGCTACCATGGTGATGTAAAACAAACATAAATAAAATAAATGCAGATCAAAGTTTTAGTTCCTTATCTTTAACAATGTGTTTTTTTTAAGCCGACTGCATTGTGGTTCAGTAAAATCCATCCATCCATTGGGACCATACTCTGTACAGAGGTTCGGTGCTGCCACAGTCGTCAGCGAATCATACTTCTTGCCGTTTCAATGAACCTATGTAAATCAGAAAAATGATCCTTAATATCAATATTTTTTTTACTGAAAAGTCTGGTTCAGGAATTTGTGGATTTGTGACAGCAAGATGTTAGATTCCTTGTTTGTGGGGAATTCCTCAATATCATACGATTCCTCCTCAGATATATCGGAAGCACTGTATGGAAAATTTTCAATTTCCTGTTCACAAGCTATGCTCGTGTATCCTGATGTGTAGGTATCAGCCTGCTCTATTCCAGCCAACGTAGGGAGGGGGGAGGCTCTGATACAACCTCAGGTAATGTGGAGGGAGGAGGGGCAGGAGTGTCAGAGTTTGCCACAGGTTTAGCAACATGAGGTTCTTCTTCAACCATGTCACGACACTTGGGCACGTCTTCAGGGGTAGTTGACGTGGGAATTTCCGCAATTTAAGAGTTTTTGGTGATTAAATCAGGGCACTGTTGGGGGGCTGTGGTCATTTTGTATTCAGTCAAAAATATTCAGTCATTTTGATCAAGGCAAGCATACATTAGATCCCAAACCAAAAAAATGTTGGCGTAGATGGAACGACTGGGGATACAGAAAGTCTGATCAGGAAGGACGAACCCACCAATGACTTTCTTCAAATGAATTGCCATCGCTTTTGAGAATAGTTGTCGTCAGTGCATGGTATTGAAACCGGTCACCAATTTTCCATCCACTGGAGATCACCCAACTTTGGGAGGAGACTCACCGCTGCACGCCAAAGACAATGGCGTTACACCAGATCGCAATGATTCCTGGATAACATTCAAAAGTTCCGGACCACTCAGGTCACAAAATTCCAAATAAAATTCAGCTGGTACGCCATCAATTTCTGGTGCCTTTCCAGAATCCCTTTCACCCAGGGCTCATTCGACTTCAGAAAGGGTTAATGGCACATCCAAGCTCCAGATGTTAAGTCTCGGTCAGGGATGGGAGATAAAGTGTTTCATCTTATCCTCAAACATTTATTTTTGAAAATAGTTCTGAATAGAACTTTCGCATTGTATTTTTTACCTCGTCAGAATTTGTAATTAGATTCTCACTGGGGTACATAACTGACAAAATAAGCTGAGATGGCTTGGTTTCGGATTCAAGGTGGAAAAAAGATTTACTAGTGCTATCTGATACTTTTAGATTTTGTATTCTTAGCCCAACAAATAATCCATGCGTTGCTTTGTTGGGGTTTCTTTGGAGTGAAGAAGGGTTTTTTTGTTGTTTGTATTATTTTGGAGCGAGAAAGGGAAAAGGATAAAACTGAGGGATCAGAAGTAACAATACCTGGGATAAAAGTTGGGAAAACGAAGCACATGCAATTAAAAATGGAGGCAAAAGCAACTGCCGTTTAAAATGGTTAAAATTTATGGAAAAAGAACAACAGCAAGAACAAGAGGTCCAAAAAGAAGAATAACGAGAAAAACAAGAAGAACAACGAGAAGAACAAGAAGAACAATGAGAACAAGAAGAAGAAAAAGAACAAGAAGAACAAGAAGTTTTTGTCATTATATATTTTTAGTTGTATTAAACAGAAAGTATGAGGAAGGAATTAAAGCGAGGATGATGACTAATGGGGCAGAGATAATTGGAGACACGTCATGGGTATGGTAAGCAGTTGTGGGAAAAAACAAAAAGATGAAAAAAACGTGTAGGCCCAAAATTATTCGAGCCTGAGACGGCGGATCGAAATAAATAGAATGAGCATGAAAAAAAGAAAATACACAAGAGTGAGCACTCGATACGAACAACAACCGACAAACATCTGATAATATAAAATTGATGGCAGCACAGACAAATCCAGAATGATTACTTCACTTTTTGGAAGTAGATCTCTCAGAGGACAAAGGAAAGTGACCATGACGAGGTAAATGGAAACTGAAATGATCACAAATCTCAAAAAGTTTTTTGGAATAATAGCCTAAAGTAAGAACGTCAGTAAATTGGTTACTGATTGATCGACTTTTCAACTGCCTGGATCATCAGCTCGGGTCCATTCTTCAGAGATTTTTATTCACTCTGCCCAGAATATCTTCAAATGTGGGTCCACACAATCAGTCAACGTGGCACTACAATATCACTTTCAAACTCTTGACGGATATCTTGGAGCTTAACCGAGAGACGTTCCATGCTTGAGGCCTTCATGTGTGATATATTCATAATCCTTATTGACCATTCAGTTGTCCAACAACACACTATATACCTTGCAATAATTACCTGTGAACACATATAAATCATAATATTGTGTGTCCACTTTGCTTACCACCATGTTGAGCTGTTCTTTAAACACAAAAACATTTCTTGCAACAGATTATCCACATGCTCCACACATCCCCTCATAACCACTGAAAATGTTTTCGAATATATTTATTTGATTGCTTCAATGTTTTTTCAATGATGTTTATGTATTTATTGGATGCAACATGGAGTCATTTTCTGGCTTTAGAGAACACTTTCATGCTCCTTGCCTTAGCAGACATCGGACGACACACGGCTACATTACTGTCACTCAGACATCTCTTTTTTTTGGCTAAGATTGTTGTGAGTATCTTGATTGTTTAACATTTTGAATATGCCTGGTATAAATATGAAAGCAATCATTTGTTTCTTGGAGAATGAATATCATTAACTGACACCAGTCACACGATTCTTTAATTGTGCAGTTCGAAGCACAAGATCATTTTAACCAACGAAATAAAACGTTTTCCAATCATTACCTCCGAAATCTCACACCACAAAAGCTGAGCAGAGGCACACGACATTTCTACGACAGGGGTACAAAGGGCCACATGAGGTGGAGCAGCACTACGAAAGTCACAAATACTGTTCAAATTGCAAGGAAAGCTCTTTTCGCGCTTCAAAGTGACCGATGCCATGCCACACTCCATCCTGCTGGGGTACCCCAACTGGCCGGAGATCAATGGTGGTCCATTTTAATGAACCAATTTTGAGTGACGGAAGTGCACAAAAGTTTAACAATCAGCCATCTCATGAACAACATCTAAGAACTTACTATTTTCCTTCCAGATGATATTTACAATAGCTGAGCCTTTCAATAAGCAGATGTCATTGAAATTTTCGCTTTTTTAAAATCATGACGCCAAGATGACAATGACGGAGATAAAACAAGCCCCACAAACACTGTACACACGTTTATTTCTGAGAGTATTACGTTAAAATAAGTGAAGGAGGTGGGGGTGGGGGGGAGGATATTCACAATTATACAAAATACACCACCATTTTAAATCAAGGTTCACAGTAATTAAACAAATAAATCATGCATTCTCAAAACATTTTTAATGTGAGTGCAAATTTGTATTTGGTTTTTACAGTAAAGACATGAAGAGCACAACAAAGGAAGAGAGGACGCGGTTCAATGGCAGTAGACCCGTCCCTTATAATATACAATAACCACAAATAACCACGAGGTTGAAAACAGAAAGACACAAGGGAGCCATGAAGCATGACCATAAATGACTTGAAGATAAATAAGAAAACAGTAATCAACAAATAGTTTACAATTGTACACAGCACGATGAAACCTTCTGCAAGTGTCTGCCATTTTATTACAAATCCAAACAAACCAATTTAATCTAGATATAGGGGTGGAAAAAGTTGATTGGCATGAATAGGATAATGGAATTTAAAAAGCAAAACGAGAGCACGACTTCATGGGCAAGCATCATGCATTGCAGATTCACGGATAATGTGGTCTCACCGTACCCTGCCATGCTCGGCTATCCTCTCCAGAATCAAAAACTGAACTGAGACACCTTCAGATGCTGTGCCTCATTCCTGGCCTGGAAGTACGTCGTGTCCGTTTCATCGTCAGGCTGCGGCACGAATGGCATGGGTTGCTCGAGCAGTCGGTCCCATGCAAACTTTGCAAACAGCGGATGTTCCTGTAGCACTGGTTGGTGAAGAGGCCACCAATAAAAAGATAGGCAAAACTACATTGGCTCGTGTTACGAGTTCAAGAAAAAACATCTAGTGAAAGTTAAAAAAATAAACTAAAGAAATTCTTACTGTTAAACCCTTCGCGTTTGGTGTGATCTATCTCCAGAAGCCTCGATACTGCATCATGCGCATCGTACGACAAAGCCTCCTCGTCAACAGGCCATGGGATGTCTATGGAGAAAATGAGACAATATATGTTGTCTGTGTGATGCGAGAAAATTTACCATGCAGTACGACGCATCTCATCAACCAACCGACAGTATGATGTCCACTTCAACATTACATTTCATGTCATCATATCTTGTTAATACCATGAAAGAAAGGATGAGAAGTGATGGCAATAATGATCTAACAGCCCAAAAGGAAAGGATTACCTCTTTGAAGGATGTTCTGAAAAACCTGCTGTGGTGTTTCATCATTGAATGGTGGTACTCCACTCAAGAACTCAAATAAACAAACACCTAGAGCCCACCAGTCCACAGCAATGCCTAAAATTATGAACAACAGCACAATACTTTTAGTTTGTACACTTGTATTGAATTGCAATGACAAACGATACATTTTTTTCAAATTACATTTAGTTTAAACTTTTCAATGTGTGTAAAAAACTGCAATCCAACATTTTTTGATGCTGTGGAGCAGAATTTCTTGCATGCTGGACTAGGACATTATTTTCCACATTTCTCATGAATATTATGCAAGAAATAGACGATATAGACCAGTGTTTCTCAAAGTGGGGCGCACGCCCCACCGGTGAGGCATGACAATATTTTGGTGGGGCATGAGGATTCAGAATTAATGAATCAAAATATGATCGCTTTCATAGTTTTGCAATGAGTTCCCTTCTTGGTTGACTCAGCAATTTATGGTGGATTTATCTGAAGTACCAGAGCAATACCAAGAGAAGTTATGAGAGTCACAACAAGATGAGTCTGTGAAAACTCTTTTCAAGATCAAAGGAACCATGATGTGGCTGTCTGAGGAGAGAGAAAAGAAATACCCAAACTTGACTACTTTGGAAAGGGAAGTATTGATAAATTTTCCATCATCTTATTTTGTCGATTGTGGATTTAGTGTTGTTATCAATTTGCTGCAAGCTAAGATAAATCGACTGGAAATCACGAAACGTGGTGATTTAAGGCTGAAACTGACAAAATTGGTTCCTCAAATCAAACAAATCTGCAGCCAGCGTCAAGGGCAGGGCTCCCATTGAAGTGAGTAGCAATTGAATAAAAGTTGCAATAAAGTTTTAATAAAGCCTTTTGAATACATATGTAGTATATACTGGAGTGTCTCCAAGCATGGTGGGGCGTACGATTTTTTTTGAAAATCAAAGTGGGCGTGGGACAAAAAAGGTTGAGAAACACTGATATAGACGGAAGGGCTCAGTATCCAATATATGATGTGTGGGACTTCAACATCTGTAGAATTTAAAGAGAGAAAGAATGAGAGAGAGAGACAGGCAAACAGACAGAGCATGTGTGAGAAAGAGAGAGCGTGACAGAGCGAGACAGAGAGAGAGAGAGAGAGAGGTAGTGAGAGAGAGAGAGAGAGAGAGAGAGAGAGAGAGAGAGAGAGAGAGAGAGAGAGAGAGA
>NC_140964.1:69739111-69771611 GCF_056783735.1 Eptatretus burgeri
AAACCTCCATCATCTTACCACATGATGAAGGAAGCATGTGACCTGATCCCTGATGTGATAGGAGAGCATCATGGCTTTCACTGGCAGTGTTATAAATGGTTCACAATGAACCTTGACAGGCTTAAATGTGCTGCAAGCAAGTTCATCACAGACCACAAATGTTACTCAACAGCGCATGAGCCGCAGAAGTTCAAGTGACAAGATTACATTCAAACCTGACTGTATTTTCTGTGGTTCAGAGAATCGGAAAAAAGATTAAAGTTAAAGGTAGCTGGAGTAGCCAGGGCCTCAGCCAGTTTGAATATGATGGATGGAAGTCAGTGCTTGAGATGGCAGAGAAGAAAACTGATGAGAAACTTCGAACAAGAATCAGGGGGCATGATCTCTTTGCTTGTGAAGCGAAATACCACAAGAACTGTCGCATACAATACATGCAGAAAGCAGAAAAATGGCAAAGTACTAATCAAGAAGCAAAAATTAATCAGATAAATTTCGAAGCAGCTCATAAGAAGGCATTTCAAACTGTATGTAAGATTGTACAGAAGGATGTATTACAAAATCTGAACATTTTGAAGCCGTCCGATTTGAGAAAAATATACATTGACATCCGAGAAGACAGTGAACACCGTAATCCAGACTATCGGAGCCACAAGCTTAAACACAAACTTGAAAGTCATGAACCATTTAAAGACAAGCTATCATTCTGTGACATGGGAAAGTTCCAATCATACATTTTGTTCAGCTCAGACATCGATACCCATACAGCAGTGAAGCATGCCTTCGAGTTGGCATCAATGGATATGATTGAGACCACAGGTACACAATTACGACAGTCCATTTTAGATAGTTTCTCAAAGGCATTTGATCCTAAATGGCCACCAAGTCCCTCTGATCTCATGGCACCGGAAGATGTCATTCCAGATGTTCTCCAACAGCTCCTGTGCTACATTTTTACTGGAAAGGCAACACCCACTACCCCTCAAATCCAGAGACTTGTTCAATCCATAGGGCAAGACATTTGTCACGCTGCTACCAATGGATCTTGGAAACTCAAAACATATCCTCATGTGCGTTTCTCTACGACATCTTTACAGGAGTGAGAAGCTCGTGACTTTTTTGAACAGGTTAGGGCATTGTGAGAGTTATTCATTTACGCTGGAACTGGAGACAGCACTAGCAGGGGCAGTGATGTAGTCATCAACCCAGCTATCCAGTCAGATCATCAGGTCACCATCTGGGCCCGCTGTATTCCACTCGGAATTTGACAGCTTTGATTCACTAATAAATGACTTCACAGGTAAAGGGTCAGTCCATACTGCCCACGGAATCATGCTTCAAGAAGTTGATGGTGATGATGTTGAAAAATGCCCAGAGATGCCTTCTCAAGAGAAGGGTAAAAGGCGGTCTCTACATCTGACAGACACAGTTATACTTCCTGACTGCTATATCACCAAAAGACAGAGTCCCAAGCTGAAAGTTAATCAGCTACTTTATCCAGGTTCTGGAGAAGCAATGGAGCACTCAACTAAAGTGAAAATGATTTGGATGATCATTAGGATGTTGACAAATAACAAACCACAGGTTCCTGGCTGGTTAGGGACATGGTTGGGAGGAAAAGGATGGTAACCTTGATCCTCGATGAGTCTATGGTATGAAGGAGATGTCCTCCCACGGCAACTGGCTGACATTGCTGAAGTCACACCTGACGACACCGACTCTGATGAGGATTCAGATATGAATGCATTTGATGATATAGAGCAGGCATTGGAGAGTGATGAAGACAGTGATAATTAATATTATGTGTAATCCATGCACAATGACATTTTGTGGACATGACACAATAAGTTTCAATTGTTTTCCTTAAATAAACTTATAATTGATATTTCTTTATGTGAAGTAAGGAATATTTTCTCAGTCTTACGTCTTACTGGTGACTACATGTTGGGTGTTGCAACAGTGATGTACTTATGTTTAAGACGTAAGATCTGGTCGATCTCTCGTTGGTGTGGGACAATTTTGGTATCAATAGAAAGGTAGTAAAATTTGTGATATCACAGAAATATTTATTTGTCAGGTAAAATGAGCATGAATATACGTTATTATTTCAGATATCTGAGTTGAATCTGAGTTGTCAAAAGGAAAGGAGAGGTACTCCTCTTCATCACTTCTTGGGACAAACATAAAGCTATTAAATTTGACAGATGACTCTATTTTGAAAATCTGCATGTGATAATCTTTCATTTGATATATAATTTGTTAATATTAATGCTTATTTGGGCAACTGCAGAGATCTTATCGGTCAGGGGATTTTTTTATGTGCGAAACTGAGGAAAAGTTGACATTTTGAGGGTACCGTCAGATATGGTTGGAAAATGGATAGCGAGTCCCAGTTTATTCACTGTTACCAGTTGAATTCATGCTTAGGGGACCCGAAGGCTTCAGAAAAATATGAGGTTGAAGGGTTGTGGGGGGGGGGGTGCACATGGACCATATCTGGCCCATGGCCTAAAAGGGAGAATTAACCAGTATGTAATACTAGGGGGAGGAGGAGGATTAACCCATCTGTGAGGATGCATGATTTGCTCCTCCCAAAAAACTTAAACACGTATCTTCGACTTTGCAAACATATTTATTCATAAATTTTCAAAAAGTCTGGAGTTCTTCATGAACTATTCCATGGAATCGAATTTGGAAAGCACGTCTGCTTGAAAATGCCTTTACCGTGAGGAATTCCGAGTAGCAGTTCAGGTGCGAGGTAGTCTGGAGTCCCGAAGATGTGAATACTTTTGTTATGATTGGCAACACCACGGCGCACAGTTTTTGGTGTGCGAAATGGTGTATGTACACTGATGGGGCAGGTTGTCTGAAACGTGAAGAAAATTATGATTGGTCAACAGCAACCACAAGTCAGTTGGAATTGGCAAAACAAAAACATGCAACTCTTTCAGACATTCCAAAAGATGGATACAGAAAACAGCACTGTGCAAGAGTATGGGTTATGCAAATGATATCCATACTTTTGGGCAAAATCATCAAATTATCAGTTATAACAGTCGTACGCATTTATTATTGTAAATCAACAGCCTTTATAAATGCATGAAACAAACTGCTGAACTGAATAACAAGAACAGTGTCATTTTATAATATCAGTCAATACTTTGTGCATCTACCCTTTGCCTTCTTGAGTGCCATCACTCTTTTACCTACACTTCCTATATTTGACTGAAGCACTCTTACAGGAATATTGTGCCAAATATCCTGTCGTTCATTCAACAGTTCTGTAAGTTTAATTGGGTTCCTCTTGCTCTTCTCTGTTTCCAGGTAATCCCATAAGGTCTCGATGGCACAACTGTCGGGACTATGGGGTGGCCATTCCAACACTCGTGCCTGATGTTGGCCTAATGGTTAGGGTGGTAGGCTTAGGATCCTAGGATCCTGAGTTCAAATCCCACTCAGCTGTTCAATTAATACCAGGTGGGGTTGACTGCCTGTCATCCTTCCGAGGTCGGCAAAATGAGTGCCAGCATGGTGATATGCTGCGTCGGAGTGGTGACCCATCCAGGATTGTGCCCAATAGCCAAGGAGACTGCTTAGGCAGCACCAACACTCTGTCCAGAGTATGGTCCCAATGGATGGATGGATTCTCACACTTGGAGCATACCAACTGTAACCTTGCTCTCGCAATATTGTTTTATGATCTTGGAAGTGCGTTTTGGATTATCATCCTGTTCAAAAATGAATCCTATTCCGATTGCACGATTTCCATGAGGAACTGCATAGTGCTGCAGTGTCTGCCTGTACTTCTCTTTTATTAGTGTCCAATTGATTTGAACAAGTTTGTCTACAACCAAAAGCTGAGATACAACTCTCGACAGTCAAATAATCTCCCTTGTGTTTAACAATAGGCTGCAAACATTGCATGCCGTAACGGTCTCCAGGTCTTTGGCAGACAAACTGGCTTCTCTTCGATCCAAAAAGTTTAAACTTCAATTCATCTAACCAGAGTACTGGATTTCATCGTTTAAAACACCCAATCTTGGTGTTGCCTTGCAAATTCCAGTCTTTTCTCATTATTATGTGGTCTCAGCAGTGGTTTCTTTACTGCAATTCTGCCATGGAGACCTGTTGCAATCGGCCTTCTCCTCACAGTGCTGGACGAGATGTTAACGTTCACACCTACTCTCATTTCATTGGTCAACTGCTGGATTTATTTTCTTCTATTCCTATTGCATAAGCTGAGCAACTTCAAGTGATTGTATTGTTTTGGAGAGGTTCTTCTGGGTCCTCCTGGTGTTTGCTTGTTTTGTACCGAGCCAGTTTATTACAGGGATTATAAAGTATACCTCACACCAGTGCAGGAGATCTTCAGCTTTTGTCCTATTTTCTTGTTCCTTTCTTCTCAGATTTGGGTCTTTACACAATGTTGTGTTGAGTGCTGCTTCCTCAACACAATTATGAACCCACTCAAACACTTTCAAGGGAACAAGCTAATGAAAATTAATTTCACATATTCACCAGTTTGGAACTTCATTGTGATTTCTTGTAACTGGTGTTGATTGCATCAATTTATTATTATTTACTGAACAAAGATCCACAAACCATTTCCTGCATATTTTCTTTGTGGTAAGTGGATATTACTAGCACATCTTATATACAATGCAAACCGTGGTGTCTGGCTATGCGTTTGTCTATCTGTCTGTCTGTCTGTCTGTGTCCCATTTATGGCGACTGCTTCCTGTGCTATGTTTGAAAAGCTGTTGATTGGTAAATTTGCATTTTCATTTTATTTTTGTAAATGCAATATAGTCAGACAATTTATTGTCCCTTCCAGGAATCTTTAAAATCAACATGATCATCTGTATTAAAATATGTTTAACACAGATCTTCATGGCATAACACACAACTTAAAATAGCTGTATTTTCCCTCTTTTTGGACAAATTCAACCTCCGCCACCAAATACTGCACCACCATTTCTCAGTGGGCAATATAAGTAGCTCAGAGCTTTGGCTCGGAGTGAAATCAAGAGCGCAACCAGGGCTGGATTTACGCAAGGGCAACCAGGGCATGTGCCGTGGGACCTCCACCACCCAACACATACCCAGGGCCTCCACCACCCAAGGGCTCATCCATGATTATTGTCATGTTCTCTTGTCAATTGAATATAACTTACTGTGTGATATTGGCTTCTCTGACTTATATCGCGACTTTGCTAGTCAAAAGGCGCGTAAGGTACCTACATGTGTCACTATCACTATCCATGTTTAATCAGTCTCTGTCTGCCTACATGTGTCACTATCACTATCGGATCGTGCAATGTCACACGTAAGTGTCTGATTGTTGTAGTGAATAATAGCTTATTACCAGTGTAGCAAATTTGCGACAAAATTGGGCATTCAATGGGAATTTGACAAGTTTAATTGGAAATTGTTTCACTAATATAGTCCACATTCACTTGGTCAGGGGATTTTTACTTTCTGAGTTTGTGGAATCCGATACCAGGAACATTTAAAGAAATGCTTCTCGTTTCGCTACTTATAGTTCCATTACTCAAATTAAATCAAATGTAGCTTGGAAGTTGTAACAGTAATACAATATCTTTTTGACAGGCTAATTGCACGCTTTGCCAATCTTCAGTTGTGGCTGGAATCCATTGGTGGTAATAAAAGACAGCAAAAAAAAAAAAAAAAAAAAAAACCACTCAAATTATGTATTTTATCCAATAATTTAACTCGTGGAGCCTACAATATTCTTCAGGCAATTATACAAATAGAAAATTGAATAGGGGTGTCACAGAACACGATATAAGAGTTTAGGGTGCCATCAGTGAAAAAGGTTGAAAACCACTGCTTTACTTCATCGTTGGTAGCATAAAGGGCCACCACCACTCATGTGTGCCCCGGGGCCTCCACTACCATAAATCCCGTGCTGAGCGCAACACAATTAACCTTTTTAAAGTCCATGAAATAATTTAAATTGACGATTAACTTCAACTCTTCCCGTCAATTGGGACGGGTACTTTTTCTTGTGATAATATGTCGCAAAAATAAAAAAAATTCTCAATTTCCCAATTTATTATCCACACTTAAACATAACTGTGTTATTAAATTGATTTTTGCAGACATTTATTGATTATATTCCTATATTGCACACTTCCACCTTCCCACTAATGTCTAATGCACAACACCACCACAAAAGTGAAAAATAACCCAAACTTTTGCACAGTAGTGTATGTATGAATAAAAAAAAAATCCATGGAATAGGACAGCAATTTTAAACTGAAGTTTTAAAGCAAAGGCATGGCAAGCAACACAGCACAACACAAAATTATCCTTACAGAAAGATGGTTGTCCTCCAACAGAGATGTGCTGGCCATCGGTGAATTTTGTAGTGTCGTCAGGGAGAAACACGACTGGAAGGCTGACAAAGAGGGACTGACCCTCATGCTGTTAACGTGGTTATCCAGACTCATGAAAATGATGGATGAGCGGCGCTTAGAATGGGGTGGCAAGCACTTGCTGGGAACTTCAAGATTCAAAAGAGCTTGAATCATATCACAGGATGGATGTGATTGTAAAATGATGTTCTCTGGTTGTAATTTCTCTGCAGTCCTATCTTGTTTGCATTCCATCTCCTCATTTTCAAACGACATGTCTCGCCCACTGTGGTCAAATTCTGGTACAAAGAGCTCTATAAGCGAGCTTTCAGATGAGACGTTGGGGCTACATATTCCTGTCTGTGTCATTTTTGGACTGATGGTAAGAACATTTAAGCTAGGCTTTGCTTGACTCTGCATTTTCAAGAGCAAATTCTTGGCCACACCAGGCTGATCCAAACTACTAGTGCCACCTTTAGATGCTCGACTTGGCTGGGGTGGAGTAATGGTGGTCACTGGCATTTCTGCAACAGGATCTGCCTCAATTCTCAAAGTTTTAACAATGCTGGTTATGCCAGTGCCAAGGTGTGCCCTGGCGAACTTGCAGACTCGTTTTTTGTTCGAGCGATATTCATCATCAGGACTTAGCATTTGGTCAAGCTTGCGCTTAATGCTATTTAAGCTCCTGGTACACCTCAAATCCTCCAGTTTCTTCACCTTTGGAATGAACAGGTTTTCTTTGTTTTCTTCCATTGTTTCAGGACATGTGTCTGCATATGCATTACTCTGCTGTTGCTCTTCTTGCCAAATGTCTGTGAATGAATTTAAACCATTTGCCTTCACATTTGGTGGGTGAAGATTCGTTTTGTTGTTTATTTCGGAGGTGCCTAAAGTAACAATTTCTTGATCGGGTGATGCAGGGATCATTTGGCTGCCAAAGTCATCTGGTCTAACGTAGACTCGAAAACTCTTTGAAGATTTCCAGCTTGGCAATGTCTTCTTGGCCTCTTCCTGGAAAACAAAACATCATGCAGCTGCAATCAACCATCTTACAAAATATTTTTTTTCTTCCCTTCCCTTTGCCCTCCCCCCCCCCATATATAATAGTGAACATGCAATGATATTAAACTAAATATAATAATATTTCATTACATTGGTAAAAGTCAAGCATTATGGCTTGATCATGGCATCTTATTTTCTACAATAATGAAGGCTCACAATAAAGAGTCTGTTCATTTACAAGATGCAGAACAAGGAGACGTTTGTATACATATTGAACGAATCAGTCGTACAGAGATTTGAACAGTACACAATGAGGCAAATGCTCAAACTACTATTATGATTGTACTTCTTTTACTTATTCAACCACTTATGTGATCAATAAAATATTTAAGTACACGATAAACCTTGGACTTGATATAAATTGGTAAAAACACCATCACTCCGATGTAGCCTCCGACGTCTTGTCTGAATGGAAATGACAAAATAAATAAAATGGAACAACATTTGTTTAAATGCTTACAATGCAAACACCATTGACTCCTGTAACAGGCAACAGCATGTATCGTCATGCAATCCAAAGGATGACTTTGAACTTCAAATGGTTTACCGAAAAGGCACACAAACTGCACACATGGCCAAAGAATACTCTCTTTTTAGTTTTAAGTCTTCTACAATTACAGTGCCTAAAGAAAGTCTACACCCCCTTTCAAACTATTTTTTTTTTACCTTTTGTTGCCTTTTAGCATGGAATTAAATCAGACTTTTTCCACCTTTATTTACACATCATAACCCAGAACTTCCAAGTGAAAAACAAATTCTACAAATTCCAGAAAATGAATTAAAAATACAAAACTACAATATATTGGTTGGATAAGTGTTCATCCCTCTTTTGAGAACAATTGTAAATTAGCACATGTGTAATCACATTCAAAATCACACACCAAGTTAATTGGCCTCTATGTGTTTTAAATTGCAGTGATTCTGATTATTTCAGAATAAAATCAGCTGTCCCTGGAGGTTTCCTCTGCTGGGTAGTGCATTTTACAGCAAAGATTCAACGATGAAAACCAAGGAGCTTTTAAAATAACTCCGGTATAAAGTTGTGGAAAGGCACAGATCAGGGGATGGGTTTGAAAATACTTCAAAGGCCTTAAATATCCCTTGATGCACAGACAATGACAATCATTAAGAAGTGGAAAGCATATGGTACCACCAAGACCCTGCCTAGATCAGGCCGTCCCTCCAAACTGAATGACCAAGAAAGGAGACTGATCAGAGAGGCTATCAAGAAGACAATGGCACTTCAATAGAGCTACATGCCATTATGGCAAAAACTGGTCTGTGTGTATGTGACAACAATATACCAAGCACTCGACAAGTCTGGCCTGCATGGTAGGGTGGCAAGAAGGAAGCAATCACTCAAAAAAGCCCAAGTTGAGTCCCATTTGAAGTATGATAAACACCACTCTGGAGATTCTGAAGCCATATGGCAAAAAGTTTTGTGGTCTGACAAAACCAAGATGGAACTTTTTGGCCAAAATGCAAAATGTTATGTTTGACGCAAACCCAACACAAACATCACCCAAATAACACCATCCCAACTGTGAGCATGGTGGTGGCAGCATCATGTCATGGGGATGTTTTTCATCAGCAGAGACTGGAGCACTTGTCAGGATAGAAAAGAAAATGGAAGGAGCAAAATACAAAAAAATCTGAGAGGAAAACCTGCTGCACTCTGCAAAAAAGCTGAAATTGGGATGGAAGTTCACCTTTCAGCATGATAACAACCCAAAACACACAGCCAAAGCTACACTGGAGTGGTGAAGGAACAAAAATATAAATATGCTTGAGTTACCCAATCAGAGCCCCGACCTAAATCCAATCGAAAATCCATGGCATGACTTAAAGATTGCTGTCCATCAACGCTCCTCACACAACTTGACTGAGCTTGAACAGTTTTATACAGAAGAATGGGCAAATATTGCCCAATCAAGGTGTGTAAAGTTGGTGAGACCTATCCCAACAGACTCACAGCTGTAATTGCCGTCAAAGGTGCGTCCACCAAGTATTAACTCAAGGGGGTGGACACTGATCCAACCACGATATTCTACTTTTTTATTTTAAATTAATTTTCTGAAATTTCTCAAATTTGTTTTTCACTTGGAAGTTGTGGGTTACAATGTGTAAATAAAGGTGGAAAGTCTGATTTAACCCAATTTAATTCCATGCTATAAGGCTACAAAAGGTGAAAATTTTGAAAGGGGGTGTAGACTTTCTGTAGGCAGTGTACATCATCAAATGGTCTTCATCTACATCAATATTTTGAAGTGTTCTTGTGTTTGTTTGTGCGTAGTCTGCCAAGTATTACGACAGGAAAAGTTTTTGCCTGGGTGGCCTTGACGTCCATTTTGAGGAAAGTGCATGTTGGGATGTGCATGTGTATGCATATGCTGCTGCCGGCCGGCAGGCAAAAGGTAACCACCCTAAGACCAATAACTCCACAGCTTTTCAATGTCATATACGTCTCAAAAGCACAGTGTCTCCCACCCCCCCCATCCCCGGTCAGCAATGCATGGCCCCCTGCTTGGACTGAATAATGCATCGAAATGAAAACGGATGCCACAACAACCAGACCAGGATTTTGCAGAGAAGTACAAAGATTATGACGAAACATAAAATTAAAATAAAAAAACGAAAAAAATAGGAGCTCTACCCATGATGCTGCAAGAAAAAAGAACATTAGACAGAGTTGCAGTTCTGAATTCAACGTGTGAGTTGCATCCTCATGCCCCTGCACATTCAGAAAAAAAAAATTGTCATTTATTCAGGTTGGCGGCAATAGCTCGCCTAATGTTTGCAAAGGACAGCGTGGGATGTTTTAGATGGAAGGCTGCTCACAGCAGCCCAAGGTGGTACAGCCACAATTCCATTTGGGCCCTTGCGTGGAACATAGGTTACAAGCTCTTGGGGCAGGCTGAAGGTTGGACAGTTTGTGGGTTTTTGGTGTTCTTTCTGCCTTGCGAGTTGCTTTCCTGGTTCTGCAATGCCTGCTAGAGAATACCATTGGAGTCAGTGTTTCCACAGGCTTGCTGCCAGAAGGTAAGAGGCCATAACCCGGATGAAAGGGTTATGTTCACGAGTCTACTGGCCAGATGATGCCGCAACATGATGCCTCATCATCTGGCAGATAATCTTGGCTCCACTTCTATGGAGCTGCACAGAGCATGTGATTTGGGGAACACTCCTGGTTTGTCTGCAAAGTTCCTTGAAACTAGGATTCATATAGTGTGCAGAGAAAAAGGAAATGTATTCAGAACAAAATGAAGTGAGTTAATGAGTTGTCAGCATTTTGTGACATTGAAACAAATGGAGCAGAACTACTAGCTTTGAAAAGAGAAATTTGATGGGAGATGTGAACAAACACGCTTTAAAAAGGTAAGAGGTAAAAAATAAAAAGGTAAAAATTAAATGATAATGTGAATGATAACAAAATATGCGGAGTCATGGATTTAAAATTAGAAGGGCATTCCGACATCGCAACATCACCAGGTATGCCTCCGCCAAAATTATTACATCATTATACATACTTGGACCAAGTTTGATTTAAATCCCTAAGCCCAGATTCAAAATATTAAACAATTCTAGCTACCAGACCATGCATCCAATCAGGTTGGAATTTAAAACATATATTCCCCACGACTACAATATCATCATTGTGAAGTTCCACGTTGATTAATGAAGTGGTTCAAGAAAAAAAATTTTTTAAAGATTTTTGTTCAAACCAATATGGCTGTCAGACCATGTGGCCTTGTTAATTATTTGTGAACACCCTGGTATCCCCAAGGCTTGGGGAACATATGTGGGTGAAGTTTCTCCTCGATCTCTCAAGCTGTTCTGGATGGGATTTTTAAAGGTTTATGCTTCAAAAAAATCATAGCTGCCAAACCACGTGACCTATCATGTTATAGGTGGAGAACTTTTTGTTCCTCATGGATAGGTGATCATAGCTGTAAAGTTCTGCTCCAATCTGTTCAGCCATTTCAGAGAAGGAAATTTTTGAAGAATTTTATGTTAAAAACAAAAAATATGGCTGCAGAACCACACATGACCGATGGCCAATTCCCCGCCCCCATGCCCCTCCCCCCCTATCTACCGCCATACAATTTAGCCCAAGATGACCCTCAAAACTTTTCATACTGATCAGATAAAGTGTTCGACGCATGCAATTATGATGTCATAACAAAGCCACCAATGACATCATCATCAAAAAAAATAAACCACTTTCCCATTGGGAGTACTTGACATGTGCCAAGTTTCAATTTTTTCCATGGAGCGGGTTTCAGAGATACAGAGGTCCAAAGTTTTTCCTTTTTCCAACATGGCTACCACACACCACATGACCTATGATGTCATAATTATCATTAAAGCATTTTACACGAGTAGTCACACCAACAGTGAAAATTTAGTGTCGATCGGATAAGCAGTTGCAGAGAAAAGAGAAAATTAGCACAGAAGGACGTATGTACGGACGGACAAACCGAAAACATAATGCCTCCATCGACTTCATCAGCGGAGGCATAAAAATATTCAACATGTTGCAAGCACTTCTCTGTCAGAAATAAATTATGTACTTCGCACTGTGGTGTCTATCCGTGCATTTGTCCATCCCCCGTTTATGGAGGCCATTTCCTGCGCTGCATTTGAAAAGCTACCGATTGGTTATTTTGCATTTTAATTTCACCTTCCTTGAGGCAATATATAGTCAGTCATTTTGTTGTCGCTCATAATAATTTTAAACATATTTAATAAAGACCTTCAGAGGGCAGAGGAGCTTCTCGTGAGCAAATGGCCATCCATACATGGTGATCAACTGTCTGAGGAACGTCCTCCGGCAATTGGGTTACCTCTTTCTCAGAGGTTTGTGGCAGGACTTGCACTCCAACCACTGTAAAACACTTCATTCCGTGACACATACAAAAAACACAAACAAACCTAAGAAAAACCCACTCCATGGAAGTAGCTCTTGTGCAGCTGCCGTTCGCAGGGTGGCTCACGAGATGATGGGATTGGAGCAAAGCCTTTGGGACCCCCCTATTATTTGAAGACAGGAGGAAAACCACGGGGAAACCCTGCTGGGTCAGGTTGTGGTGTTGTGTGCCGGGGTGGTGCTGAGTTGTCGTCCACCAGACGGCGGTCTCTTCAGGTTAACAAGAGGCGGTTCCTTTGGGTGGATGCCTGGAATGTCCTCACTCTAAGGGAGGATGATCACCTATCTGCTGTCATCTGAGCTCCAGCATTTGAACATCAGTCAGTAATTTGAGGATCGTAGACCGGATAGTGATGAGATCATGGAGGGTGGTTACACCTACTACTGGTCTGGTCACTCTCATGGTTACCATACCCAAGGAGTTGCTGTAGCTGTGTCCAAAAAGCTGACTCCGATGATAATCGAGGTAACACTGGTCAACAAGCATATTATGAGATTGTTCTGTTCTAGCGTATGGCAGCTTGGCTGTCGATTAGCTATAATTTCTTGGAAGCGCAGCGGTGCCAACTGACGCTGTGACCCACAACCAGTACAATGGTACTCATTTTGCCAACCTCAGAAGAATGGCAGGCTGAGTCAACCCCACCTGGTGTTAATTCAGCAGCCAACAGGGCTCAAACTCAGGAACCTAGGATGCGAAGCCAGTCACCCTAGTCACTGAGCCAACACCAGGCTACCATGAGACTGAGGATTCATCTCTGGGTGTCTCTTCCCTGGTCTTTGTGAAAGCTCCGACTGAGGTGAGTGATCTCACAGTGAAGGAGACATTATATGCCATGCGAGAGTCTCGAGTATCCCAGGTGAGACACTCTTCCTATCTTGGGGATTTCAAAGTATCGACTGGCACTGAAAGGGATGGTTATGAGACGTGTTGGTCCCCATGGGTCCGTAACCATGAACCAAAAGAGCACCAAGTTCCTTGACTTCATAAGATGTCATGGACTCAGGGTGTCTGGTTCATGGTTTCAGTGCCCACAGCCACATCGCTGGGCCTGGTATTCCAATGCTGGTGGTGTGGCAAAATAGATTGATCATGTGCTCGTTGATGGTTGCTGGAGGATGCTCCAGAACTGGAGGGTCTATCAGAGTGCTCAGTTCTCAAAACCGACCACATGCTTGTTGCAGCAACTCTGAAGCTGTGGCTCAACTCTAAGAGAATGGGACCATCTTAGCCTCAGCTGAATGTTGGCAAGCTCAAGGATGAGTGTGTAACTGAGGAGTTTGCGAACAGGTTGAGTGGGGATCGAGGGGGTCTGGATGTTTCAGTGGATCCTCAAGAGTTGTGGAGTGCCTTCTTTGAATACCATCCTTGATGTTGCCAGTGGGTGTTTTGGAATTCACCATCAGGTAAAGAGGAACTTTGTCTCCCAAGGGACACTGGATACCATTGACCAGAGTTGCAGTGCCAGGCTTAATGGCAGAACCAAGCTGTTCAGGGAACTAAAGTGTAAAACTATACGGTCGCTGAGGGCGGACAGGGAGGCGTATGTGTGAGGAATTGATGAAGGGGCAGAGAATCACCTGTGGACGAGTGATTCTCGTCCTGCTTACAGGGGAATCCATGCATTGCGCTCCTCCAAGCCTGTCCCTCGGTGTCCTGCAGTTAGAGCAGAGGGTGGTGAGCTCTTGACAGAGGAGTCTAAAATGAAGAACCACTGGACCAGTTACTTTGAGCGGCTGGACCAGTCTGACACACCAGCTGTTGAGTTAGACATCATGGGTATTAATATCCACATTGCTGACCATCCAATTAACTGTGAACCACATTAGTTTGTGGAAACAAAGGCTGTGCTGAACCTGTTGAAAAGGAGCAAAGTTCCTGGGATTTGTGGCATCCATGCTAAGCTTCCAAGGCTGTTTGATATGCTTTACTCATATCATTGCATGCAGTTCTGTGCTCTGCCTGTAGTCCAGCAGCGTAGTCTGATATTTCAGATCAATTGTTCAAATTTGCATAAAAGCACCAAAATTGGTACACATGTAGAATAATGTATTCCGAACAATTCTAGATATGGAGCCACCCGAGATTGTGCCTTGGTCAGCCAAAGCTGACCATACCACAATCTCGGGTGGCTCCATATCTAGAATTATTCGGAATACATTATTCTACATGTGTACCAATTTTGGTGCTTTTATGCAAATTTGAACAATTGGTTTGCTTTGCTGTAGTACTACTGGAACACAGCCATCATCCAAACTGACTGGAAGAGGGGCCTTGTTGTCCCTCTCTGGAAAGGGAAGGGTGATCAACAGGAATGCAACAACTACCGAGGGATGACGGTGCTCAGTGCTGGGCAAAGCCTTTGCTCGGATAATTATTGCTCGGGTTTTCCACCACCTGCTTGAGCACCAGTATGCAGAGTATTCGGGCTTTACACCAAAGAGGTCAACAATTGACCGTATCTTTGCTCTTTGGGTCCTCACCGAATGCAGGCGAGAGTTTCAGCAAGGTCTGTTTGCAGCCTATGTTCATCTCTGCAAAGCATTCAATTCAGTGAATGGGGATGCCCTCTGGAGGATTCTCAGTATTTGTGGGGTCCCAGCAAAACTGATCAATCTGATTTCTAAACTACACTCTGGTACTGAAAGTGCTGTGAGGTGTGGTGGCTATATCTCCAACATATTTCCAGTTATTACTGGAGTTTTCAGGGGTGTATTGGCACCCACACTTTTCAGCGTTTGCAGGGACTGGATTCTGGGGAGGACGTCAGAGAGATCAAGCTGCGGTGCATCGTTGGGAATGTCAAGATCTCTGATGTAGATTTTGCTGATGACGCAGTCATCTTTGTGGAGACTCAGGATATCCTTATGGGGGCCCTCAAGGTGCTGAATGAGGAGTCAGAGCTGCTGGGATTATGAGTCTTCTGGGTCAAAAATAAGATCCAGGTTTTCAATGACATCTTGTGTGCTGCCATCTTGTCTGTACCTGTCTGTGGCGAGGGCGTTGATGTCAGAGAGACATTCACTTACCTTGGCAGTGATATTCAGGTCGCTGCATGTTGTGAGCCAGAGGTCGAAATATGTTTGGGTCGGGTCTGGGGAGTCATGGATTCACTGGATCATGGGTGTAGCACTGTCGGAACCTATGCAGGAGGACGAATGTCCAAGTCTTTAAGTCCTGGGTGCTTCGAGTCTTGCTCTACGGATGCGAGACTTGGACTCTGACCAAGGATTTCAAACAAATAATTAACTCCTTCGGTACCAGATCTCTTCAGAGAATCCCTGGCGATTGCTTGTCAGAATTTGGGTCCAACAAGCATTTGCTGAGACTCAGATGAGATTAGTTACCTGTATACTCGATGAGAGTGAGCTGCAGGTGTATGGACATGTGGCTCGTTTTCCTGACACTGATCCTGCTCACCATTCTCTCAGCGAGAGTGTCATGAGTGGAGGATGCCAACAAGCCGACCACATGCCTCATGGTTGCAGCAGGTTGATTGGCATTACAAGGAGATAGGATGGCCAGACGGAGGCCCCTGGAGTACCGGCGGAAAATGGACGAGGCGATGCTCCATTCATGAGCATGCTCCAAATAACTGACCTGACGACCTTCATGGAATAACACAGGGGTCGGGAACGTGTGGCTCGCGAGCCAGGTATGGCTCTTTTGATGATTGCATCTGGCTCGCAGATAAAATTGGAGTTTGAAACTTGGAAAGCCCAATATTTCTCGCAGAAGCTTTACCTATAGTTTGAATGGTGTCGTGCTTCATTCACGTGCAGGGCTGAACTTGGCAGAAGGAGAGAAGAAAAAACACCTCCGAATTGTCTGAAGCGGTTTTTGTTTCGTCCAGTCATGCGGCCGACGCGAGTAGTGATTTCGGTTCCTCCAATGACGTGCCGCCGCCGAGACGCGTCACGGAATTCATATCGACCAATCACGTGCCACCGCTGAGGCGACTCGTGATTTCGGTTCCTCCAATGACGTGCCGCCGCCGAGACGCGTCACGGAATTCATCTCGACCAATCACACGCCACCGCTGAGGCGACTCGTGATTTCGGTTCCTCCAATGACGTGCCGCCGCCGAGACGCGTCACGGAATTCATCTCGACCAATCACGCGCCACCGCTGAGGCGACAGCAACCCAGAGTCGGCCGGCTGCGCCGCACCTCTCGAGTATGTCAGCCCATGCGCAGGCCAGCCAGACTCACTTGGGTCAACATCTCCCTCTCTCTCATTTGCTCAAAGCTAACCCTTCGACGAAGAAGATGGCGAAAAGAAAAAAAGATGAGGAGTATCGTACATTTCAGGACGAATGGGCCGAAGAATTCGCCTTTGTGGAGAGAGCAGGTTCTGTGGTGTGTCTAATTTGCAATGACAAAATTGCATCGATGAAACAGTCGAATATAAAGCAGCACTTCGACACACGCCATGCTACCTTTGCATCAAAATACCCTGCGGGAGACAGCAGAAAGAAAGCGTGCCAAGAGCTACTGAGCAGGGTGCAAGCCAGCCAGCAGCAACTCCGCGTATGGACCCGGCAAGGTGACTATAATTCCGCCAGCTTTGCTGGATCTTTAGCAATAGTGAGGAACGGAAAACCATTCACAGATGGCGAGTATGCAAAAACGTTCATGCTGGATGTCGCCAATGAACGTTTTGATGATCTTCCGAACAAAGACAAGTTAATCAAACGGATACAAGACATGCCTCTGTCGGCAAGAACTGTTCATGATCGTACCATCATGATGGCAAACCAAGTGGAGGACATAAATACAGCGCCGTTCTTTTCCCTGGCTTTGGATGAGTCAACAGACGCAAGCCATTTGTCGCAGTTCAGTGTGATTGCAAGATATGCTGCTGGTGATACACTGCGCGAAGAAAGTCTTGCTGTTCTGCCAATAAAAGGGTCCACAAGAGGTGAGTATTTATTCAAGTCTTTCATGGAGTTCGCTCAAGAAAAAAATCTACGAATGGATAAACTTATCTCGGTGTGTACTGATGGTGCTCCGTGTATGGTGGGGAAAAACAAAGGATTTGTGGCGCTTCTCCGTGAACATGAAAATAGACCCATCCTAAGTTTCCATTGCATTCTACACCAGGAGGCACTTTGTGCTCAGATGTGTGATGGGCAGCTTGGCGAAGTGATGTCGCTGGTCATTCGTGTGATCAACTTTATTGTTGCCCGAGCCTTAAATGCTCGCCAGTTTAAAACACTGCTGGATGAAGTTGGAAATAACTATCACGGTCTGCTTTTGCACAGCAATGTGCGTTGGTTGTCAAGAGGGAAGGTGCTTAGCCGTTTTGCGGCTTGCCTGAACGAAATCCGGACTTTCCTTGAAATGAAAGGGATTGAGCATCCTGAGCTAGCCGAAACTGAGTGGCTCCTCAAGTTTTACTATCTCGTGGATATGACTGAACATCTGAACGAGCTCAACGTGAAAATGCAAGGCATTGGAAATACAGTGTTATCCCTTCAACAAGCCGTGTTTGCTTTTGAAAACAAGCTGGAGCTCTTTATCATGGATCTTGAAACAGGTCGTTTACTACATTTTGAAAAACTGAGACAATTTAAAGATGCATGCACAGCAAGTGAGCCCACTCAAAACTTTGATCTCCACCAGTTAGCTGGCTTCACATCCAGTCTCCTACAGTCATTCAAAGCATGCTTTGGAGAATTTCGTGAGCACACTCGTCTTTTTAAGTTCATCACCCATCCAAACGAGTGTTCACTGAACACAGCCGACCTGAGTTGCATTCCTGGTGTCTCCGTCAGAGATTTTGAAGCAGAAGTGGCTGACCTGAAGGCCTCAGACATGTGGGTGAATAAGTTCAAGTCACTGAATGAAGATTTGGAAAGAATCGCACGACAGAAAGGGAGTTGGCGAGCAAGCACATGTGGACAGAAATGAAAAAACTTCAACCCGAAGACGAGCTGATTATCAAAACTTGGAACGCGCTTCCTGTCACATACCTCACACTGCAGCGTGTGAGTATTGCTGTATTGACCTTGTTTGGATCTACGTATGCATGTGAGCAGTCATTCTCACATCTTAAAAACATCAAGTCCAACCTACGATCACGTCTAACGGATGAAAGCCTCAACGCTTGCATGAAGCTTAACCTCACCAAGTACCAACCAGACTACAAAGCCATCAGCAAATCCATGCAGCACCAGAAGTCCCATTAATGGTGAGTATTATAACAACATTATTTAAAATAATAAATTCAGAGGCTTATTATACTCACATTTAGTTGAATTCAGTCTTAAAATATATTATATGGCTCTCACTGAAATAGATTTCCAAATATTTTGCTTTAATGGCTCTCTGAGTCAAAAACGTTCCCGACCCCTGGAATAACACAATTTAAAAGTTATATTTTATCATCTTTTTCGACAAATCGAACCTCTGCCTTCTGATATTGCACCACAATTTTGCGGTTGTCGGTATAAGTAGCTTAGAGCTTTGGCTGTGAGTGAAACCAGGAGTGCAACACAATTAACCTTTATGAAGTCTGTGAAATATATTTAATTTGAGCAATCACCTTAAAAACTTCTCCTCTCACTGAGGACAGGTAATTTTGCTAGTAAGTTATATGTAGATGTGCAGTGCCTATAGAAAGTCTACACCCCCTTTCAAAATTTTCACCTTTTGTTGTCTTACAGCCTGGAATTAAATCAGACTTTATCACCAATATTTACACGTTGTAACTCACACTTCCAATTCAAAAACAAATTCTACAAACTTCAGAAAATGAATAAAAAACACAAAACTAGAATATCTCGGTTGGATAACTGTCCACCCGGCTGAGTTAATAATTGGTGGAAGCACCTTTGAGGGCAATTCCAGTTGTGAGTGTGTTGGGGAAGGTCTCCAACGTTGCAAATCTTGATTGGGGAATATTTGCCAATTCTTCTGTACGAAACTGTTCATGCTCAGCTAAGTTGTGTGGGGAACATTGATGGAATGCAACTTCAAGTCCTGCCACAGATTTTCAATTGGATTTAGGTCATGACTGACTGGGCCACTCAAGGACATCTATATTTATGTTCCTTAACCACTTCAGTGTAGCTTTGGCTGCATGCTTCGTGTCGTCATCATGCTGAAACGTGAACTTCCGTCCCAATTTCAGATTTCTTGCAGAGGGCAGCCGGTTTTCCTCTAGGATTTTTCTCTATTTTGCTCCATCCATTTTCCCTTCTATTCTGACAAGTGCCCCAGTCGCTGCTGATGAGAAACATCCCTATAACATGATGCTGCCACCACCATGCTTCACAGTAGGGGTGGTGT
The DNA here is from genome assembly GCF_056783735.1 of Eptatretus burgeri. NCBI lineage: Eukaryota > Metazoa > Chordata > Myxini > Myxiniformes > Myxinidae > Eptatretus > Eptatretus burgeri. Next base: position 69,758,768 of record NC_140964.1, read on the forward strand.
CCTTTGGGTGATGTGCTGTATTGGATTTGCGTGAAACATACCCTTTTGCATTTAGGCCAAAATATTTAATCAGATCACAAAACTCTTTGCCACATGGCTTCAGAATCTCCGAAGTGTTTTTTGTATACCTCAAATGGGAATCGAGGTGGGCTTTTTTGAGTAATTGCTTCCTTCTTGCCACCCTACCATACAGATCAGACTTGTGGAGTGCTTGGGATATTGGTTCCATCTGTACACAGTGACCATGTCTTTGCCATAAAGGCCTGGAGCTCTTTCAAAGTTGCCATTAGCCTCTTGGTGGTCTCTCTGGTCAGTCTCCTCCTTGCTTGGTCACCCAGTTTGGAGGGAGGCCTGTTCTAGGAAGTATCTTGGTGGTATCATATGCCTTCCACTTCTTTATGATTGTCTTGACTGTGCTCCAAGGGATATTCATGGCCTTTGAAATATATTTATACCCATGCCCAGACCGGTGCCTTTCCATAACTTTATCCCAGCAGTCTCTTGAAAACTCCTTGGTGCCCATGGTAGAATCTTTGCTGTGAAATGCACTACCCAGCAGAGGAAACCTACAGGAACAGCTGATTTTACTCTGAAATAATCAGAATCACTATAATATAACACAGGCGGAGGCCAATTAACTTGGTGTGTGATTTTGAATGCGATTACACCTGTGCTAATTTACAATTGCTAATATAAGGGGGGTGGGCACTTATCCAATCAAGATATTGTTATGTTTGTGGGGTAGATGGAGGAATTTCATAGAAAAGCTAGGATTGTATAAGAGTTGCTTGGTTCATGGACATGTAGGAGACATGTCGATGTAATTTAAGTCAGGAAACTGTGAGCTTAAGTGTTACGTGTGGCCACATGGGGGGGGGGGGGGGGCGGGGTGCTGTGTTGATTAGGTAGGGTTTAAGGATAATTTCTCCCAGTATGTGATTGCCCCAGTGACCTTTTGCTATGTGTTTGCATTTCAAGACCGGCGATAAAGAAGGACCACGTACTTAAGACGACGACAACCAAGCTGCACATCCAAGCAGGCAAGAAACTCCGCCTCCAGGAATGACAACCAGCAAACCACGCCTCTCAAGTGAATGATTGATGGGTGTGACCTCAGAGAGGAGGGGAGTTAGGATTGGAGTCGGGACACGAGAGAAGGAGCGGGACAAAAGCAAGTGAGGCAGGATCGGCAGTTGGAAGAGAAGGGCATTACTGCTGGCTTCCCCATGACATAGTGAAGACTGCATGATTCTAGTGTTCTTGCTGAGGCAAACTGGCTCGCGTGATGGAGCAAGACGCTGGCCATTGACTGTTAGCTGGGTAATGTGAGACCATGCCTCGAAGCCTCGTGTTGCGGCATCAGGGAAAAAAAAGACGGTGCCATTCTGCAGAGGAGCGGCGTCGGCAAGTGCGATCAATAAAGAAGTTGCATGGCGGTTTCTGAGCCCCGATGTCGAGTATCACCACCTGAATTTCCTCCTGTACGTTTCCCGCTCAGACAGCGGCTTGGCGCCATTTTTGTGCATGTTTTCACACGCAGTTACGACATGCTTTGGCGAATCCCAAACTTCAGAAACTCATCTCTATCTCTAGCAAGAGCATAGCAGGAAATGAGCAATTCAATCAAAGAAGGAAAATATTAATCCAGAGAAGGGCAGGAAACAGGAAGAAAAGGCAGGGTACTGAATTGTGCGACACTGCAATGCAGTACACTACATTGAAGAGATCAATCTCAGGTTCTTTCTGCCTTCTGGATTGCATTCCTGGTTCTGCAGTGTCTACGAGAGCACTGTTTCTCAAAAACCTGTCCATGGACCGGTGGAGGTCCACCGCAGAGCCTTTGCTGGTCAGTCTGAAATTAGATTAAAAAACAAGAACGGCACTCTGACATTGTGATGTTGACAAATATGCATCTGCCCACATTATAACATCATAATAGATAGTTGTAAAAAAAAAACTTAAATAAGAACCGTGATTGAAAGAATTAAATAATTCTGACTGCTAGACCATGTGTCCGATTAGGTTGAAATTTAAAACATATTTCCCAATCAAGATAAATGATATTTTAAAAAGATTTTCGTTAAAACCAACATGGCTGCCAGACCAAGTGACATTAAATATTTGTGAACACCCTGGTATTCCCAAAGCTTGGGTAAAACACTAAGTTTCCCCTCGATTTGTCAAGTGGTTCTGGAGAAGGTATGAATAGATTTTTTCTTCCAAAAAAAATAATAAATAAATAAAAACATAGCTGCCAGACCATGTGACCTATAATGTGAATAATTACAACATATATTCCCCAAGGTAGGAAATCATGTGTGTGAACTTTCGGATCGATCTCATAAGCCATTTCTGGAGAACAAGATTTTTGAACATTTTATTTTCAATCCAATATGGCTGCCAAACTACATGACCGATGACATCATAAATTTACCTTCTCCCTCGAAATGGGTGAGGGAACAGGTTTGTAAAGTTTCATGTTAATCAGATAAGTTGCGTTTTTCTATCCGTTATCTACATTATCCAAGATGGCTGTATGCAGCAATGGCGTGAGGAGGTATTTGTGAAGTTTCATGTCGACCGATGAAGCAGTTCAAGAGACAACTATAATATTTTCCTCCAATCCAATATGGCTGCCAAACCATATGACCTTGCAATTATTCGTGAACACCCAGGTATTCCCAAGGCTTGGCAATCGCGCGTGTGAAGATTCCCCTCAATCTGTCAAGCCATTCAAAAGAGGGTTTTTAAAGGTCAGGTAGGTATGGAAGCATGTGGCAGAACAGCGCGTCGCTGCGACCACTTTCCACCAGTACTCCAGGGGCCTCCGTCTGGCCATCCCCCAGGCAGATGCCAGGCCCATCCCCATCTCCTTGAGATGCCGGTCAACATGCTGCAACCACGAGGCACGTGATAGGCTCATTGGCCTCCTCCACTCACGAGACTCCCTCACTGAGAGAATCTGGTGAGCAGGATCAGCGTCAGGAAAACGAGCCACATGTCCATACAGCCACAACTGACGCTGAAGGACCATGCAGGTAACAAATCTCATCCGAGTCTCTCTCAGCAACCGCTCGTTGGACACAAAATCGGACAAGCAATAGCCAAGGATTCTCCGAAGAGACCCGGTACCAAAGGAATTAAGTCTCTGTCTCAGATCCTTGGTCAGAGTCCAAGTCTCGCATCCATAGAGCAAGACTGGAAGCACCAAAGACCTGAAGACTCAGACTTTCGTCCTCCCGCACAGGTACCGGCAGCGCCACACCCCATGATCCAGTGAGTCCATGACTCCCCAGGCCTGACCCAGACGTCTATTGACCTCTGACTCACAGCCAGCAGAGACATGAATATCACTGCAAAGGTAAGTGAATCTCTCCACGACCTCAACATCCTCACCACAAACAGACACAGACAGGACAGCAGCATCCAAGATGTCATTGAAAGCCTGGATCTTAGTTTTGACCCAAGAAACCCGTAATCCCAGTGGCTCAGACTCCTCATTCAGCACCCCAAGGCCCCCAAAAGGATATCTAAAGTCTCCGCAAAATCAAGGTCCGAGATCTTGACATTCCCAAACGATGCACCGCAGCTTGATCTCTCAGACATCCTCCCGAGAATCCAGTCTATACAAGTGCTGAAAAGTGTGGGGGGCCAGTACACACCCCTGACAAACTCCAGTAACAACTGGAAATAAGTCAGAGATGGTACCACCACATTTCACAGCACTCTCAGTACAAGAGTAGAGTTCAGACATCAGATCGATCAGTTTTGGTGGCACCCCACAAAGAGCAAGAATCCTCCGGAGGGCATCCCGATTCACTGAATCGAATGCTTTACAGAGATCAACATAGGCTGCAAGCAGCCCCTGCCGAATTCTCGTCTGCGTTGGGTGAGGACCCGAAGAGCAAGGATACGGTCAATCGTTGACCTCTTTGGTATAAAGCCTGACTGCTCTGGACGCTGGTGCTCAAGCAAATGGTGGCGAACCCTATCAAGAATTATCCGAGCAAAGACCTTGTCCGGCACTGAGAACAGCGTCACCCCTCTTTAGTTGCTGCAGTCTTGGCGATCACCCTTCCCTTGCCAGAGAGGAACAACAAGGCCCCTCTTCCAATCAGTTGGGATGATGCCTGTGTTCCAGGCAGAGCACAAAACTGCATGCAACGACATGACTGCAGCATTTCCACCAGCCTTGAGGAGTTCAGCATGGATGCCACAGATCCCTGGAGCTTTACCCAGTTTCAACCGGTTCACCGCAGCCCGTGTTTCCACAAGCGAAGGTGGACCACAATTGATTGGAGGGTCAGCAACAGGGATTGCAACACCCTTGATGTCCAACTCGACAGCTGGTGGATCAGACTAGTACAACCGCTCAAAGTAACTGGCCCAGCGGGCCTTCACTTCAGACTCCTCTGTCAAGAGCCTACCACTCTGCTCTAACTGCAGTGCTCTGAGGGATGGGCTTGGATGAACGCAATGCACGAATCCCCTGTAAGCAGGATGAGAATCACTTGACCACATGTGATGCTCTACCCCCTCACAGATTCCTCGCACATTGGCCTCCTTGCCCACCCTTAGTGCATGTACAGTTTTACGCCTCAGCTCCCTGAACAGCTCAGCTCTGCCATTCAGCCTGGCCCTGTGACTCTGGTCGATGGTATCCAGTGTCCCTCGAAAGAAAGTTCTTCTTTGCCCTGCGGTGAGTTCCAAGACATCCACCGACAACATCAAGGACGGTGGTCTTGAAGGCACTCCACAACTCTTCAGGACCCCCCAAAGCACCCAGACCCCCCAAATCTCCACTCAGCCTGTTCACAAACTCCTCAGCTACCCTCTCATCCTTGAGCTTGCCAACATCCAGCCGAGGCTGCGATGGTACCATTCTCCCGGATTTAAAGTGCAGCTTTAGAGTTTCTACAACAAGCCGCTGGTCAGTATTGAGGAACTGAGCACTCCGGTAGATCCTGCAGTTCTGGATCATCCTCCAGCGACCATCAACGAGGACATGGTCAATCTCCTTTGCCACACCGCGAGCGTTGGAACACCAAGTCCAGCGATGAGCGTGTGGGTGCTGGAACCATGAACCAGCTACCCTCAGTCCATGACTTCTTGCAAAGTCAAGGAACTCAGTGCTATTCTGGTTCATAGTTCCTGACCCATGGGGACCAACACATGTCTCATAACCATCCCTATCAATTCCAGTCGATGCATTGAAATCCCCCAATACTAGAAGTGTATCTCGTCTGGGGCACTGATCAACCACAGACTCGAGCGTGGCGCAGAATGCATCCTTCACGATTAGATCACTCCCCTCAGTCGGAGCATAGACAGAGACCAGGGAAATGACACCTAAGGAGTGACGAATCCTTAGTCTCAAAATACGCTCATTGACCGGTGTTACCTCAATTATCATTGGGGTCAGCTTATTGAACACAGCAACAGCAACTCCTTGAGTATGGTAACCATCAGAGCCACCAGACCAATAGGAGGTGTAACCACCCACCATGATCTTACCGCAATCCGGTCTCCGAACCTCAGAGAGTGCTGCAATACCGATGTCCAAACGCTTGAGCTCAGATGATAACAGACAGGTTATCATCCTCTCTTAGGAATAGGACATTCCAGGCACCCACCCAAAGGGACCGCCCTCAGGTTAACCCAAGGAGACCACCGTCTGGTGGACGACACCTCAGCACCACTCCGACACTCTCTCCCGCAATCTGACCCAGGAATGTTACCCCGTGGTTTCCCTCCTGTCATCAAAGATTGGGGGTCCCGAAGACTTTGCCCCAATCCCGTCATCCGGTGAGCTGCCCTGCGAAGGGAAGCTGCACAGGAGGTACTCCCAGAGTGGGTTTTCAGATATTTTTTGCGTTTTTGTGTTTTGCGGAATGAAGGGTTTTACGGTGGATGGAGTGCAAATCCTGCCACCAACCTCCTAATAAGAAGTAACCCAACTGCAGGAGGACGTCCGCAGACAGAGTTGGGCACTAGATATGGATGGCCATTGGCTCACAAGGAGCTCCTCCGCCCTTTAACAGGTTTTGTTTTTAATCCTGCTGGGTGTCCATATCCAAGCACCCTCCTCACCAAAAAACCTGGTGGGGGAGACGGTTTAGTCACCGACAACCCGACCATGGAACAGGTTAGTACAGTTTTACATGATACCTGCAGCAGGTCACAGATCTAACCTGACCTGACTGTCAAGGTTTTTTTTTTTTGTAACTGTCAATTTTTTTTTAAGGTTTTAGGGTAAATCCAATATGTCTGCCAAACCATGTGACCTACGTCATCAAAGGGAGCGAAGTTTTTGCCCCTCATAGATAAGTGTGCATTCCTGTAAAGTTTCGGCTTGATCTGTTCAGTCGTTTGAGGTTTTTTTTTTTAATATGGCTAATGAACCACACGACCAATGACATCATCAATATTTTTTGTTGACCAATTTATCCCTCTGTGATCCTCCAAAATTTTTATACTGATCAGGTAAAGCATTCATGTCAAATTTTGGCTGGGATACCATTTCACCGATGATGTTATAGTGAACAACACTTATTCCCCATCGGGTGTACTTTTTTCCATGGAGCAGTTTCGGCGATCGAGGTAAAAAGTTTTTCCATTTTTTTTCCAACATGGCTGCCACACCAAGTGACCTATGATGTCATAATTGTCATTAAAACATTGTATACGAGTAGTCACAGCTATGGTGGAAATTTCATGTCAATCAGATAAGCAGTTGCAGCGAAAATTAATTTGAAAGGGAATCACGTCTCATGGACGGACGGCCAACTACGTAATGCCTCCGCCGATGAAATTATTAATATATATATATATATATATACATATATATATATATATATATATATATATATATATATATATATATATAGTGTGTGTCTGTCAATTTTTAAACTTTTGAACCCTGAGCTCCTTGGACTTTCAGCTCATCCATCCTGTGCTCCCTGGAAAAAGGAAAAAAAAAAAAAAAAAAAAAAAAAAACAGAAAAGTTGAAATTTATTTGATTTCAGTTTTCTTCCTGTGAATGTTTTTATAGCCTCGAAATTACAAATTATTGATATATTGAATAATAGACTGGTCTCGATCAAATTAAAAATAATAATAAAATTAAAAGCAAGTGGCGACGGGTAGACCGGCCGCTCGGGTACATGGAGGTTTGAATAGTTGCCGGTAGACCAGCGCTTAGATTCAAAGGCTTAATAAAAAATAAAAATAAAAAAAACAATGACACCTCTTCAAGTCAATCAATGTGTGTGGAGCAGAATTCCACAAAATCCCAAACGGCTCACAATAGGTCACACGTCATGATATGAAGCTTAAAAAAAAAATTCGTAACACGTGCACAGAGTGGGATTTCCATTAATTTTCAGGACATCACTTCTGGGTCATTCTACCACAGTTCACCCAAGGGTTGTAACCCGACCCCCTCAGATTTGGCTAATTTTTTGCATGTATGTTACATATGATAGTCGATGTTCACATACAAAATTTTAGCTAAATCGGACTTGGGGTTGACGAGATATGACCTTGAGAACTTTTGAGCTTTTCGACTAATGTCGCGTTTCCAACAAAATTCAAACCCTCATATCTCAGCAACCCCTTGCCCTATCTCAATTATTTTGGTGTCGTTGGAAAGGTAATTGTCCATAGAATGCAAATCCAGCATCGGTTCATCGATCTATTTAAGTTAGGGGTGGATTATTTGTTGACCTGACATTTGACCTTGTCCTTGACCTTGAAGACCTCGTGACCTTGACCTGGCCTTGCATGAAAATGAAAGTTCATACTGTCTCCTACAACATATCAAAAAACTGGAGGGGCATTATTTTTTGTTCGAGATATTTTCCGCCAAAGTTGCAAAGGTCGTAAAAATGCAAACAAACCAAGCAAATGTCAGGTCAACAAATAATCCACCCCTAACTTAACTAGATTGACGAACCGATGCTGCATTTGTGTTCTATGGACAATTACCTTTCCAATGACACCAAAATAATCGAGATAGGGCAAAGGGGTTGCTGAGATATGAGGATTTTAATTTTGTTGGAAACGCGACATTAGTCGAAAAGGTCAAAAGTTCTCAAGGTCATATCTCGTCAACCCCAAGTCAGATTTACCTAAAATTTTGTATGTGAACATAGACTATCATATGCAACATACATGCAAAAAAATTAGCCAAATCTGAGGGGGTCGGGTTACAACCCTTGGTTGAACTGAGGTAGAATGGCCCTTCTGTTCCTTTTCAGAAATCGATGTTAATCAAATATTTGGCTCATCCTTGGCACGTGCTTTCAACTGAAATAAACGGGAGTACAAGCCAGCAAATTAAACAAATATTTAAATCTGACCATATAGTATGTCAAAGCAAGTACCTTCGTATCATTTTTTGGGGAACTAGTAAGAGTTTGTGGAAACGTTACAGAGATGAGGCATGTGATTAATCATGTAATGAAAGAGAAGAAAAGTTGGAAAAGATGAACAAGCCTTTGGCCTTCAACAGAAAATGCAATGCCACATAAAAAAGCGTAGGTTTATTCGAAGCGGGGAAGAGAAATGCCCCAAACCTCAGTGTGTTGTGTGAGCGGTGCGAGTCTGAGCAACGAAGCTATGAACCCTTCCAAAATGATTTGTCACCTTGAGACCAAACATAAAAGAAAAGCCTGTGGAATTTTTCCAAAGGAAGCGAGATGAAGTGGAGTCTCAACAAAACCTACAACATACCGCAACGACAAGTGAAGGAATGCTAAAAGCATCATATCTGCTGGCCAAATGCATTGGCAAATGCAAATCGCCATTTACAATAGGTGAAGGCTAAATAATGCCTTCAATAATACTGTAGATGCCTGCAATTCAGTCTTGGTTCATACAGCTGTGAAGAAAGTTAGCGGTCCTCCTTTGTCAAACGATACCATCTTACAGAGAATGACTGATATTGCAGAAGACATTGAATCCCAATGGACCGAGAGAGTGAAAGCATCACGCTGGTTTTCTCCACCACTTAAGATGGCCCGAGGTTATGTTTTCACCCATGTCTGCGTCTGTGAATGGGATATCTCAAAAAGTTGCGGACGGATTCAGACAAAATTTGGTGGAGAGGTTGGGTGTGTGACAAGGCCAAGATTAATCGATTTTAGTGAAGATCCAGATCTGAATGTTTCAAGTGATTCTTCACCATTGAGAGATGGGGTTGAAAATTATATGCAGCACAATATCTCAAAATGTTATGGATGGATTCAGATGAAACTTCACGCCAAAAGATCTACTAATGTCTCTGAACACAGCTTGTAACTAGAAGGGCACTCGGTAGAGCGCATACCTCCGCCAAGTAATGCCAGATCCACGAGAACATATCGGGCCCAATACATGTTTGAAATATCATGCTATACAGTACTATGTCGTTTTTAGCCCCATCTCTCAATGGTGAAGAATCACTTAAGAAGTTCTAGTCGTCGGATCCGGATGCGGATCTTCACCAAAAAATCTAATCAGTTCGTCCTTGTCACACACCGAACCTGTCCACAAGATTTCATCTGGATCCATCCACAACTTTTTGAGATATCCTACACACAAACAGACAGACAGACAAACAGGCAGAAAAGGGTGAAAACATAACCTCCTTCACCTTTGTGGCAGAGGTAAAAAGAAGCTCAAAGTCAGGAAAGAAAGTCGGGCACTATTGTTTTGACATGTTCCCATATATTTCATCCTCTGGCTGTTGACAGTAAAAACATCGATCTCACTCTCCAGAGCAAAATAATCTCATCCAATCGAAAATAAACTCTGAAAATTCGAAGAGTATTTCCACTCTGGACTGATTCACAGAAAGGAAAGCAATGGATTTGTGACCCATTCTCATCTATCGACACAGAGACTCACTGTTGCCATAATTAGAGGACAATTTGCTGGAGTTGTTAAGCGATAAGGGGCTGAAGTTAAAATTTCAAAACCTCACTTTACCTGCTTTCTGGATTAAAGTCAAAACAGAGTATCCAGAATTCAGTGAACTTGCAGTCAAAACCTTACTGCCATTCCATTGTACTTGCCTTTTCACCAACTAAACACCAAGTTTAGGAACAGATCGAGCATTGGAAAGATGCTCCAAGCATCCTTGTCAAACATTTATCCCCAGATTAAAAAGCTTGCGTCGACACGGCAGACAAAGAAATCTCATGAGGATATGTTGAATGAACCCATTAAGAAATAATAATAATAATAATAATCATAATAATAATAATAAATTAACTGTAATGTGCAAATGTCAAATAATAATGAGAGATAATGATCTTGTTCTTATACCTTTAATTATGTTTTTGTAAAAATGCTGCACTGATATCTGCAGTTCACCTTGGGAATTGAATGTGTGTACAAAGTAAAGCACTTGCCCCCAGCTCGACCAGAGAGACACATTTTAAAAAGAAATGACATTCATGTCAAAGTTGTCTTCTAAATTGTTACATTTCAACAGAAAAAAACAAAGTGTTAAATTATTTATTATTATCTGTGCTGAATAGGGTGAGTTTCAGATTATTCAACTGAATAAAACCCCAGTGTGTGCACATTCATTTAATTTCAAGCCTATGTGCACAAATCTAATCGTTCAAAAAAAAAATTGACAAAAATGGCCTGGACCTTGAAAGAGGTCCACGTCGGTCTGGGAAGGAAGCAAGGTGGTCCCCGGTATCAAAAAGGTTGAGAAACACTGTGCTAGAGCTAGAGGATACCATTGGAGTGGGTATTCCCAAGTGCAACTTTTCACATATATCACAAAAGTATGCGATCTATACAGATGAAAAGTGAAAAATAAAAATACTTTGGGTATGTTGGATTCATTATTGCCGCATGAAAGACCATGGTGATCAGAATGCTCTTCGCTCGAGTGGAGGAAAACAGAGCCACTGCTTTCCGAAGATCCACCTGTGACTGCTCGTGCCTCCAACAGCTGTGGAGTCAGGCTGAGTACAGGGGCAGGAGATGCCCGAGCAGTGGGGTTAGCTGCATGCACACCTGTTGAAATATAGTAGCAGAAACCATAATTGTGTCATAACCACAGCTTATGGGGAGTTATTAGCTAGAAAGCTGCCTCACTCCCTCCACAAAAAAAGTTCAGAGGATGAAATTACTCAATTTTTTTTTAATTCATTTTGAGGAAATAATTTATAGGAAAGAAAACTGCATTAAAATATTAGACAGTATGAGGCATCAAATATATTGTCGATTTTGGGGGCAGAAATGCTGCCAGGCTTGCTCACCCAATGAAGAAACTCTTTTGGGCAGCGGAGTACCGCAACGCAGCATTGCCACTCTGGGTTCTTCATGCATTCTGCCACGTGGTTCATTTTCAGGGGTGGAACAAGGCAATGGCTGAACCAGCACAGGGATGGTAGCCTGCAGTGAATTTGGAGAAGACATAGAGCAGGGACTTGAGTTTTGAATTGACATCTCCATCATGGATGTGCCACAGGTGTTGGATGCCAACGTAGAAATGTCCATGACAGAGGAGTAACAACCACCCAAAGGGCTCATTTTCAGAGAGAGGGGACCTTGCAAGGAGCTGATGTTCTCTATATTTGAAACCAAGAACTGCAAAGAACCACTTTCTGTAGACAACTGCATGCTCTGTGCAGCACAATGCTCATGAGACTTCTCACAAGACCTCTGACCCTGCCATCAAGTCACCCAAGGGGGAGGCAGATAGACAATAATTGGGATGTTTTCAACAATGAAAAAAATATATGCAACAACTTTTGAAATGAATAAATTATAAAAATAGATTCAACGATTAGGGCACTTAGAAGAGCGCATACCTCTGCCACACAATGCCTGATCCACGAGAACATATCGGGCCCAATACATTTTTGAATTATCATGCTATCTTATCGTTTTTAACCCGATCTCTCAATGGTGGAGAATCACTTTAAAAATTATCAGATGTGGATCCGAATTCTGATCTCCACCAAAATTGAATCATTTCTTCCTCGTCTCACACCCGTGTCCAACAAGTTTCATCCGAATTCGTCCACAACTTTTTGAGATATCCTACACACAAACAAACAAACAGACAGAAAGGGGTGAAAACATAACCTCCTTCACATTCGGTGGCGGAGGTAATAACTACTATGGAGGACCCTTGTTCAGTCACTGCAGCTCTATCATAAAGTAAGTAAGTCATCAGTAACTACAGCTCCATTATAAATAATACTTAAGGTGGTCACTTCGGCCAATCAGCCTATATTGCAGGCCGAATCGCTCCTTGACCACACTCAATTTGGTTTGTCCAAGGTTGATCAAGTGACATGCCGGATTCCTCCTCCACACCAAGCCACTCAAAGTGGTGACTACAGCGGTTTTCCACACTCAATGGGGGAGAAGTTGAAGCTTGGACGATAACCGTCCTGCAAAATCTGTCCTTTATGGGACTGAAAAACTGAACGGTTTTATCGTGCCAACTTGCATACTCAATGGAGACCATGTTCAATCATAGGTGTGTTTAATGAATGAGGAAGGGATAACAAGGAACAAGACAACATGACACAAATTATATTTAAAAGGGTGAAGGACGCACCGCGGGTTCTGTAATAGCAAGAGATCCTTTTCAAAGCAGATATTAATTGGGCCAAAACCACACCACAGGAGAGAGACCAGAAGAAGAGACAGTACTGAAAATACACCTTTGCGGCCCACTCAGTTGCCACCAAGTTCTGTTTGGAAAAAACGCTCTACTGCCCAGTCAGGGGGTCAGTGCACACCACACCCTTACAAGTGAGAGGTGGGAACCACAAACTAAGTCCACAAACTGGGTAAACCACACTTGGCACGCCACCCAAATGCACT
>NC_140964.1:69776611-69806611 GCF_056783735.1 Eptatretus burgeri
TTTGTGTAAACGTGTATGTGTGGCGAAGTAGAACTGGTGAAGTAAAGTAGAACTGGTGAAGGCAAGTCTGGTGAAGTAGAACTGTTTTAAGTGTTGCTGTGTGAATTGCATTATTCGGTTGTAGATCTGCGTGTGTCTCTTCGCTTGCTTTTATTGTGTTTTCTTGCTTGACTGAAATATACGTGCCTTCCATGCTGCCGTGTGGCGCGGAATAAATGTTCTGGTCCAATTGTTCCCCGTTTCGCTGCGTCCTTTCCTTTGTTTGAATCTCCATCTTGTATTACGTAAGGGATTAATAGTGGGTTGAAAAGACCCGGTAACTAATCTGAACCGTCAAGGTCGACGATAACTCCGCTCGGTTATCCCTGTAGCACGGAACGAGCCGCTTAAGCGGTTCATTTCCAGAGTCGACCTGTGGCGTGGTACAACTCCTCGGTACGCTATCCGCGCAGGTACTTAGGTAAATCAACCATTCGGCGATCGGATCGGATTCGGCGATCAGAATGCGGACTGAGTTGTGGTGAGGTTAAACCCCCACCCGTGACTAGCTCCCGGCGTTGTTCCGAGAGGGTCACGACTGAATTGCACGTTCGGTGGGCGAAGCGGCCGCTATTGGCTACACGCGGTCGTTCGCACGCCGGCGGGGCACGAATTCGCAACATTGGTGTCAGAAGTGGGATTCGAATCCACCCCGCCTCCAAGCTAAATTCACGGGGAACGGACCAGGGGTGTGCGAGGCGACCCCCGTTCCCCCAAAATTACGAGTGAGCTAAATTAATCGCGTACGTGAAATAAGATGGAGTCTCAAGGTAAGCGGGAGCCAGGGGTAGTAGAAATGGATGTGGGAGTGTTAGAATCCATGGTCCAGGATGAAATCCCCGTGCAGGACATTCCCATTGTGATGCAGGAACAATTTCCCCCCCAACCGAGCCCAGAACCCAAAATGGGTGCAGCAGCGGCCGCAGTGTACGACACCTCCCCTCTCCCTCTCCGCCAAAACCCCCCGATCCTTGCAGAATCGGCTGAGCCAAGTGCACTCGACATGGCGCAGTTATTTGCAATGCTGGCAGAAATTAATAACGGATTAAACAACAAGATAGATGGAAATACGCAACAAATGAACGAAATAAAAACAAATGTGTGCAGGATGAATAACAAAATGAATGCGAATATGCAACAAATGAAAAAGGAAATAAATGAAGAATTGAAGAAAGAAATAAAAAAAACAACATGGAGGCAAATACGCAAACACTGCGGGGTGAGATGCAGAGCATGGGTATAGGCCTGCAGGATAAACTGAAAGAGGAAGTAGGCATGATACGAGCGGAGGTGAACGGGTTGAAAAAGAATGTAGAAGAGGTGCAGTCCGCGGTGAAGGCGGACGAGAAAGACGTAAAAAAAAGAAAATGGTGACGGTCGCGGAAGAAATGGGAAAAGTAAAAGAAGGACAAGACCAAATAAAAGGGGAGTGTGAAAGGAGACATCGAGACATGACGAAGAGAGTTGAAAAATTGGGACAGGAGGTAAAAGCGGAGACACAAAAGGGATTAAAGGCCGTGGGGGATGAATGTAGAAAGAGACATGAGGAAATAATTATGGAAATGGAGCGGAAAGCCGAAGAAAAGACAGTGGAGCTGGGGAAACGGATAGAAAAACAAGAGGGCGAGATGAAAGAGGGGTTTAGGACGACGGGGGAGGAAATATCCAAGACAAATAAGGAGGTGACACAGGTAAAAGGGGAAGTGGAGCAAATAAGAGAAAATCGGGGAGCTATCGCTTGGGACGCAAAAAGGAGGAGAACGGGAGATGGGAGAACTAAATGAGGTAATAGAGGGGAAAATAAAGGAAATGGAGAGGAAACTGGCGGAATGTGTGGAGACCCGGTGTGAGAGGCAGGGTGACCTCCTTCGGGAACAGGGGGAGAGGATATACTCCCTCGAGGCGGATCGTGCCTAGGTGGGGCCGGCGTCACAGGGCAGAGTAGGAGGGTTGCCCGATGCGGGGGTGTGCATGCCGAGCTTGGGGAGAATAGAGGCCGCGGGATCTTTTGGCTTAATGCGAGCACCCAGTATGACTGTTCCGGTGGGTGTGCAGAGTGCGAGTCCGATGGCTTGGGAGAGTAAGCGGGACGACGTGGGGCACGGACAGACACGGACAGGGGTGGTAAATTCCCCGGGCAAATGGCTCGGACCCTGCGGGAGTGAGGCACCGTTGGGACTTGGGAGGTACACCCCTCCAGGAGTCCCTTGGGAACTGGAGGGGGGACCTCAAAAGGACATATCTATATATATATATCTATACATATATATATATATATATATATATATATATATATATATATATCTATATATATCTATATCTATATATATATATATATCTATATATATATATATATATATATATATATATATATATATATATATATATATATATATATATACATATACATATATACACATATATATATATATATACATACAGATTCATATACATACATCTGCTGGGAACCCTTATCTGTGTTTAGTTGTAACTAAGTCAACCCCAGATAAGCATCTGCTCTCTGTCTCTTTCCTGCCATTTTGATCGATTTTGCCTGATTAATTATTCATTCCGATTGCTTTGGAATTTATTCACTTATTTACCTCAGGAAATAAAGAGTTCTTTTTATTTCTTTATTTTCTTATTAATAAATCATTTGTTGACTTCCAACCTGTCCGTGTTTGTACCTTCCTTCCATTGGTCGAGCATTGTCCAAACTTCGATAGACTGGGAGGTAATTACAGTCTGACCCGGATAAAAGAAAAACCCGCGTACAAGAACACGTTTTCTTATTCCCGAACATGTTCAGATGTAAATGTATACGGGGAAACCCGCATATAAGAAACAGGCGTACAAAGAAAACCGACGTATAAGAACATGTTTTTCAACACAAAAGTACAATTTTCTATCAGAAGCCACAGGAAAAGCTGGCATCAATCGGTTGACGCGTTAGTTTCACTTTCCTATACAGTAGTTTTCCGGAAATCCCGAATGAGGAAGTGGTAGTTTTGCTTCATCGCAATGGCGTCCGCTCGAAAAACGCTGAGTGTTGCGGAGAAAGTTGAAATTTTGGATTCTTTAAAGTCGAAATCGCTGACGAGAGCCGATGTCGTGAAAAAAATATGGCATTGGATTGTCGACCGTCAGCAAAATTGTCAAAGATGAGAAGTCACTTCGTATCAGTCATCAACAACTCCAACATAAACAGAAAGTGTAGCCATGACAGCATCCACTAAGACATCAATGATGCAACAACTGCTTGGTTCCATCAAACTCGTGCAAGCAATGCTGTCGTAACAGGCTATCATCAAAGAGAAGGCTGCTTCGTTCGCCGTTTCGTTTGGTGTTGAGTTTGAACCTAGTAACGGTTGGCTGATGCGCTGGAAGCAAGCGAACAACGTTTCATTCAAGAAATTCCATGGTGAGAAAGCGGCAGCTGATGGTGCAGCGGCAGGCAACTGGATTAAAAATGTGTTCCCAGACTTGCTTGCGAATTATGCAGAGAAAGACATTTGCAATGCTGACAAAACAGGCCTTTTTATAAAGGCCATGCCCCGTGGTTCTCCAACAAGTGCCAGTGACAAGCCAGCCAGAGGTAAAGTTCCAAAAGACCGCCTGACTGTTCTTTTGTTGTGTAATCTCGATGGCAGTGATAAGCGAGGCTTCATTGTTGGCAAGTCCACCAAGCCGCGATGTTTCAACAATGTTCATAACCTGCCATTCCTTTACTTCGCCAATTCTAATGCATGGATGCATGGATCTAATGCATTCTAATGCATATTTCTCTATATATGTATATGTATATATATACAGCTCTGGAAAAAAATAAGAGACCACTCCAAAAAATTTAAATCAGCATCTCTACATGTATAGCAGCCATTCCATTCCAGTGTCTGTTGAATTCCAACACAGGCACACCTCCTCATTCTACTTAGTGAGGTACTGATTAGGTGATCACCTGAACCGAATCTTATTTAACAAGGAAAAGTATAACAACCACTGCTGTAGTCATCACTATCCTCTTGCAATAGGACCAGCTGGATGGCAAAAACAGTGCTAGTAGAACCTCAAAAGTAATTGGAATCAAAAAAATAACTATTGACCATGCCAAAAAAGTTGAAAAGAAGGGTTCAATTCTGGCTTTACTGGAAGGGGGATACAGTGAGCATCACGTTGCTTCCATAGTTAAAATTTCAAAGACTGCGGTTCATAAGAGCAAGGTCAAGCAGCAGACATTGGGGACAACAAAGCTACTGAGTGGCATAAGGTGAAAACGACTTTCCACTGACAGGGATGGCCGCCAACTCATTTGAATGTCACTCAACAACTGTAGGATGACATCAAGTGACCTCCAAAAAGAATGGCAAATGGCAGATGGGGTGAAGTGCACGGCGAGGATGGTTCGAAACAGGCTCCTTGGAGCAGGGCTGAAGTCGTGCAAAGCGAGAAAAAAGCCCTTCATCAATGAGAAGCCAAGAAGAGCCAGGCTGAGGTTTGCAAAAGACCATAAGGATTGGACCATAGAGGACTGGAGTAAGGTCATCTTCTCCGATGAGTCCAATTTTCAGCTTTGCCCAACACCGGGTCGTCTAGTGGTTAGACAGAGACCTGGAGAGGCCTGCCTACAAGCCATAGTGTCTCGCACCCACTGTGAAATTTGGTGGAGGATCGGTGATGATCTGGGGGTGCTTCAGCAAGGCTGGAATCGGGCAGATTTGTCTTTGTGAAGGACTCATGAATCAAGCCACGTACAAGGTTGCCTGGAAGAACACTTGCTTCCTTATGCTCTGACAATGTTTCCCAACTCTGAGGATTGGTTTTTTCCAGCAGGACAATGTTCCATGCCACATAGCCAGGTCAAACAAGGTGTGGATGGAGGACCATCAGATCAAGACCCTGTCATGGCCAGCCCAATCTCCAGACCTGAACCCCATTGAAAACCTCTGGAATGTGATCAAGAGGAAGATGGATGGTCACAAGCCATCAAACAAAGCCGAGCTGCTTGAATTTTTGCGCCAGGAGTGGCATGAAGTCACCCAACAGCAATGTGAAAGACTGGTGGAGAGCATGCCAAGAGGCCTGAAAGCTGTGATTGAAAATCAGGGTAATTCCACAAAATATTTATTTCTGAACTCTTCCGAAGTTAAAACATTAGTATTGTGTTGTTTAAAAATGAATATGAACTTGTTTTGTTTGTATTATTTGAGGTCTGAAAACACTGAATCTTTGTTGTTATTTTGACCAGTTGTCATTTTCTGCAAATAAATGCTCTAAATGACAATATTTTTATTCAGAATTTGGGAGAAATGTTGTCAGTAGTTTGTAGAATAAAACAAAAATGTTCATTTTACTCAAACACAAACACAAACACATACATACACATTTTACTATAAATAGTAAAACCAGAAAAACTGATAATTTTGCAGTGGTCTCTTAATTTTTTCCAGAGCTGTATATATATATATATATATATATATATATATATATATATATATATATATATATATATATATATATATATATATATATATATATATATATATATATATATATATATATATATATATATATATATATATATATATATATATATATATATATATAGAAATATAAATATAAATATATAATGGTGTTCCAAAAATACCAAGACAACTTTGGTTGTTAATGTATTTAGACGATCACAAATGATTCAATGATGCCCTTTGTTATATATTATTGTGGTCGGTTAGGTTAATCCCCCCTTGACCAAATTGGCATGGACGGGCGGTTAACACCGACCAGGCCGGATCGTCGAGCGGTTTTCCTTAGAGGCAAACATGTGATCCTCAGAGCTACCGACGGAGCAGAAGGAACACAGCACAAGGGTTTATACTCGAACCCACGCCAAATAGACAACACCAGTAACTTAAAATAAACACGGGGATTTAATGAAAATAGACAAAATATTTACAAGGGTAATAATTCAAAATGTAATAATAAAACGTGAGGACAATTGAAGCCGAAAGTTGAGGTGCCTCCACATACTTACTTTAAAACAGACAAGGGAAAAACAAAAGAAAACAAAATCCTCTCTTTATTCTGGCATTTAGCTTTGTCCAGAGATCATCTTTATTGAACTTTGGGGTCGAGCCGCTTCGTCCTGCGCGGGAAGATGCGCCCAAAATGGTGCCGAGCCGTTCTCTGGGCAGGAAATGTACATGAGGTAATTTGTGAGGCGGTATTCAATGCCAGGGCTCAGGAACCGCCGTGCAGCCTCCTCGTCGATCACGCTTGCCAACGCCACTGTTCTCTACAGGATGGCGCTGCTCCCTTCGGTGATGTACACGAGGCTTCGAGGCCTGTCTCATGCGACTCACTCAAGAGTCAATGGCCAGCGTCTTGCTCCACGATGTGAGCCAATTCGCCTCAGCACGAACACGAGAATCGTGCAGTCTTCTTCATGCGTCGAAGGAAAGCCATCCGTAATGCCTTAATCTTACACGCCATCTCCTCGCTCCATCGTCTCTCGACCACATTCCCCACACCAAACTCAACCCACCAAAAGCATCTGCTCTTCCTCCTCACTTCTGACATAATGCTCATCAATCATCCACCTCCAAGCGTGGCTTGTTGGCATGAAGCCGGGAAGGCAGGGCTTCTGCCTGCTCGGCGCGTTTGGCTCGCTTTTTGTTGTTTCAAGGACGTGATTCCTGTTATTGTTGGTTTGTAAATGCAAAAACGCAGGAAAGACCTGACTTGGACTTAATCCATATCGAATTAATCCCAGAAAATCAATTTTACAGACATCCAAAGAACTGGGAATACCAACCACCACTGTACACTGGATTTCACAAAAAAGACTGAAGCTTTATTCCCATAAAGGTTAAGATTCTGCAGGAACTCAAACCAAAGGATGGACCCAAACGCAAGGTGTTTGCCTTGGAAATGCTCAGTCGTGTAGAGGATGACGAAGATTTCATGGAAAGGTCATGTTCACAGACAAAGCTTGCTTTCATGTATAGGGGAAGGTCAACCAGCACAATGTGAGGATCTGGGGCTCTGAAAACCCCCACGTGGTTATTGAACACATACGCGACAGTCCAAAGGTCCATGTGTGATGTGGCCTTGTCCATAACCGCTTGGTGGGTCCGTTTATCTTTGCGGAGGATACAGTGACCTCAACCATTTCCATGAACATGTTGGAAGGATTCACCTTCCCACAGATTGAAGACTGACAACCTGATATTTTTCAACAGGATGGCACTCCCCCTCATTGGGCCTTAGTCGTTCAGGCCGTCCTGAATGAAACATTTCCAGGTTGCTGGATTGACTGATATGGACAAACCACCTGGCCCCCACGATCATCAGACATCACCCCTCTTGATGTTTTTTTTCTATGGCGGTTTGTCAAAGATGTTGTTGTCCACAACACCAAGGTGGCAAACCTGCAGGATCTTTGTTCTCAGATGCGCATTGGTGGATGCAAACATGCTGAGCCGAACATGGCAAGAACTTGCGTACCGCCTTGATGTCCTGCGCCCAACAAACAGAGCTCACATTGAGGTGTATTGATGGTGTGAACAAAACTTTATGAGTTTCTGCAGAATATAAACTAAAGGATATCGTTGTGTCATTTGTGGTTCTAAATATATCAACAACCAACATTGTCCAGTCCTTTTTGGAACACCCTTTGGGTTCATGTATTATGTGTATATATATATATATATATATATATATATATATATATATATATATATATATATATATATATATATATATATATATATATATATATATATATATATATATATATATATATATATATATATATATATACATACATTGGGACCATACTCTGTGCAGAGCATTGGTGCTGCCTGAGCAGTCTCCTTGGCTATTAGGCACAATCCTGGATGGGTCGCCACTCTGACACAGGATACCAGCAAGCTGGCCCTCATTTTGCCGACCTCGGAATGAAGACAGGCAGAGTCAACCCCACCTGGCATTAATTCAACAGCCGAGTGGGATTTGAACTCAGGATCCTCAGATCCCAAGCCACCGAGCCCAATCCCACAGTCCAAACCCCAAAACTCAGTTCAGGCCAAGAGACCCTAGAGCCCATCGTACCCCAGCGGCAATGCTTATAAATGCTCCGAGGCACCAGCATTTTCTGCTTTTGTTTAATTTCAGCACACGTTTTACAACCAAAATGCAATAAGCACCAGAATCTCTCAACCCAAACCGAATACCAAAATTAAAACCGTGGCATCAAACCCACCAGCAGCCCCGACCACCAAAAACGTTCCCAACCGTCCAAACACCACAGCACAACATAACCACCTCCAAACCACTACATAACCACCTGTGGGAACTTATCACAACCACCCATTGTTCATCGCTTTATGAAACTTGAAAGAGGGGTGAGAGAGGGAGGACAAACAAAGAGATGGGGGGGGAGGGATGGATGGATAGATGGGATGTGGATTCACAGCAAGTTCAACCAGTTGTTCATGAACACAATATACTCCAATCTCAGAGTGAACACAAGGTTTAAGGAATTAATGAGTGAGTTCCCACCTGCTGTTCCTTCGTCTGCCATTACATTCCCAACACATATATACTAGCAAATACCACCCGTCGCTTTGCTGATGGGAATACTGAGAAGAGGGAAAAAAGAGGGGGGAGAGAGTGAGAAGAGAGAGTAAAGAGGTGGAGGGGAAAGAGAAGGGAGGAGGGGGGAGGAGCAAGGAGGAAGGGAGAGTGAGGAGGGGTGGGGGAGTGAGAAGGAGTTGGGGGAAGGGAAAGCAGATGTGCAGTGGAGCGTTAATTACGATTCATACCGTCTCATCAAAATGATTCTGTATTGAATAACAGCAAAGATTGAAACAAAATAATGTCTGAAATTCATTTTCTACCACCCATAATATAAAATATAAATAATCCTCAGAGACAAACACCGCTCGGACACATACGGAGATAAATAGCATCCGGACACGTCTGGAGACAAACCCTGCCCAGACATAACCACTGTCCAGAGAGAGAGAGAGAGAGAGAGAGAGGTGGTGGGGGGAGAGAGAGGGAGGTGTAGTAATATGGTGCTGCACTGTATTAGGAGGGGGTGGAGGGAGGATGGGAGGGGGGAGAGAAAAAGGAGAGTGAGAGAAAGAAAAGGGAGAATGAGGTGGAAGGGGGGGGAGAGAGAAGGGAGGCGGAGCAAAGAGGTTGGGGGAGCAAGGAGGTTGGGGGAGCAAGGAGGTGTGGGGGAAGGGAAGGCAGACGTGTGCTAGAGCGTTAATTACAATTAATACTGTTTCAACAAAATGATTCTGCAAAGAATAACAGTGAATATGGAAACAAAATAATGTCTGAAATCCATTTTTTTCTGGTCATATGATAAATACCTCCCGGAGACAAACACCACCCGGACACGTCCGGAGAGAGGAGCGAGAGAGATGTGTGGGAGGATGCTGCTCTGTATTTCGTGAGGGCAGAGCGAGGATTAAACAGAGAGATAGAGAAATAGAGGCAGGTGAGGGGAGTTAAGCATGGAGAAAATGTTATGCTTTATGAACGAGCGCGCGCACGCACGCACGCACGCACGCACGCACACACCATGGCCGATATAGGCAATTCTTCAGGAATCTGCAGATTGGAGTCAGTGCGATTACTGACTGCAATATATACTGTATACAACTCAAAAACCTTGAGTATTTTCACCATTGTTTTGGGGAAAATTCAATCAACAAGTTATCAAAGCAATGTTGCATTATAGACGTTTTAGGAAGATGTACATTTATGAACATTAATTTTTTAAGCAGCTGCCAATCGTCATGTGACGGGTGGAAAAAAAAATGTGGCTCTGAAATTCAGAAAACACGTCAATACGGCAAATGGCTCAGATAGCAGGAGTTATCAAATATATTGCTGCGGGCCGGGGGTTCGGGTGACCAGAGCATGAGGTGGGGGAAGCTATGTCAGTTCCCACCAGACTCCCCAGAATTGTAGGCCATCGCACACGGATAATTCCGTGATGCGGCGGGTCGCTTAACCGACCGTGGATGCCAATAACTCAACCGCGTGACCTAGGGTCCTCCCGTCTATGGGTTAATCGGGTTACCTGATTAATCACGTGATTTAATCACCGGGGAACACGCCCTCGGTACGCCTTATCCAAACCGGATCGGATCACTTTTCCGGATCGGATGCAGCCGAGCGACACTGCCAAGGACGTACTGGCTAAAAGGAACGGATCGTTGGGAATAAAGTCCCAGCTGAAGTAGGATTCAGACCATGCTGGACCAATGGAAGAAAAGACAAAAATGAGCAGGGAACATTCCTAAAAATAATTTATTAACAGTCAACTCAGAAAAGGGGGACACAGAGCAGACTTAACATGAAAATAACAATAACGATCTTCTGTGGTTTTACTTAAGCAGACAGGCACCAGGACACACACAGACAACCAGATGAAGAGGGGGTTTTGAACCAGGAAGGGAAAGCAGTTGAGGCTACGTTCTCTGTACCTTTGTGCTTGATATCACGACGCGCCACCAATGCGTTTCGGGGGGGGGGAAGGATGCTCGGTGGTGTGGGTACCCAAGAGTGGGCGCATTGTCTGGCTTCAGCCGCACGTGTGGAGACTGTTCATGAAGGAGGAGCTTGAGTGGAGAATGGGCGGAGTGCGAAGGTGGAGTGGTAGGCAGGGCCAGGTAGGTGGGTGGTGTAGACGTCGCGTGGGCGGAGATGAGGAGGTGGAGTCCGGGCAGCAGGAGGCGCGTCGTGGTGGGGTCGACAAGGTGAGGCGAGAGCGGGAGAGAGGCGGAGAAAGAGCAAGAGCAGCAAGAGGCAAGAGAAAGCGAGGCAAGAGGGACTGCTCCAACCTTCATTGCACTTCCAGCTCTGGGGGAGGGACCATGCCGAATCGAAACATCATCACCTGAATCGGGCACTCCGATTGGCCCCGATCCCTCACATGGCCCGCCAACTTGGGCCGGAAACCGCCTCACTTCGTTTCCGGCAAGGCCATCCCAGACTGTGAACATATTTCGCTCTGACCCCACGACATGACACGAATCACCCACACCAAAATTGGCACGCGAATCGTCCTGCAAAAAACCCCAGGCCATGCCCGGGTGTCTGGTCGAAGGTCCCGCATGCCCGCTCGGGCGTTCGACCAGCGTCTATTAACGCGCATGCAAACGTGGCCCGCACTGTACATTCTCTAGCCCGATCGCAGCTTCGCTGGCCAGAGAGACAAGAAGACGTTCACCATCCGTGGAGAATTCGCTGCTGCCAGCGAGGACCGAAAGTACATCGCCATGGATAAATCCATGCATGTCTCACGAGCGGTGTACGTGTCTGCTTTTGAGCACATTCCATACAGTGTGTGCGGTTCAGCCATTACGCACGTGGCCAGCACTCGCGTTCACACAACTCCGCTTTTGTGTGCACGAGGCGAACACCAATATGTGTCGGATATTGAGGTTGAAAAGGAATAAGCCGCTTCTACTCCACACACTCGTAACCCGCCCATCATGGCGTGGAGTCGTATTTATCGGCCTCCATACGCGTTTCGTGCAGCGTGGGAGTCGTGCCGGCTGTGTTTCCTGTGTTGTAAAAAACACCATTTGTGCAGCCTCTTAAAAGGTATTCATTTGTATGCCTTTTTAATGCAACCGGTAATCCTCCCCAGACCATCGGAAGCCCGAGTCGATAATCCCGCACGGCCAAACGCACTGCATAACTCTCCGCACACGCCGGGTTTAGGGCTCACCCGGGAACGAGGGCTCTGTGCAGCAGTTTCCTCACCGCGGCACCGCACGCGCTGATTTACCTCAGGAATAATCAGACGAAAAGAAGAGTAGGGACGAAATGTAGAAGAAAATGATTTAAGCAGACCTAGTTATGAGATAATCGCAACGCACTCCCTTGTTGTTCTGCTAAACAAAAGGAAAGGGACTATCTACATGTATAATAACAGAATAACTGTCTTGGGACACTATCTGTTGGATGCATGTCGTCCTGAGAACCGCAACAATATTTTGCTTTGAAACTCACAAAGACAAACATATAACCTTTGTAAATCATGTACCTCGACCTTGGAGCAACTGCCGACTGTACATCCTGATCGGGACACAAACTGTACTACTATCGACTGTCGGGTGCTCGGTAAGGGGCTTAAGCACCCAAGCAAGCAACTCCAATTAAATGGTTGATAAGGAACGGCTGGCCACGCCACATATGCATACCATATAGGATCCCTTTAATTTTAAACCCAGCCTTTATCCTGTGTACAACAGTTAATGAAATTAAATAAATTCGTTCAAACAATGACCTCATCCACAAAGGAGTTGCTCTTTAACATAGTGCAACACTGGTGACATCGCAAAGTTGAATCGCCCGTGATAAGCATTGCAGATAATCCGCCACGTTGCCCACGTCACGTCACATCAGTTCGCGGTCCTCGCAAACTTTATAACATTATTTTAAAATGTCCATTTTCACCAGCTTTGCTTTGATTCCTTGTAGAGCACCTTGCAAAACCTCAGAAAATATACAAACAGATATGGCAGATGCGATGGATAAGCAGTCCCTCAGGGGGACAGGGTTGTCAAGCAGCGAATGTATTAAATCAAGCAGTGAATGCATTAAATCATTCAGCTCAATGAAGCTGGTTAATTTTGGCACATTCCGAAATCTTTTGTTCACTCAATACAATTCTCGAAACAGAAGAAAAAGATAAATTTAATGCTTTGGAAATTTTACATTTTCGTATATACGGAGGGAGGGACCATAGTATTGCTTGCTTAAAGTAAATAGGAATATAGGCTTAGTTATAAGTGTCATTATTTCTTTCAATTATCAGAGTTCACTCCAGATGTCGACATATTTTGTCAAGACGACATCCAATCCTCAAAGCCGAAATAATATTTTGATGATACATTTAATTAGTCCATGAGAATAGATCGTGAAAAATCATAACTCATAATGCATGAAATCGCTACAAACTGCTAATTTTAAAAACTACAGCACTTACAAAAGCGATGTACACAGCAATTCGTACCGATGATGAACAGGCATTCGATAATTTGAGTGAGGAGAGTGAAAAAAAAAAATTAAAAAAAACTTTATCGTAAAGAAATTGTTGCGGCTCAAAGTCGAATCATCAGAGAAGAAACACTTCGACATTGAATCACTCGCATGAAACGTACACCAATTGTATCCCACATTGAACGATGAACAAAAATACAATTTTGACATAGTCATGGATTCCATTCACAATGACAGCGGCAAAATATTCTGTCTGAATGCCAGTGGAGGAACTGGAAAAACATTCCTACTGAATAGAATTATGGATGCCATCTGAATGGAAAATACATCGCACTCGCCACGGCATTGTCCGGTATAACAGCGACTCGACTACGCAACGGAGGTACGCCACATTCACGATGAAAAATACCCATCAATGTTGCAGAGTATTCTACTTGCAATATCTCAAATAATGACTCCAGCACCAAACTTATGCGTCTTGCCAAAATACTCATCATCGACGAAGTTAGCATGGGTCACAAGTACGTATTTGAATGAATGGAACGCTCTCGACAAGACATAAGAAACAGCACTGCGCTGTTTGGTGGTCTGACTGTTTCCAATCTCGAGCGAAAAGAACAAATATTACCAGTTGTGTGACATGGCAGCAGGGCACGGACTGCTTATCCATAAATGCCTGCTTCAAGAGTTCATGTATATACACACACACACTCGACCAGTCAAAAGTTTCAGAACACCCCCTTTTTTTAGTTTTTACTGAAATTGAAGCAATTCAAGTCCAGTGAATAACCTGAAATAGTACAAAGCAAAGCGATAAACTGCCAGAGGTTAAAAAAAAAGCTATAGGATACCAAAAACTAAAAAATAATGTAGATTTCAGAGTTGTAAGAAAGACCCTTTTCAGGGAACAAGTAATGGGTTAGAAACTGCAGCTGTTCTGCAGCAATGGAAGTAAATTAAGCCTTGAAAGTTGATGCAAACAATTCCTGCAGGTGTCCCCACTTTTGTTGATTAGTTGCAAACCCTCTGCCTGTACAAAAGCAGGGTTGGAACAGACTGTGTTGTTACACCCTCAAAGCATTACTTGGACAATATTTCACTGCAGGAAGTAGTATATTGCTATCATAATGGCAAGAAAAAGACAATTAACAAGGGAAGACAAACAGACCATTATAACCCTTAAAAGTGTAGGTCTTTCCTTTGGAGAAATTGCAAAGCAAGCGAAGGTGTCAGTGAGTACAGTTTCCTACACCATCAAAAGGCACTTCAAAACTGGAGGAAACTGACAAGAAGAGGTCTGGCAGACCCAAAGCCACAACACAATCAGAAGACAAGTTTCTAGGAGTCAACAGCTTGCATGACAGGTGGCTCACAGGAGGGCAACTTCAAGCACAGCTTAACACTGGTCAAAGTAAGGAAGTCTCAGTTTCAACTGTGAAGAGAAGACTTCGAGCTGCAGGTTTGACAGGTCGAGTGGCAGTAAAAAGCCATTGCTAAGATGGCAAAATAAGAAAAAGAGGCTTGCCTGGGCCATGAAGCACCGCCAGTGGACTACTGAAAACTGGAAGAAGGTCTTATGGACCGAAGAATAAAAATTTGATATCTTCAGTTCATCACACAGAGTTTTTGTACACCATCGAGTCGGCAAAAGGATAGTTCCTCAGTGTGACACCAACTGTCAAACATGGAGGAGGAAGCGTGATGATCTGGGGCTCTTTTGCCGGATCCAAGTCGGCGACTTGCACAGAGTGACTGGCACCCTGAACCAAAAGGGCTACCACAGCATTTTGCAGCACCATGCAATACCCTCTGGTCTACGCATAGTTGATCAGGGGTTCATCCTACAGCAAGATAATGACCCAAAACACACCTCCAGGCTATGTCAGAACTACCTTAGAAGAAAAGAACAAGACGGTAGGCTTCAAATCATGGAATGGCCAGCACAGTCTCCAGACTTAAACCCGAATAAGCTGGTTTGGGATAAACTGGACAGAAGGGTGAACGCAAAGCAACCTTCAAGTGCAACACATTTGTGGGAACTTCTGAAACAGTGTTGGGAAGAACTTTCTGAACAATATTTGATTTCCATTGTAGAAAGAATGCCACGAGTATGTTTGGCTGTTATATCTGCAAAAGGTGGCTACTTTGATGAGTCAAAAATTTAGAGTAAATTTTGTTAAACAAAACGATTCCATGATTTATTTTTTATCTGCACTTGTTTATTTGTTCTATGTTTTAATTTCAGAGTACATTGCAACTTTAAACTGCTTAAATTTCAGTAAAAACTGGAAAAATGGGGGTGTTCCAAAACTTTTGACATATATGTAGAGTATATTATATATATATATATATATATATATATATATATATATATATATATATATATATATATATATATATATATATGTACACACACACACACACACACACACACACACACACACACACACACACACACACACACACACACACACACACACACACACACGATCACGTGCATCAATTACAACCCATGTGAAACATGAAAATTCGGCAATCACACAATGAAGAATTTGCAAAGTACTTGGAACCCACAGGGAATGGACGTGAACAAAGTGCCAACTACAGAAAAAATAGAATTAAAGAAGAACACCGTATGCTAACCAACCATGCTTCAGATTTATGCGACTTCATGTTCGACGGGTTTGAGGAGCAACACAGAAATGAAGAATGGGTATGCTTACGAACTATTATCTCACCAACAAACACAACTGTAAACGATATCAATACTCACATGATTCAAAAGTTCCCAGGTGAATCGTATGAATACAAAAGGTATTATAGAAGGCAATGAACACGAATACTCAATCAAATTCATTCACAACTTGGAATCATTCGGATTACCACAGCATAAGCTCATCTTGACAAACTAGTGCTGCATCATGCTCCTTCGCAATTTTGACCTGAAAAATGCACATTGCAACGGAACACTATGCATTATAAGAGGACTCCATCCTCTCGTAATCGAAGCCGAGATCACGGCTGCAATACACGCAGGGAAAAGGCTATTCATCCCAAGGACTCCACTCATGCCAAGCGATAACTTGTACCCATTTGAAATGTGCCGACAACGATTCCCCATTAAACTGGCATTTGGCATTACGGTGAATAAGGTTCAAAGTCAGACACTCCACAGGGTGACATATTCCTCCCAACCGATATGTTCTCTCCAGCCAATTATATGTCGCCACGAGTCGAGCCACATCAAACAACAATCTCTGCATTACTACGCAAGACACTGTAAGCAACCGCAATATTATTTATGTACAAGGAAATTTTGTAAGACCTAACACCTCCGCTGACTTTATCGCACCTCACTCAACATATCAATTGCAGTTGCATTTATGAACTGGTCCATGCACGACACTTCCTATTCGAACTAACTCAGGAAAAGCACAAGTTTTGTTGTTTTTCACGTGTCAAATAATATGGGGCTTCACCGTTTCAAAATGTACCAAGCTAAAAAGTATAGAAATCCAGAGTGGTGTGTACTAAGTACAATATAACTGAGTTTAGTGGACCGTTGACGCTTCGTCTGAGGGGATAACAAACACTTATCTCCATTATAGTAGAGAAGGTTATATTACAGATAGACAGATATGCCTTATTATGTTCCAAATGTACCTATGCGTATCCTTTCCATATTATCATATCCAGGACCAATGGCATTTGTGAATAAACAACTCCACCACAGTTGACAAGTCTTTCTGATCTTCCTCATTAGAAACAAATGTACATACTCGCTCATTATCACCTGTAAATGCACGACATTTTCAAAAAAAATGCTGTGACAACATATTCGGTGTCTCCGCGTGATTATCTTCAATTACAACCCATCAAAGCCACTCAGGAATCAACGCCTCATTCGGAAAAAAAATGGCACGCAAAAAAGGAACGAAATCATGACTGCAGATCTCTGAACCACGAAAGACAACATAATCACGTGACCAATACCACCTCTGCCACCCGTCCATGGGATGTGTAATGTACTTGTAAATATTAAACATTTCATTTTTAAAAGTTTCTTCAACCGTTTTGCTTGGTGAAGCCGCTTGACGCGCGTTTAAGTTTCAATGGCGACACCGTGGTTCTATACTGGAGGCAGGTCATCAAAATAAATTATTTGATTATAATGAGTAAAAAAATGTTTTCAGTTATGCAATAATGAATCGCTATATCACGGCAAGAGAGCCAAGAGGTATGCATGCTTGCTCTGTGTAGCCTGGATTCGAATCCCAGGGCAGGTCTAAACTGTCCTCTGGTGTTTCAGAGGCCAGGTGATTCATCAGTGTGTGTGTCATCTCTCGGATGGATGATAAACTGGGCGTCATCTGTCGGAATCCCTCACCACTCCCCCTCTCTCACCCCTATCCCACCCCTCTTTCTCCCTCCCAACCCTACCCCCATCCATCTCCCTCTGTCCGATCCCTCCCCTCTTCCCTCCTTCTCTCTCACCCCTCCCCCGCTCCCCAGCCTTTCTTCTCTAATGCGGGGACTTGCATGTACAAATCAGATTCGGAGTGAGCTGACCGGTGGGGTGCAAAGGTCGCTGCATGTAGTACAAGCATGCATGCAGACAGACCTTTGCTAGGAAGACAGTGTGGGTTTTAAATGCTCACGCCCCAGGTCTCAAAGGGTGTGTGTGTGTGTGTGTGTGTGTGTGTGTGTGTGTGTGTGTGTGTGTGTGTGTGTGTGTGTGTGTGTGTGTGTGTGTGTGTGTGTGTGTGTGTGTGTGTGTGTGTGTGTGTGTGTGTGTGTGTGTGTGTGTGTGTCGTTGATTGGTATCTACATCCGTGGGTTTCAGAATGTGGAATGGAATCCTCCCAGGGCAGGCTCAAAGTATCCACCTTCATTTCAGTAAGGGGTCACGATTCACGGACCAAGCTGTGAAGTTTTCTGCTCTCAAAGTTTTGTGTCGAGGCCTCGCTTCAGGATCGTCACTGAGCCAAGGACAGCTTCCAACTGTAGTTCATTTGTCGTAATATTCCCAGGTATGTTTTTTAATATCTCTGTGAGGTTCTTCATCATCATTCCAGTGAGGTTCTTCATCATCACTGGTACAACTTTGGTATTCTTCAGCTTCCAGGATGTTTTAACTTCATTCTTGAGGTCTTGGTATTTGGTCGTTTTGATTTCTGAATCATTTAGTCCAAAATCACTGGTATTAACACCTCAATTAGCAATGCCTTCTCTTTTTTGTACCCAAGTTATGATATCTGGTCGCAATGCTTTGTTTTCGATGTTCACGCTCAATGGGATAACAAGGTCGTACGCGAGCGGTACTTCCGTGTCTTCAGTGGTTGCTTTTGGTTCATGGTCCCATTAATTATCTGGAAATGGGATATCAAAGTTTTTGCAGATGTAGCAGCGAATTACTTTACAAACTCTGTTGCGTCGTCGTGTGTCCAGCTGTTCTGACAATTTTTTTTTTTTTTTTTTTTGTGTTCGGTCATTAAGCATAGCATATCATTCTCTTTGCTAACCCCACCTCCACACCTCACCTTTCTATCTTTTTATTTCCTCCTCCTACCCCCCCCCCCACTCACTTTCTCTCTTGCTCCTCCCTCTTCCAATGTATAGCAACATTTAGTGAGGTGTCGCTCTCTCTCCCCCCCACCCCTTCTTCCTTCCGAGCTTCCTCTCCCCTCCCTCTCCTCTCTCCTCCCAACTTTCTCCTCTTCCTTCCCCCTCTCCCTCTATCTCTCCCTTAATATCTCAATCAATGAAGTGACAGCTTGAATTTGCAAGTCTATAAATGCAACATTTGATTGTCATGCAACAGTTTTTGTATTTGTCCTCCTCCCTTTCTCTCCCTCTCTCTATGTGGATACACCTCTGGTTTACTTCGACACATTGGGATGACTTGAGCAGAGTATTTTACAAATAAAATTGTTGTGGAAATGGTGCCTTGGGGGTAAATAATGCTTAGAATGATGCAGTTACTTCCTTAAAGTGAACGCCTGGAGTAAGTGCCAAGTAATTTATCGTGCTAATAGATATGCATCGCTTTTATGTCCAGTTAGATATAGTCATGGGGGTGGCCACCAAGGTTAACCCCCCTGACCCCAAATTGTAGTGATGGGCAGTTAACACCGCCAGCCTTCGGAGGGCCGAGCAGTTCCTTATTAATAGGAGGTGGACACGTTGATCCTCAGAGATAACGCATGCGGAGGGGCAGGGTGCAATGGCGGAGGGACGGAGGCACGGGAAAGCACAGCACAGAGGGAGTTTATACTTGAACCCCACTACAAATATACGGATACAGCTTCTTAAAAGTAATGCATTTAATGAAAATAAACAAATATTTACAAAGGACAGTAATCCAAAAGGGTAATGATAATCATGAAATAAATAAATTCTACAGTCAAGGAACCTCTTCACAAAGACTCAAATACAGACAAAGGGAAAACAAAATAAAAAGAAGACCCCCTACTTTTAAGTATTCTTGTACTGAGCTTGGCCCAGAGCTAGTCTCTGTGGAACTTGGAATTGAGGCACTTCTATTCGCATGTGCAAACGCACCCAACAAAATGGCGCTTTGTTGCTTCTCTCATAGAGGGACAAATGCACGCCACGCAATCCGTGAGCGGCACTCCACACAAAGGCTCAGAGCCCCAGTGCAACGGCTTTGTGCGCCGATCGTCCTCATCCACCCAACCAAGAGCCAAACACGTCAGCGTCTTGCTTCACCACACGAGCTAAATCGCCTCAACACGAATACAAGGTTCGTGCCATCTTCCTCAGTGTGCGCTCCTCTCCAAAACAATGTGCAACCAACCCTGAACTCCACTCTCCTCTGTCCTATTTGGTCTTCCAATGATGCCTACCATGCGCTCTTCTTTAGGCGTCTCACGTCCAACAATCCTCCGCCTCTGGAGCGTAGCCTGCTCGCACAAAGCCCGGGAAGGTGGGGCTTCTGCCTGCTCGGCACGCCTGGTTAACCTCTGACGTCATGCTCAATCATCCCTCGGGGGCATGACTTCGCCTGTTGTCACCCTTTGAAGGTGGAGTTTTCTGCCCGCTTGTAGTCATTTTAGGGACGTGTTCCCCACCTTTATTGCAGATCTTCAAATATAAAAACATGGGGGAAAAAAAAAAATCACAGAGGGGCGATTACATACTGGGGAAGCTTATTCTTAAACCCGAGCTAATTAACACGACACCACCCCCCTCA
Organism: Eptatretus burgeri; assembly: GCF_056783735.1. Taxonomy (NCBI): domain Eukaryota; kingdom Metazoa; phylum Chordata; class Myxini; order Myxiniformes; family Myxinidae; genus Eptatretus; species Eptatretus burgeri. The sequence goes on from NC_140964.1 coordinate 69,796,893, forward strand.
TGTGGTGACACGTAATACTTAAGCTCACAGGTTCCTTACTATTGAGATGCCTCCTACACATCCACAGACCAAACTACTCTATTCAATGCTAAATTCCCAATTAAATTCTTCCATCGACCCCACAACCGTAACAATATCATCCACCTATCCTAATGTCTGTGTCCAAAATTACCAAACATTTTGACCCATTGTTTACTGTTTTACCCTCTGCAATGTCATTTATGTGCTTTTTAGCATTCCATTCGTGAGGCCTTGACGCATAGGTCATGACAAGAAACAGTCAGAACATCACAACACCTCAAAGCTTCGGGGTGGGAGGTCACAGAGGGTCGCTCCACTCACCCGACCAAAAACAGCATCCAATGGTGAGTGAGGGGGAAGGGAGTAGAGCATCGTCGGTGCCGACGCCTCTCTCTTGCGCCTCAGCCCACAGCATGGGACGTTCACCTCCGTCTTCTTCTGGAACTGTGCAAACCATCCTGCAGGCCTCGATGGGTTTGCCCACAAATCGCTTCAGTCTTGTCCTTCCCACGGTATGGCTGACTGGGCCCTTAGGCTTAGGGTAATTAAGGAATCCCCATCATTCATTTCGTGCATGGGCACGTAATCAGGAGGGGTTAAGGGGTCAGTATCATTTATTACATCTTGTATATTCCCCTCCCCATACCATTTATTATAATATATGCTTGGTCACAGGGAAATTCTGGTTGTGGTAGTTATTCTTGGACGATTAATAAATGACCCGCTAAGGGATTAATTGGCGCTGGTTCACAACATCCCAGACCTGGAACACATCAGGCTTGCTCAGCCTAATTAGCGCAAGACTTGTGATACCCGATTGGGGAAAATTTATTGCATCAAACACTTATGAGAATGTCACAGCAACCAACTTCTACATTTCAAATAGGTCTTATCAATTTCGAACCACAGATACAGACAGCAAGTTCATCTTATTCTCAGCCAGTCACTGCGACATGAGTGCAGCTCATTTGATTTCCAACCGAATCAGTACTTACAAAAGCAAAGGAGCTCACAAGTGACAATATCTGGCCAGGAGTGCGAGAAGGAGCATTCTTCTTTCCATGCATAGACGGTGTGTGCATGATGTCTGCCATGTTGATTTCTGGTAGAACAAACGTGCAGCGTCAATCATCAAAACAAATCTTGAAGAGGTATATTTTTCTTTTGAAACTGAACAAACTTGAGTACAGGAATACGCTCATCAAATTGGTACAGGTGGAGCTTCTTACCACGATTAAGGCACACTTTGGACAAGCCAAAGTCAGTGAGTTTGACATGACCATCGTTCGAAATCAGCATATTGTCTGGCTTCAGGTCCCTGAAAAGGATGCACAAGTGTGAAGAAAGCAAGTTGTAAAATCCAGTGTAAAGCAGGGGTCTCCACACTTTGTAAAGTACCTGAACATTTGTAAAGAGGTAAAGAGATGGGTGTACATGTCCATGATATACAGTATATTTATAATTTTTTTATGTGAAAAGGTAAAACGTTTTTATGCCCGGTAATAAGTGTTTCACCTCAACACAACAAATTTGCAAAATGACTTGAAAATTGCTTGTGCCATTTGGTCATGAGATTACAAGAAGCAGCCATTTGAATGAAGGAAGAAAGAAAGGAAGAAAGAAAGAAAGATACCATTGTTTGACTATGAGATCAAACAAACAAAAAATATGCATAATAATACACTGGTCAATACAAGACTGCATACCGGATTGGCCAATAGATTACAGATAAAATGTGATCATATAGCTGCCATATTGGGACTTCCCCAAATCAAAACTTCACTGCTCACAAAGCATTAGAACTTGTTATTTTGAGACTTTCAGGCATCATGTCAGGAATAATAAATGTTGTATATGCAACACAAACAAAGTGCTAAGGCGGAACCATAACAGGGATGCGGTGAAGCATGTAAAGCACCTTAAAGTTTTGTATACCGGTACCGTCCATCGTTAATGATCGATATACTTGTTTAAATCCACTTTCAAACTGCCCTGTATAAACCTCACTACTCGACTCTTGAACCAGAATCAGTAATCCATGCCAGTGTGTTTTGTATTTTATCTTTATCATAAAAAAACAAGTCATTCATCTTGCACAAACAAAAAAAAATCTAAATGAAATTCCTCATGTGACATGCAATGTTGGTCAGTATCAATTATCTGTCCATGTACTTTCAATAAAAAGGCAGAAACTTAAATCTACACTGCACGCCCGATGCCATGATAACGACGCCATTCCACAGGATCACAGTGCAAATTGCATATGTGAGCACAATGTCACTTATTAAAATAAGAGGATACTTCTTTTTCTTCTTCTTCTTCTTCTTCTTCTTCTTCTTCTTCTTCTTTCGGCTGCTCCCGTTAGGGGTCGCCACAACGGATCATCCGTATGATCCGCAGTGATTTGGCACATGTTTTACGCTGGATGCCCTTCCTGACGCAACCCTGGTCGCCTCATACGACACAGGGATATGGTACACCTATTTTAACCGGGGTATACACCGGCCCAGTATACTGGTACTCATTTCGCCGACCTCGGAAGGATGACAGGCTGAGTCAACCCCCTGGTGTATTAATTCAGTGGCCCAACGGGGCTTGAACTCAGGACCTTTTGGATCCCAAGCCGCTGCCCTAACCACTGCGCCAACACCAGACTTGTTAAAATAAGAGGATACCTCTTTACAATATTCACCTTTTTTAAGGTGTTCTGGAAAACTAAACAGTCAGAAGAGTATCAACCTTTGGTCTGGTAATTTGGCCAGTTGTATCAAAGTAGGATACAAAGTGGTCAGAGCAAACTTTTTTCTTCTGTTTGTTTTACAACAGTGAACCCTCAAATATCACGGGTTTTTATATTGCGAGTTTCAACCAATCGCGGCCAACCTATTGTGTTCCGATTTTGTTGTGGCGAGAATTCATTTTGACGAAATCATGTCTTTTGAGCTGAGAAGAGTCATTGTTTGCTGCCCGTGCATGTATAATCGTCTCCCATTCCAAGCCTAGAGTTGTTTTTCGCGCACCATTTTTAATAGAGCTCACATGTAAAGCGGTGGACAAAATTAATTGTGCCAAAAGGAAGAAAAAAGTTATGATGTAGGGCATAAAGATAGAGTTGTCAGATTGGTTGACTTGAGGTGAAAGTGCAGCATCTGCGGAACACCATTAAGGAATCAATGAATCGACTGTGTGGTGTATCCGTGAAATCAAGTCAAATACCCCTTCAAGTGCTGCCGCCTTGTATTGAAAGGATGGGGGGAAAAATAATCGTAATAATAAAAAAGTTAAACCGCTCATTTGGATGAAGACCAAACACAGAAAAAAGTGCCTTTGAGTGGACCCGTGATACAGGAGAAATCATTGCGGATTTACCAACATTACAATGAGGCAGCCGAAGGCTGCAGTTCAACCAAGCCAACCCACAAGCTCCAAGTCAGCAAGGGCTGGTTGGGAAAGGCAAAAGAAGATTTGGCCTCCATCATGTAAATTGGTCGGGGAAGCAGCATCGGCTGACAATGATGCTACAAAAAACTACCCAACTCATGGAACTAATTGAAGAGAAGGGATTTATGCTGGAGGAGGTTTTAATGCTGACGTGATGGGATTATTCTGGAAGAGTAAGCCATCTGATAACTTCCTCTCCAAGCAGGAAAGATCTTCTCTGGGGTTCAAGGTAAGGTGGTTAAGGATCGTCTTACCCTTGTCCTATTTGGCAATGCTGCAGGCGACTTCATGGTAAAGCTAATGCTGCATTTCCGATCACTGAATCCCGCTCCCCCTCTTCCTCCCCGTTATAACAGCAGCATCATCATCTCGAGCGAAGTCTTGTGCTTTCAATTTACGGCAGAGTACAGTCCGAATACATAATGTTCTTACCCTTGCCCACCTTGATGTTTTAGATTAATTAAAAAGGTAAAAATCTTGTTTTTGCTTAATTTAAACGATATATGTATTTTATTTTCATGTATATTTCAATGTTAACATGATTTACATTAAATACACTATATATATATATATATATATATATATATATATATATATATATATATATATATATATATATATATATATATATATATATATATATATATATGATATATTATATAATGTAATATAATACAAGACACAAAACAAGGAATACAAGACCTCTCAAGTGGATTGACTTCAGTTTTCCTCAAAATAGATTGGGGAACACCTGTGTAAAAGTCAGGGAGTTCTGAGACTGTTTTCTTGCCTGTGGTCAAGTTTTGCACATCACTCCGACATATTTGAATGCCCTGAGAGTCATTGGTTAGATGCTGGAAGATTGAAATACCTGTGCCACGAAAAGAGTCATTGGCACTTGTTGAGCGAGGGTTGTGGTCAATGTTGTCAATGGCAGATGTAGTGAAGATAGCTGATCTCAATTTTGATGGGCAGACAACTTGTTCCACTTCAAACTACTGTGCACACGCACAGATTGCCATTTCAGCGGATAGATCTAGCATTCTGTCGTATGAAATGCACAAACCTAAGCTGTGCAAGAAGTCAATCAACTCGTGTTTCATGAACTTTGGGCTTGGGCATGAACTGCCACTCCAAGATAAATGGCCAGAGGTGTCTCTCTGTTTGTTCCTAACATGGCAGGTTGAATTTCTACTTTCACTTGCTCATTCTGTTAAGATTCGGCAGTCTTCCATGTACTCTGGTAACTCTGCAAACACAAATCCATGTCTGACGCAGTCATTTGCACCTTCATCTGACAGTGGGACTCTGCCTTTCTGTAAAGCTTGATGAGGCACTTGGGATGATATTTATCTTCTTGCCAAATTAAATCCTCTGCACTGAGCTTGGCCAGAAGTTTGCTGTATTGCACATTTTCATTGACGAGAGTCCATTTTAAAAGTTCATGGCTTCCATAGGTCCCTTAGAGGTGACTCAGAGTCACACAGGACACAGGTCACTTCTGTGGCTCCACCAGATGATGTTTGTTTTCTCAAGAATTTGGTTCCACCTCCAACAGTGATCGTCTTCAGCTGCTGGCATGCATTTCATTTCTACCCTCTTCAGTTTTGTTGTATTAAACTTCAGGCTGCACGACCTGTGAAAGCAGGCTCTTCTTTTTTGAAAAGTTTCTTCAATGCCATCCCCTTCATAAAGTCCAAATTTACAGTCATAGGCATAGAGTCCAGATGATGGAATCTGTGAAGATTGCCTCCAAGTGTTGAATAATTACCCAGATTCTGATTTGGGATGCAGATAATTAATCTGTTGAACACGACAGAGGTTCTTTGGTGTTGACCTGGCAAAGGGCACAGATAGACCAGTCCGTGATGAGAGGTGAAGATGGCAATGATGCCCCTTGCTGCTCTCAATCCTCCTGCCTAATTTCCTTGTGCATTAGTCTTGGTCACAGCAATCTAGAAAAAAGTGAAATGCAAAACAATCATGTCATTGCAACCCCAAACTTTATACTCAGCATTGTAACGGGCACACCATTAAAAGCAGAGGATACATATGCATATATATATATATATATATATATATATATATATATATATATATATATATATATAAATAAAATATAGATGTTGTTCGTCTTTCGGCTGCTCCCGTAAGGGGACGCCACAGCGGATCATCAGTTATGATCTGCATACTGATTTGGCATAGGTTTTACGCCGGATGCCCTTCCTGACGCAACCCTGGTCGCCTCTTACGACACAGGGATAAGGATTGGGTTTCGCCATGGTTCCAGGCTGCTCTACAACCTCTCATAGCACGGCCCAGTGCAGAGCTCCCATCCTCAATCGATCCTCCAACCCAAGCCGCTGAGTACCCGGATTACAGGCACACGCCACTTCATATACATTTAGTGGAGAGAACAAGTATTTGATACACAGCCGATTTTGCAGGTTTTCCCACTTACAAAGCACGTAGAGGTCTGTAATTTTTATCATCGGTACACTTCAACTGTGAAAGACGGAATCTAAAACAAAAATCCTGAAAATCACATTGCATGATTTTTAAATAATTAATTTGCATTTTATTGCATGAAATAAGTATTTGATACATCACAAAAACAGAACTTAATATTTGGTACAGAAACCTTTGTTTGTAATTACAGAGATCAGACGTTTCCTGTAGTTCTTAACCAGGTTTGCACAGACTGCAGCAGGGATTTTGGCCCACTCCTCCATACAGATCTTCTCCAGATCCTTCAGGTTTCGGGGCTGTCGCTGCGCAATACAGACTTTCAGCTCCCTCCAAAGATTTTCTATTGGGTTCAGGTCTGGAGACTGGCTAGGCCACTCCAGAACTTTGAGATGCTTCTTACGGAGTCACTCCTTAGTTGCCCTGGCTGTGTGTTTCGGGTCGTTGTCATGCTGGAAGACCCAGCCACGCCCCATCTTCAATGCTCTTGTTGAGTGAAGGAGGTTGTTGGCCAAGATCTCGCGATACATGGCCCCATCCATCCTCCCCTCAATACGGTGCAGTTGTCCTGTCCCCTTTGCAGAAAAGCATCCCCAAAGAATGATGTTTCCACCACCATGCTTCATGGTTGGGATGGTGTTCTTGGGGTTGTACTCATCCTTCTTCTTTCTCCAAACACGGCAAGTGGAATTTAAACCAAAAAGCTCTATTTTGGTCTCATCAAACCACATGACCTTCTCCCATTCCTCCTCTGGATCATCTAGATGGTCATTGGCAAACTTCAGATGGGCCTGGACATGCGCTGGCTTGAGCAGAGGGACCTTGCGTGCGCTGCAGGATTTTAATCCATGACGGCGTAGTGTGTTACTTATGGTTTTCTTTGATACTGTGGTCCCAGCTCTTTTCAGGTCATTGACTAGGTCCTGATGTGTAGTTCTGGGCTGATCCCTCACCTTTCTCATGATCATTGAGGCTCCATGAGGTGAGATCTTGCATGGAGCCCCAGACCGAGGGAGATTGACTGTTATCTTGAACTTCTTCTATTTTCTAATAATTGCGCCAACAGTTGTTGCCTTCTCACCAAGCTGCTTGCCTATTGTCCTGTAGCCCATCCCAGCCTTGTGCAAGTCTACAATTTCGTCCCTGATGTCCTAAGACAGCTCTCTGGTCTTGCCCATTGGGGAGAGGTTGGAGTCTGATTGATTGAGTGTGGACAGCTGTCTTTTATGCAGATAACGAGTTCAAACAGGTAATGAGTGGAGAATGGGAGGGCTTCTTAAAGACAAAACGAACAGGTCTGTGAGAGCCGGAATTCTTACTGGTTGGTCGGTGATCAAATACTTATTTCATGCAATAAAATGCAAATGAATTATTTTAAAATCATACAATGTGATTTTCAGGATTTTTTTTTTTTATTCCGTCTTTCACAGTTGAAGTGTACCTATGATAAAAATTACAGACCTCTACGTGCTTTGTAAGTGGGAAAACCTGCAAAATCGGCAGTGTATCAAATACTTGTTCTCCCCACTGCACACATATATATATATATATATATATATATATATATATATATATATATATATATATATATATATATATATATATATATATATATATATATATATATATATATATATATATATATACACACTATTTGTTAGATGGTCAAGTAAATTTAAAATAATGTCATATTGTACACACAATGTAATCAAACCTCTGCAGAGAGAAAGTAATGTACTGAAAAAAAATGATGAAGAACTACTTATCATGTGAAATCACATTCAGTGACCCAGTAGTTTTGGGGTAACTTTCATGTCATTCAAATTATCTACAAAGCCAATAAACACTTCCTTCCAAAGCAAATGGTTAGTATCCATGATCATATCAGAAATGTGAACACTCAGTGAACTATTTTTCGCCATATTGTTCTGAGAACGAAACCCCCAAAACGAAATGAAACTGGCCGAAACTAAAGTAGTGCAACTTACTTTGACCGGATTCAAGTGGATTCCCATGAAACGATGTCATCCTTGCAGCAGACAAACTTGGTGTTGATGGATGAGAAAATGAAGTATCTTGCTCTTTCACAAGCAAAATCATAACCACATAGCATTTTCCAACTTGAAATGGAGTGATGCAGTTCAAAGACTATCATGTGTTCAAGAAAGAACTCAGTCACTCTACTGCAGTGACTCCATCTCATCAATCAGATATCAGGTGTTCAGTAAAAGTACATACAAAGCTTAACTCATTACATCAGGAGCACGATTGGTGCCTAATTGTAGCATAGCGACTGTACTACAAAGGTAATAATGGGATCTATAGGGGCCTAAAGGGTCTTAAGGTTTTAAAAGTTCTAACGGGGGTAAATGTATAAAATGGTCTCAAAGTCTAAACGGAATGTTCAAATAATCCATAATTAATAGATGTAGTCAAGTTCCATTAATGAGTAATTAATCGACATACTCATGGTCCAATTCATGTTCAAACAGTACGTAATTAATAGACACTCACAGGGTTGACCAAGTCTTCACCTCGACTCGGATTCACCGTCCACCCGTGTTTTACAGTTTGATATTCAATACTAGACGGCCCGTGAACCCGTTGGATTACCGTTGTGTCAGCGGTTGATAAAAAATATCATTTCCCATAAGAAAAGAAAAGAAAAGAAAAAAAAAGATAGCTCCAGCGAGCTATACCGCTGAGGTTGTTTGTATTGATTAAAATTCTCCCGAAGAGTAATTGACTGAATTGGGAATTGATTTTTTTAATAATTTTTTTTGTTGCCCGATTTGAACGAAACTTGACACTGCACACCGCAGGCGAATGGTGAGTAAGATGGCACTAAAAAATTTGCGCTATCGTGTACCGTTTTGGCTGCATTTCTGGAACATCCATACATACAAGATGAGAATTTTAGTAACATATACATAGATATACATAGACATGAAGAAGTGAATCGGTTGAAAATTGATGATTTATGTGAACTCGACCTGTGACCTCAGAAACAATAGGCTTCCAGCATGTCGCTACCTCCACCAGATGGTGAAGTTTTGTGACGATCAGAGTATAAATTTGATGTGCGGCAATTGACAAAGACAGACAGACAAACAGAGAATAACAGACCAGGCCAACCAATATACTTGTGAATCTTTGACTTCGCAAGTAATAAAAACACGTGGCGATTGACAAGCCAGCAAAACTTGAGAAAAGCAAAAGTGTAGCCCAGTCTAGAATGCCATGTTGTTCATACCTGTGTATTATGCCGTGCCTGTGTAGGTAATCCAGTGCTAAAGCTACCTCTGCAATATACTTGATGGCCATTTCCTCGTCAAAGTAGCCATACACATGAAGCAAGGACTTTAAATCCCCTCCGACAAGATACTCCATCACCTGTAGTGAAAGAAAACAGCAGCAAACAAACTCATCTCCAGATTATATTATCACACAGAATTAGACCAAAATTAACAGAGAATTATACCAGGATCGAGATGGCAGGATGGATTTGAGGTACGCACACTCACCTCCGAGCTGTCAAACTTGGGTTGGAATCACAGCTCAGCTATAAACTGTCACAAGCAAGGTACCTGTCTCCGACGAGATCGTCGATGTCTCGCCTCAAATGAGAATTTTTTTGGAGTGTGTATTGGTAGAAATGGGAATTCAACATAAAGTGATTCTGTGGACCGTGACATGCGGTACATGTCTACCTTGCAGACAATGGCGGTCCAATCTGAAGAACTATCGTTGGCGATTAGAATTGGCAAATGCACTGCAAGCCTGGTGTTGGC